>NC_070631.1:27145623-27450929 GCF_947347685.1 Pleuronectes platessa | reverse complement strand
CAGTTAAGTTATACATGTAGTGTTTCATCTGTTTTAGGCCAGAACCTAATTTGAAAATCATAGTCGGTCAATTAACTGCTTTGTCCCTAAGTGAAACACTGTAAATATCTGGTGGAGTTCCCTGAAATACTGTGGGCCAGTTTTTCACATGTCCATGATGCCACAACTAGATGTCTCGTACCTCTTGTCTAACGAGCAACAGACAGCGACTCATATTTGGGGGAGTATCATTTGATACAAGCCTGACGCCCGTGGCTCACACACACACACAAACACATACAGTTAAGTCCATAAATATTTGGACATTGACACAATTTTCATAATTTTGGCTCTGTACACCACCACAATGGATTTTGAATGAAACAATCAATATGTGCTTTAAGTGCAGATTTTCAGCTTTAATTTGAGGGTATTTAAATCCAAATCAGTTGAGCGGTGTAGGAATTACAACACATTTTATATGTGCCCCCCCCCTTTTAGGGGACCAAAAGTAATTCACCCCTCCAACTTGTATCCTCCTGTGACGTTCTATTTGTGGGAACTGTTGAGTTTCTCTATAATTTTGTAAGGTTTACGCTGTAACGTGCCTTGACATAATGTATATTGTGAATTGGCCCTATACAAATAAAATATAAATTGAATTGCCTCCAAACTTAAACGGAACTTTGAGATTGATTCTTTGTTCATATTGGCAACAGTGGTGCATGAAAAACGCAGCCTCTCTCACTCCCTCTCCAGCAAAAAGTTTGTTTATTTTTTTAGTTTGGCCTGCAAAGCAATTTGGTATCCTCAAGCTAAAGGTTTCCAGAGTTTTGTTAATTCTTAAATGGATCCATACCTCACACCTAGGGTTGAAAAATTCCGGGAAAACTCAAAGTTGGAAACTTTCCATGGGAATATACGGGAATTAACGAGAATAAACTGGAAATGGTGTGGGTAATTTATACTAACTGTATTTAGCTTATCATATAAAGACATAAATATAAACATATTGTTTTGTCATAGGCTGATTTGAGCCCTGAGGAAACTTGGGCACTTAACTATATGCTTCTGCATCTTTTTGTCATTCTTAACATAGGTCTTTGCACAGTATTTGCAAATGTACACAGCCTTTCCTTCTACATTGGCTGGGGTGAAATGTCTCCACACATGAGATAGTGCACGTGGCAATGTTCTGTAGAATAAGATGAGAAAAAAGTTTGTAAAAAACACTAATGCAATGCTATAAATAGTTAGCCAAACAATTGGAATCGTCTGTAAAAATATTTTACAATTGATGGATAAATGAATATAAATAAGCTAGATGAACAGATGAACAATCCTCAATCAGCTAAATAATATATTTTACCTGACTAGTAAAATATATTATTTAGCTGACTAGTCCTGCACACTACAGCAGGCCTTGGTAGCCTTGCTGTAGTATTTAGGATGCTGGGAATTATCTGTGCATGTGATGGAAGAATGCACAGTGGAGGGTTGAAATTCAACATGCAGCGTGTGCTACATTCCATGCATCTTTAAAATAGAGTTTTGAATGATGTTTTTATTACTAAGCGTTTAATTTTTGTATTTTTGTATTTTTTTCAAAATTCCTGCGCGTAACGTCCCATGGAAAGTTTTCGGAAAGTTTCCGGAAATTTACTGGAAATTGTCCACCCCTTTGCTAGCCTGGATGCCAGACGAACTTAGCCCCGCCCACAACAGATTTGGTCGGGCAGTTCGGTCTGGGGTCGCTCCATTGGGAAAAAATTATGGCCGGACCGGGCCAATCAGATTGTCAGGGCGGGCTTTATACGATGATTGACAGATGATCAACGGTGACGTAATCAACCACGTCACCAAAGTGTCCTCGGGTTGAATTCGTTTTCAACAAACATGCCTGCCGCTGGCGAGCTGAGATGTGTAGATGCTGCCATTGAGTCTGTTTTAGAAGACATCGACAGCGCATTCATTTTTAAAGAGGAACACAGAACGTGGAGGCGACGCCAGAGCACCGCGCTAATCCCTATCGCCCCGGCTCTTGGCTGTTCACAACGGACACTGAAGCGACGCTGAACCGCCGGGCAGCGCTAATAATATCACCCGTTGATCCAGTAGATCGCTGCACGGCTTTGTGCCGGTCACACCGGAGGCTGAAGCACCGCTCTGCGCCAAGGCTGCCTCGCGGTGCTTCAGCCTCCGGTGTGACCGGCACAAAGTTTTAACATGGGAGTGGATGGGAGCCAGCTGTTATTTAAGGCTTGGCGCTGCGCTGAAGCGTCCGGTGTGAACCCAGTAAATAACTCACAATGCGTTGCTTAGCATACGTCACATACTACGTTGCTCTGATTGGTTGTAGGTCTATCCAATTGAGCGAAGAGGAATTTTACTTCCTGGTCAGTTGAAACACGCCCCATAATTTTTTCCCAATGGAGCGACTCCAGACCGAACTGCCCGACCAAAATGTTGTGGGCGGGGCTAAGTTCGTCTGGCATCCAGGCTACCCCTTTGCAACCCTACTCTCACCATCTACAAACTCTCATCCTATCCTATTTCATCATCGTTCTTGTACACCAATCAAGCTCCTCACCTTGCAGGGTTGTTTTTGCTCTGAATGCACTGAATCACTAACAGAGTACATGTCTTTCTTTATTCTTTCAGATGGCTGCAATCAGAAAGAAACTAGTGATAGTTGGTGATGGAGCCTGTGGCAAAACCTGTCTCCTCATAGTGTTCAGCAAAGATCAGTTCCCTGAGGTCTATGTGCCCACTGTGTTTGAAAACTATGTGGCAGATATTGAGGTGGATGGTAAACAGGTAAGCTGTTTATTATAATGTCGCATTTTGATGCTCCGTTCTTTTTGTCAGGAGTCAATTAACACAACAGGGGGTGTGTAGACTGAGCCCCTGACCCTGAATGTTCGTTTCACGATATAACCTGAGCAGCACTTGGTTTTTAAGGGTGATACTGATATTTATATTGGACAGTTAAAAAAAGATAACAATATATCAAATGTGAGTAATGCGTTTTAAACTCATGCTTTTTACTTTGTGTCAGTGTAACATGAACAAAGAGACACTATTTTTAAATGATAAACTTGTTTTTGAAATTCTGTCATTTCATGTATAAACATATACTGATACGACATTTCTGCTTACATTTTATAGTTTCAGTCAATTTGTTTCTACAACTACACATATTTTCTAATAATTTACAAAGTTGAACTTCTCATTCAACAACCAGATACTTTGGAATGTCTGGTTTGAAATATATGTTTGTATATATTATTATTGCTAAAGCAGTGTCTTTTAATGCTAATTAGGGGTTTTGGTTTTGTCTCTGAATGTATCGAATGTTGTCAGAATCTCGTGCATAAACCTTGAGCTGAGCCCTGTGGCGTTTTTGAAGTATGTAAGTATTAATGTCCTTGACCACTGTAGGTGGAGCTGGCTCTCTGGGACACAGCGGGACAGGAGGACTACGACCGACTGAGGCCTCTCTCCTATCCAGACACAGATGTCATTCTCATGTGTTTCTCAGTCGACAGCCCTGACAGCCTGGGTAAGATTTCTTTCATGCCATTGTTTTTCTGACAAATGTACCATTTGCTCCACATTCAACATGAACACTTTGTGCCCGATGCAGAGAACATTCCAGAGAAGTGGACTCCTGAGGTCAAACACTTCTGTCCCAATGTGCCTATAATTCTGGTGGGAAACAAGAAAGACCTGCGAAATGATGAACACACACGTCGAGAGTTAGCTAAGATGAAACAGGTGAGTGGGGCCTGTACACGTTTAAACCTACGTGGTTATGTTCATACTGAATTAATCCCAAAGGTAATTGATGTCAAAATGCACCGAATTAATCTTGGGGAAAGCGAGGAGTCTCCCATATTCTGCACTTTTGTACTGGCATCACAGCTATGCAAGATAGATGGTGTAAATGTTTATTTGCACAAACAGAGAGATAATATTGTGCAATGTTATAATTCTTCACTCCATATCTCTCTACCTCTCTGTCTCTCTCACACACATGTACACCTCATCAGTACTCGTACACACAAACATGACATGCACGTCTACATGTATACTCAAAACAATGTAACAACTGAAACCCAAACTTTGCTGTGAATATCTGTATGAGTTACAGCATGCTAAGCTTTCACTGTGTATGTGTAATTGCATAAATGTTGTAGCTCATCAGTGTCATATGGCAGGCTCTTTCAACCCTCAAAAATGTATCTCAGTTCCATAAGAATATAAAATCTCTCGTGTTTTTCAATATAAAAACTGGTGTCATTCAAACAAACCAGTATTTTTAAAGGGTTAAAATAATGACAATTAAAGAACAGTTGTGATCATCATGATCAGGACTGATGTCGTTCAATATTACAGCAGATTTTGGCAGTGGCCATTGTTGTACACAAAGGTGCCGAGAGTGTTTTTGAAATGTGACACTACACCAATGACATGCCAGGCGGTGTTAACCCTCAAAATGAACCATTTACAGCGTGAGATTTTGGCCACGAAGGTCCTGGAAGGACCTTTTTTTAAAGGCAGCCCTAACGGTTAACCACCTGAAGTGTGCTGATGATGTCGTTGTCTTTTCTCCTCACAGTGCTGGTTTACAGCAACTGTACAAGTTAAGACGTGCACTATGATATTCAGCTTAAGTCTAAAAAGAGTGTTGTCATGATTGTTAGAACCAGAGGCCAAGTCCTAAAGAGAAGAACAAAGTCAAATATCTAGGTCACTCATTATGAATGATTTATGTGATGATGACAATGTGCAGCATGCTGTATACTCTACTGCACATTTTGTGTGTGCAGATGATGTGGAAATGGCACTTTTCTAGGGCTTACTTCACTCCACTTTAAGCAGCATATAGTCAAATCATTTAAAATGGAAAAAGCTTTAGAATGATGCATTCTGAAATTTGATATAGCTTCAAAATGGACACGTGTAACCATAAAGTTCTGACATGATTTATCTTGGTAAAACATTTTTAGATCATAACAACCTGTCATTTTAACAGGGGTGTGTAGACTTTTTTTATCCACTGTATGTATGAGCTGCTAAGAATATAAAAAGATGTAAAGAGATCAAACAATAAAGTCATCCCATGTTCTGACACTTTTTAAAAGGATATCTATGAGTTGAGCTGATTTTCCTTTTCTTTTTTGATGCGGCCCACGCAGGAACCAGTGAAGTCAGATGAGGCAAGGGACATGGCTAACCGGATCAATGCCTTTGGTTACTTGGAGTGCTCGGCCAAGACGAAGGATGGTGTTAGGGAGGTGTTTGAAATGGCCACCAGGGCAGCACTTCAGGCCAAGAGACGAGGCAAGAAAACCGGCTGCTGCCTTTTATAGTGTCAGGTAACGCAGGATCAGGAGGGAAATAAACATCCAAGAAAAATATCCCTGTACCTGTTTTCTCCAAGGCGGGCACAGTTGACTGGGGAGTAGTAGGGATGAAATAGGAAGGTCAAATGCAATGGAAAAGGTGAATACATGTATATACATTTAAGTTCGACATTATGGCTTTTAGCTTTCAAATAATAAATATTATAATCTCGAGTTTAGGATTCCATAAACCTGAAATTAAGAGAACATGACGAGAAAGGAACATCTCTCTTACTCATACTCTTACTCCAATACAGTAATCAGACTTATACCTGCCTAACGAGCTGTTGGAAGAATTCCATGGCTTGCAGTGTGACTGTGCTTGTCTGGTTTTTCACTCTCCTTATTTCCAAAGTTATAACTTTATATGAACACGCTTTTCTTTTCTATGAACCTGTAATACTTCATACTATTTCCCATTCAAATGCAGAGAGTTTGATTATTTGCAGTTTTTTTTTAGTTTGAGTGTTTTATACCTGCTTTTTAATTAATACAAGTTGATTGCCCTTTGGACAGTTACTGTTAATCCTGAAATAGTAACAGCCCTTAATTTATAACTGCTACAGGGGAGCAAAGCCTTTTTTTAAACAAGCTGAAAAGAATTTATTCCTTGATTTCCCCAGTTTTCTGAGACTATTTCATAATTTATTAAAAATCCACCCAGTTTTATCATGTGATCACTTTTAATTTGCTGGTAATGCAAACTGAACACTGTCTCCCTGACAAATTCAGTATAATGTATATTTCTATAGCACAGTGTCCTTTACTACAAAGTTGTGTAGTGTAGTTTCCTCTTCAAAATAAATACTGTTTTCAGTTACTTTTTGTAAAGTTACTTTATCAATATTTGACATTAGTAGGATAATAGGATGAATTGCTTGCTGCCAGTTGGCTTTTAACGTGAAACATTTTCACAGGACTTGAGTCACTTGTGGAAGTGAGTGAAAACAGTGTTTGTGTTGAAGAAGTGACGCTCAGAGGATAGTTGATGGAATCAGTGCCATGGGTCAGCTTTAGTGAATGTTCATCTGCAACATACAGTAACTCCACAGCTCAGTGTTTAACCCTTCTTTTGTTCTCTGGATGTTAGACATTGACAGGGTTTCCCCCCCACTCTGCCAGTTCACTCATGTCTTCATCTGTTTTTCTGCTCTGTTGTATATTATGTTATGTTATGTTCACTTTGTGATATTCTACTGGTTTTTGTTGTATTTTTTGCACACAGCTAAAATTAGGAGGTCGGTGTGGTAAACACTTTTCATAAAATATATGTCAGATTATGAAATACAAATTGCAAGCAAATCCTTCGGTCATTTGTAATATTCTTTTGTATGCAAATGTATCATGACATTTCTCCAGTCGTCTTTTGTAACGAAATAAATTGTAACCGAGAATGACCAAATTCTGCCTCTGGCGTGTTGTGCTTTCTCTCTTAACACCATTTCAGTAATGACGAATCATGTTATTTTTCTTTAACATGATTTTTCGAATCATGTTAAATTAACGTTTTCAAGGTCCCCAATGTGACAGGCTGAGTATCAAATCATACACATTTCCATTTGATTGTTTGGTGCAGCCATATATAGCTTATGGCTGTGAAAAGCCTCTGTTCTGCCAGTTGATTGGTTAATTGTTTTGACCTACATACTGTAACTTGTTTTTGCAGTTATAATTTGTTTATACTCGTATCTTGTGCACAAATTAATCAAAATGTGGTAACAAATGCATCAATAGTACCAGCGCTCAATTTAGTAAAACATGGCCTTTATATATTTATTGATCTGTCTGACTCCCCTGAAGCTCTGTAGAAAAGTAGGGACTTGGATGTAAAAACTCTAACTACAGGAGACAAGTAATTAACACATGGACACAGAATTAAAACAGAGAAAATGTATTTCTCATTTCATATGCAGAAGTTGGTGGGACTGGGTCAACATTCTCGGGTTTTACAAGCAGAATCAAAATGTTTTTAAAATCTATTAGATGTGTCGTTGGAATTTGGTGGGCTCAGATTCCCCTGCTCTGACTGAAAGAGCCAAGGTCATTCTCGTAATTAGGGACAGTTTGTGTGACAGATCCAACATTACCATATTGTGAGGAACTACTTATTTACACTTCTTGATACGGTTGAGACACATAGATGTCTGTATTTGCCTGCCTTCGATAAAATTAGCAGATGACGGGGTCATCTAATTCTAGGTCCCCAGATTCATCAGATGAACCCCACCCCTCACCTCCCTGCTGAGGCTCAGTCACTTCTAGATGGATTTTGTCTCACAGCAACAGAACACAACTTGGCTTCTGGAAGGCGATGAATACTGCGGAGGATCTCCTGCTGTGTTCTCACATCAGCTCCTCTGGACTTTCTGCAGACTTAATACTAGGGGGCTGGCCACAGAAACTCCAGAAAAAGTCCGGAGCCTCTCACTTGGATATTTGCATTCACACATACAGCCCCTCTAGAGGATCTCCAGAGTTCAGTGCATGTCTGAAAGCATCTAAATCTAACATAGTGACATCACTGGCCTCAGTCCTCAGCTTCACTCTATAGTGTCCGATGAAGTCCTGCCACAAATTCCTGATAGTATGGCTCTGAAAGGAGATGAAATACAATACAATCATTGGAAGACTTCCTTAAAAAAAACATCTAAAGTTGTCAACAGATTTTACAATTTACTCCCACAATGAAATTTGTCTTAAGAGTCACAAACCTGTGTCAGGCTTGATAAATGAATGTCTAATGAGGAAGTCCAATACCACCATGGCTGAGTTGGGTTTGAAGTCATCAGTGGCCAGCAGTTCTTTCACCTGGAACCATGACAGGGTGGTCAGAAAGCAGTATTTGTGCTTATATTCGGTATATATATGAAAAGTCTTGACAGGGACTGGATAACTGTAGTTTGCAAAGTTGTCCAGAGATAAGATCAAATCCCACCAACCTCCTTCACAACCACCAGGACATGCGTTACATCCCAGACACATGGGCTTAAATCAATCACTGATCACTATATAGTCCACTATATAGTGAGTTCGTGATTTTGTAGTATTGTCTGAATGTGAACACTTTTATACCCTATATAGTAGACTTATTGTTTCCCACAATGCACTTAGAAAAGTAATGTACAACAAACACTATCAAGCAAAATATGCCATCATGTATTTAACGATTTACCAGAGGACTTCAGACTGCGTCCTGGCTCATAGAGAAATAAAAGGTCTCTTGTCCAAGCCCTTTGTTCCCAGTGTCTTTTAGAGTTGCTGGACTTATCTTCTGTTTTTCAAATTCCTTTAGTCTGTTGGTTGCGAGTTTATCAACATGTCATTTGACTCGTACAGAAAACGACAGACTCTTTTCCACTGCAGCCATTTCGACATGAAATAGTAGGTAAACAAAGTTGTTACTATCACATTCATAGATCCTTGATAGTCGGTTACCTCCAGACTGGATAACTGTAATTATTTATTATCAAGATGTCCCAGTAAGTCTGTGAAAAGCCTCCAGTTGTTACAAAATGCTGCAGCAAGAGTGCTGACCGAAACTAGAAGGAGAGATCATATTACTCCTGTCTTAGCTTCTCTGCATCGGCTCCCTGTAAAAATCTGAATGAAATTCAGGATCCTGCTCCTCCGTTATAAAGCCCTGAACAATCAAGGCCCCACATATGTCAAAGAGCTCACAACACCATATTGTCCCAACAGATCACTTCTCTCTTTAAACACAGGCTCTCTTGTGGTTCCTAGAGTCTGTAAGAGTAGAACGGGAGGTAGAGCCTTCAGCTACAGTGCCTTGCATAAGTATTCACCCCCTTTGGACTTTTCTACATTTTGTCATGGTATAACCACAGATTAAAATTTATTTCATCGTGAGTTTATGTAATGGACCAACACAAAATAGTGCATCATTTGGAAGTGGGGGGAAATATTACATGGATTTCACAATTATTTACAAATAAAAATCTGAAAAGTGTTGAGTGCATATGTATTCACCCCCTTTACTGTGAAACCCCTAACAAAGATCTGGTGCGACCAATTGCATTCACAAGTCACATTTGCAAGTCACATAATTAGTAAATAGGGTCCACCTGTCTGCAATTTAATCTCAGTATAAATACACCTGTTCTGTGACGGACTCAGAGTTTGTTGGAGATCATTACTGAACAAACAGCATCATGAAGACCAAGGAGCTCACCAAACAGGTCAGGGATAAAGTTGTGGAGAAATATGAAGCAGGGTTAGGTTATAAAAAAATATCCAGAGCTTTGAACATCTCTCTGAGCACCATAAAATCCATCATAAGAAAATGGAAAGAATATGGCACAACCGCAAACCTACCAAGAGGAGGCCGTCCACCCAAACTGAAGAGTCGGACAAGGAGAAAATTAATCAGAGAAGCAACCAGGAGGCCCATGGTTACTCTGGAGGAGTTGCAGAGATCCACAGCTGAGGTGGGAGAATCTGTCCACAGGACAACTATTAGTCGTCTACTCCACAAATCTGGCCTTTATGGAAGAGTGGCAAGAAGAAAGCCATTGTTGAAAGGGATCCATAAAAAATCCCGTTTGGAGTTTGCCAGAAGCCATGTGGGAGACACAGCAAACATGTGGAAGAAGGTGCTCTGGTCAGATGAGACCAAAATTGAACTTTTTGGCCTCAATGCAAAACGCTATGTGTGGCGAAAACCCAACACTGCCCATCACCCTGAGCACACCATCCCAACAGTGAAACATGGTGGTGGTAGCATCATGCTGTGGGGATGCTTCTCTTCAGCAGGTACAGGGAAACTGGTCAGAATAGAGGGAAAGATGGATGGAGCCAAATACAGGGAAATCCTTGAAGAAAATCTGATGCAGTCTGCAAAAGACTTGAGACTGGGGCGGAGGTTCATCTTCCAGCAGGACAATGACCCTAAACAGACAGCCAGAGCTACAAAGGAATGGTTTGGATTAAAGAATGTTAATGTCTTAAAATGGCCCAGTCAAAGCCCAGACCTCAATCCAATAGAGAATCTATGGCAAGACTTGAAGATTGCGGTTCACAGACGGTCTCCATCCAATCTGACTGAGCTTCATCTTTTTTGCCAAGAAGAATGGACAAACCTTTCCATCTCTAGATGTGCAAAGCTGGTAGAGACATTCCCCAAAAGACTTGCAGCTGTAATTGCAGCGAAAGGGGGTTCTACCAAGTATTGACACAGGGGGGTGAATACTTATGCACCCAACAGATGTCAACTTTTTTGTTCTCATTATTGTTTGTGTCACAATAAAATTTATTTTGCACCTCCAAAGTACTATGCATGTTTTCTTGATCAAACGGGAAAAAGTTTATTTAAGTCTATTTGAATTCCAGTTAGTAACAGTACATAATGGGAAAAAGTCCAAGGGGGGTGAATACTTATGCAAGGCACTGTACCAGGCTCCTCTAGAGTGGAACCAGCTCCCACTCAGGGTTCAGGAGGCAGACACCATCTCTACATTTAAGGTTAGATTTAAAACCTCCCTTTTTCTATAACACCTATAGTTGGTTATGGATCAGGTGAGTCCTGAACCATCCCTTATTAAGGCTGCTATAGACAGCTGGGAGAACTCCCATCACACACGCAATAATATTGAAGGTCTCCACCTTACTATGTGAAATGCCTTGAGAACGAATGTTGTCATTTGACGCTATACAATAAAAATGTAATTGTTACACAAAAATACAGTCAAGGGCTAAAAACAAAACCTAGACTCAGTCGTGTGTCTAGGTCTGTAGATGATAACAAAGATATGTTGATATAGGTCTTTATATGAAATGAGAATGACTCTGAATCTGCTTGAGTCCACTATGGGGTTGACTATCAGAACTGCTGTACCAGACTGTTATGGATGTTGCTGTGTAGAACCCTCATACTGACCTTATCAATGGGCAGGAGGTAGAAATCCTGCACCTCTCCATCCCCCACTCTGGGCTTGAACTCGCGAGGAAGCTCCAGGTCATAGACAAGCTGACACTCTGCAAACACCCCCTCTTCATCCTCATAGGTGTAGCTAGAAGGTATATTGGAATAGTTGTTAATGGAATTTAGAGGCTTGCTTTTTAGATGCCTAAAGTAGTATCAAAATCTTCTTCAACCCATGGCTGCCCACTGCTCTGTGTGTTCACTGTGTGTGTCGTGTCCTGCTGTGTTCACACGGATGGGTCAAAAACAGAAGACAAATTTCCCCCATTTGTATGTAGTGTGTGTGCATGTGTGTGGGACCAATAAAGGAATCTTAATCTTAATCACAGCCCTCAAAACGGCCCATCATGAGGACTCAGGGCACTTAAGATTGCACAGGATGTTGCAGATGACAAGGGAGAGATTCTACTGGCCATGAGTGTTCCCGGGACTCTTTAGTGTGAACAGTTTGAGAAGTGTTGCCTGTGAAAACCCAGACAGCAGGCATCAGGGCCCCTCATGTCAGGATCCTCACCAGAGTAAACGTTGAGAATGTGGGCTGGTTACACTACATACTTTGTTTTGTTACAATTAGGAAAAAGTCTCACCTTACTGTAGCTACAGGACATGCCTTATCAGCAATGGCCGCTGGGATACATGCTTCCTCCTGACATTCTTTCACCAGAGTATATTTAACACCAACACCAGCAGACAGACCACCTGCTGCCTTCAAAGACACAACACATCAGCCTCCTTGATTCATTTCTGGAACTCTGAATTTAAAGCCCTTTGAAATGTTATACCAATAATAACCATTCCTTTAATTTACATTATCATTGTATTACTGTTTTCTGTACCTGCTATGGAATCAGGTCAAATTACTACTCACCAGATTGTCCAGAAGACCAGGGAATGTCTGCTTAGTTTTGGAGCGTCGAGCCAGCCACATGCTGACTTCCCCACTGTCACTGACGGTGTAACCATTGATATGGACTCCATACCGTTTCACCCCAAAAAGACCTTGAGTACAGTATTACAGTCAGCTCATGCAACACTATCACTGAGCAAACCTAACATGGTGCTGCCACAGAGAGACTAAACTTACTCGTAGCTGCTCTTTCCATCCACATCAGAGGAGGATTTGAAAATGTTGGCATCACATTATACTTCTGAAAGATGAGAAGGTCTCATTTTTACTCTGATAAATTATAAATGTACAGTGTGCAAACTGTGGTTTTCTGATTTTTATAGTCCAAGGTATAATATATGAGATGGAATAAACTACTATAACTGTCATTATGCTTTTCAGGTCAGTCAGAATTAGCATTGATTTTCTTGGGATCATGAATGTTCACAACAAATCTAACGGAAACTCAGCCATTGGTTGACAAAATCACAAGTTATTATAGTTAACGGGATCTTCCTATGAGGACCATGAATGTTCTAAGAACATTATGGCAAACTACCCATCAAATTTGTGAGTATTTCTTACACACAATGAAAGTGTAGGCCTGCAAGATCATTAAAATACAAATTAGGACTCATTTACCATGAATATCTGCTGAACTGAATGAAAAACTAGTCATTAATTTTCCAAATGTCTTGCTCTAAATCAGAATGGACTGGACCAGAAAGATGTAGACTACCACTTGAGGATGGTGCTCATTTCACCTGCATTATTACTTAACCTTGTAGCTCTGTCAAAATCTAATTTCAAAATTCTCAGAAGACGAGATGTTTTTCCTATGGATTTGTTTGGTTGATGGCTGTGGCTGAGGGGTAGAGTGGTCGTCCATGCATGCCGAAGTGTCCTTGGGCAAGATGCTGAACCCTGAATGGCAGCTATTTACTAGACCTAAGAGCATTTTCCAGGGTTAGGGTAAAAACGTTATTTAAACTATTTGTTAACCACTTTGTGTTGAAAAGTGCTTTATATATAAAGTTATTGTTATAGCAGTCATCAGCAACTTTTGTGTGTGTGTGTGTGTGTGAGAGACCTCGTCCCTCCATCCTCTGAGGCAGCTCAAGGACGCCTCATGTCTGAGGGACTGCAGGACAGCGTCCACAGCCTCTGATCTTCTCCCGTATGAGTCCAGACTGTGACAGAGCGTCACTGCGCCATCGTGTGGCGGATTGAACACATCTGGATACCGTGTCAACAGCGCAGCCACGTGAGGAGGAATCCAACCGACCTGCGCTGAGTCGATCTCGAACCTGCAGCAGCTGACACGAGAGGAGCCTGTGGACACACAGAGAGGAGGGTGTCACTGTCAAACCCTCCCACCGCCCCCATGTTGTCAAATCTCCTCACAGGACCACTGGTCTACCTGCTGAGTAAAAGTTATTCATTCGACTGAGGAGTTTGACGATCTTCTCTGACCAGGCAGCGCTAGTCATGTTAAACACAGCTACACTGTAATGTCCCAGTTGGACTACACGATTAACTTGCAGCGAGTATCCGCTTCCTCCTCCTTGGCTTCTTCGTGGACACATAAAGTGCTCCTCACCAATACTTAGCACGATAGCGCCAAAAAACGGAACTACTGTCGAAACGGGGTTGTCCACTGGTGTCTATAATAACATAATTTTACTTAAGTTTGTGTGGATGTTGTTAAAACAAGACAAGTCTTCATTAATGCCAGCTTTCTCCAAGATGACAGTTACACAAGACCTCCCAGAGTAGGCCTAGAAAAAATAAAACCTTACAGTATAAGTCGAAAGTATATTTAAAAACAAAAGGGTATTAAAATAAGATAATAATAATATAAAGTGGAAACGGAGTAAATGCAGAACCGATGTTACCTATTAGAAATAACAATATAAGTGAAAAAATATATATAATACTAAGTGGCAGGGAATGATAATAGGAGAAAGTAACATGGAATATTGCATGTGAATAGAACATACCTAACCCTGAGTAATATAACACATGAACAGAAATATTCTACATAAAAAACCCTAACCCCAAGTGATTTATTATTCGATATTATAAGATAGTCCCACTGGGCCAGTTTCTGCTGTCCCACCTTGGAGTTTGTGAGGAGGAGAAATTGAAGTACACCAATTAACCTAGAAAGATAAAGGAGAAGGAATGAGCCAATATTAAATTAGTAGATACTTAGAACAAAGTTACGCAGAATACATTAAAATGTATACTGATGCATCTGAGGACAACAAAGTAGGAAGAGTGATAACATGGCAGTGTATACAGGGGAACTGTGAGCCATTAATATAGCTTTAAACTGGATTGAATTCTACAGAGTGCACATACTGTACTGGTAATGAAGAGAAAATGTTGGTATGGATTCCTCACACCGGAAAATAAGGGCAGATGCTTCCATAGTATTCATAAGGAAAGTAAGAGGAAACCAGCAGAGATACAATAGTAGAGGACAATAATAATAACAGTAAGGTTTGCTCTTGCGGGTCTAAACAGTACTCTAAAGATAAAGGAGACAGAGCCTTTACTGTGAAGGCCACTACACTTTGGCACACAGATTAGACTGAAAGGCAGTTCTGTCTCACTTTAAGAAGAAACATCTTTAAGTTAAAAAAAAATCTTCATGTCATATCATGTATATTGATTGTGTTATCTCTATTCATGACCGATAACAGAATTAAGTAAATATCCATTGAGACCATATAGTGTATGATTCTGACCCTCACTCTTTTCCAGACGGTGGCGCTAATGTATCGATAAGTAGTTGGCCAACCGCGGTTAAATATCAGAAGAAGAAGGAGCCCCACCAGAAGAAGAGACAGAAGAAGAGATGAAGCGTTTTCTACAAACAGAGTTGGATAAGAAACCCATCGTGTTTGAAAGAGAAATAAAACACCTGCACTCATGTACCGCAGCATTCTGCTGTTAGCTAGCTCACTGGATAGGTCCGAACAAAGCTAGCTAGCTAACATCCTGTCACTTAGCTTTACCCTTTGATTTGATCAGCGACCGAGGAGCGACTGGTTCAATCAAAAAGAAGTAAAAAGGTAAGATGTATTCAGTATCTGAAATGTGTGGTGCCTGTAGCCCCTACACGTCCTGATCGCTCTAAATCTAAATGATGACCAACCAGGTTCACACTGCTCCTGACGCACACATGAACAGATTGATAGACATTCATCAGTAGGCTACACTGTAGTAGTGTCTCCACTAGTCCCACTTTAAATCCTTCACAAGTTTACCCAGTTTTTACTGAACCCTTGGAATGAGACAGACGAAACATTAGAACACGTGGTTTTGGTCATGATCTGTTTCTAACAAATATGTCTGGATATTATAAATCGATTATCACCCGAAGTAAATGACATTCTGACCTTAAACATTTCCCATTTATTGTTTTATTTTGATATTTAAATCCATCTACTTCTGGTATAGTTAACATGATAATCCTCATGGGTAAATATCATATTCTTTGTAGTAAATGGAGAAATTCCCAGCCCCAAAAGATTTTACACTATTGTGTTTATCACAAGAAACAATGCAGTGTGGTAAATTCTTCTTTTGATTCATGTCCACCCTTAAGGAGATCCAGTGTGTGAGATATTTGCTCCTCAAATTTGTGTGTCTGTTTGATTTCAATACTAAGTCTCACATTTGTCTAAATATTCCCCTTTTATATTTTTGAGCACTTTTATATTGTCTTTTTCTAAACAAATGTTTTTGTCTATGTTTCAATAAATAATGGGTCTTCACTAGCCCTGATCTCTCTCCTCAACATGTTGCTGCGGCCTGCTGTGCTCCGACCAATATCTACACTGGGGTCTGTCCCTGATGTTGGACTGTAGAACTAACATAGCTTTAAGATCTAACACCACCCCAGTTTTTCAGCAGATAGAATCCCACATTCTTTCCCATTGTGTTTTTCATTTTCCTCTTTTTATTTGACATGGTTCAGGCTCTGATGTAAACATGATGCTACTGAGGAAACCCTTTATTTTGACTACCTCAACTTTTTCTATGTTGTATAGATGCAGATTTTTAATAACAAATTGATAACTTCAAATGCTCTGCTTTCATATCATGTTGGTTGTGAAGGTCCACTGTCTGTGATGGCTTCAGAGGTCAGTATGCAGGAGATGAGTGAGGTGGTAATTGTCACCATACCAGAAAGTGTGGCCGAGGACCTCCCCTCTGTGATGGAGGAGGATAAAGCAGTGCTGGTGACCACACAGCTGAGCCCTCAGCCAGGGTAAGGTGCACACAGCGTACACCGAGCACATTTGCCGTCAGCAAAGATACACTGGACACAGTATGCTGAATTAATGAGGAGAATCACTGTGGTTCACTTTGCTAAACAGAAACTTAAAGACTCTGAATTGTCATTCCAGGGAGGAGGTCCTCACAGTAGCACCAGTGGAGGCGGAAGCTGAGGCCAGCACATCAGATGCACTGGCAAAGGAGGAGGCAATCATTGGTAATGCGACCTTCAGGACTTTGTTACACCTTTTTTAGACATGAACTCTGGAAAATGTCCACACAAGGGGGTCTGGACTTAATCTGGAGTTAGTCTTTCACATATGAGGAACTCAGCAGGAGACTGTCCAGTAAAGCTGCTTTCCGACATGCACTGAACTCTGGAGATCCTCTAGAGGTCCTCTGTACATTCTACAGATGGGCTGTTTGTGTGAAGGCAAATGTCGAAGTGAGAGTCTCCGCCTTTCTGTGTAGAGGACTTTCTTCTGCCAGCCCCCTAGTATAAAGCATCCAGAAAGTCAGAGTTTGTCAGTGGATATCTCAAAGCAGCTCATGTAAAATGTAGCAGACACGAGGCCTTTCAGTAGATTAGATTATAGCTACTGAAACTCCCCCTTCTTTGAGTTTTGTAATTCACTGCACTGTGGTGGTTATCAGTGATGTTCTGCTACTATAGAGTTTTTCTGCAGTAAATGAAATAAACAAATTACTACAGGGATATGTGGCTTCGACCCAGGCCGGTGGCCTGATCTCCGGTTCCTCATGTCCACATATCTAGAAGCTGAACCAAGCGGCTTGTGATAGACTGGTCAGACTAGTACTTTACATGGATTCTCCGACATTAATGACAACGCCGTATGTTTCAGGCAGTCTCTTCTAGTCTCCTGATTTAAATCACATGATATTTAAAAAAAATTTACATGAGCAGCTGAAAGAAATGACTGGATGTTTGTAAGAGGTTGTTTCTGTCTCTGGCTCTGCAGTGAAGTTAACTGAAGAGGTGGATGTGGAGGCTGATATCTTCTACCCAATCACCTGCGGAGACGCCAAAGCCACGCTGGTTTGGAAGAAGTTTGTCTGCCCAGGGATCAATGTGAAATGTGTCCAGGTAGAACAGAGCCGGTTTAAAATAACATTCCTCAGCACATTAAAGGTATAGATTCACAACTGTTTCACAAACGCAACACAAGCGGTTTATTTTCCCTTTTTATCAGTTCAACGAGCAGCTCATCAGCCCAAAGGAGTTTGTGTGCTTAGCAGGGAAATCCACTCTGAAGGATTGGAAGAGAGCCATTCGCCTCAACAGCACCATGCTCAGGTCTGGATCAACACGATAAGCTCACCATGAATTTTACTTGATATTATGGGATATAGCCTCACCCTGCCTCCTTTACAGATGCAGCATTTATTCCACAAATTGTAAGTCTAGTTTAAAGTCTAGTTCAAAGTGAGGTTAATCATCGGTTTAAATCCAGGACTTCTCACTTAGACACTTTTTAAAGTGTTTCGAGGATTAGTCATATTTAAATGTCTTCTTCTGACTTGATCATTTTGCAGAATTATTGCAGGAATTTGGCTCCAGGGAACTGCTGTGGCTTAAAATGAACATTTATAATCACAGTCTGTAAATATTAACATCACCAAAAGTCAATTACCTTTCTCCAGTGGAAATCTGACATTTTCCTGATTTCTCTGAAATTATTCAGCGATCTTGATAAAAGGAAGTATGTCTGCATTGGTGCATTGCTCATCAAGGAGGATAGTAGTTTTAGATTTCAGGGCAAAGACAAAGAAAAAGAAACAGGGTTATGTAGATGACTTATTTTGTATGTCAATAGATTTGCCTCCATAAACATTGTGATTCCAGTGAGGAGTGTATTTTGAGTTATAATGAATTTGCCAAAAATGGAACAAAACACATATTAAAGCACAGAAAATATGGCTTCAACCAGAATATTTTTTTATTGCTTATTTAAATTCTGTTGGACACAATAATCGGATAGTGGAAATCTGATGAAATGACAGAGCTAACTCCAGGCCGTCCCTGTCATCAGTGGTTGATGTGAAGTTAACAAATGTGCCTCAAGATGTCACTGTTCCATCACAAATGGTTGTCAGTAAACTCCAGCAGTGCAGCCAGTTGTTTTGTATAATCAATCAATCATATTTCATATCACAGGAAGATCATGGACTCAGGTGAACTGGACTTCTACCAGCATACAAAGGTCTGTTCCAACACCTGCCGCAGCACTAAGATAGACCTGGTGGGAACAAAAGTGTCCCTCAGCAGCGATCAAACAGCTGACCTGGTGTCTGCCACCCCCTCCTCAGCTGACTGTAAGTTCTACAGCTCCACACTTTGTCCTACCCAAGGAGTCATTCTGATCTTAGTACATATAGTATGTATAGATAGTATTTATGTTGCCCTGGTGCATGCTGGGAGGCTTTCCAACAGACCTACATCCAAATTTATAGTCCTCTGAATTCTGATCACCACCTCAACACTACTCATTAAACCTGATAGCAACACGTTAGCCTGGATTATTTAGGCTATGTTTGAAAGAACAGGAGCAAAACATTCAAACACTCAGTCACAGTCGCACTCAAACACACACTGAGCGACCCACAGTCGCACACACACAGACACACAGTCGCGCGCACACTCACACAAAGAGTGAAAAAGCTTCGGAAGCACTACAACTGTCCGCACTGTAGTCCAGATTGAAAACACAGTGGTCTGATTGTAGTGATGTGGCAGAGTGATCTTATCCCGTCTTTGTTGTAGTGAATGGAACATTAGCCTCGTTTCCTGAGCCGACAGAGGAAACGTCAGAGTGGGTCACAGCCATTGGAGGTGAGCAGCCTTCACAACCATGATGAATGACCTGAATGAGGGAAGCGTTTTGACTTGTTATGATGTAATACATTTGGGTGTGTGTGCGTTCAGAGGACTCTGTGGTGTTCTGGCGTGCTGTGAAGGAGGCAGGACTGCTGGAGGAGGTGGTGGAGGACTTTCAGAAGGAGCTGCAGGAGGTGCTGAAGGGGCTTCAGGAGAGAGTGTGTGACCCACCACTACAAGTCAAAGGTTAGGGATACCCACAGACAAGTTAGGCTGGCTTTATGAAACATGATGCTCAAGTGATCCCTGTCTTCGATTTTTGTGGAGAAAGACAAAGACCTACTTTTAAAATCAACATTTTACAAACTCCACACACAACTCCTCGCCCTGAACATGTCAAACAGCACAGCCCAGTTCAGCTTGTGTAGTGGCAAAACATTGTGATTATGGGTTTGTCCTGTACCCATTTATCCCAATGTTATATTGTTTCATCACAATGTGAGGTGCAGGGCAGTCTGTCAGACTCGCAGCCTGGCTTCCAGAAAATAAATCCCAAAAAGTTGTCAGGTTTGCGGTTTGTATTCAATTGCAAATATATATATATATATATATATATATATATATATATATATATCTGCCGTGAAAAGTATATTTTTCAACATCGTACAGAGAAACGTCCTGTCCTATCACATGCTGTATAAAAAGACATGTGCTTGATATGTTTGTAACGTCCGCCACAACATCAACACTGATCATCAAATAATGACAGATACTTTTCTTAAGTAAGAAATGATTTCTTCATAGCTGCAAATTTATTCTGTTATTCACCCCCGCTCTCCTCCTCCTTCTCTTACACATGACACACACACACACTGACACATGCACCAAATTAGTTTGGTTGTAATGTTCGGTAACTTGCTAAATAGTCTTAAAAACAGACATGAGAAAAATTCGTGACAAGATTGTGATCCCGCCTGAAGAAAAAATAATGATATGATATTTCTACCATATCGAGTTTGTACAAAAGCCTGTTTAACAAGGTCACTTATACAATTAAGTGAGTTCTACCACTCAGTAATGTTTCAGTGTTTTTTTACTACAGGCCTTTATCAAAAGAGACATTTTGTGATGAAATCAGTAGATTTGCCCTATTATATCTAACAAGGCTGTATGCCATTGAACCTGAATTGTTGTTTGTTTTTTCAGATGCAGTTTTGCTGAACAATATCGTGCAGAACTTTGGGATGCTGGACCTGGTGAAGAAGGTTCTGGCCAGTCATAAGAGCCAGATGGACCGTTACAGAGAGCAGTACACTCGCAGTCTTGCTGGTCAGTAGGAGAATCCTCAGTGGAGTCCCCACTCTCAAAATAGTCTTATTTTTAGAGGCTTGACTCATTTATTCAGCTCTGTCCTCTAGTCTGTATGAAAGGATATTAGAAATCATGTGTGTGTGTGTGTGCGCGCTTTCTTCTTCTGCAGCTCTGGAGCAGCAGTGTGATGAGCACAGGAAGCGAGCCAAGGAGCTGAAGAGTAAATCCCAGCACCTCAACAACGTCCTGATGACCCTCACCCCAGTCCCTTTAACCCCCCCACCCAAGCGTCCCCGGCTGACCCGCACCGTCTCCGGCCCAGCCAAGGTCAGCACTACTCCTACCCAGATCACTCTGCCTTTCAACCAGCTTGCCGGCCTGCCGTTGGCCAAGGTTCTGACCATGGCAGGAGCCCAAGCCGGCACCAACCTTGGTGGCTACACTCTGCTGACCTCCACACTTTCTGGGTCAGAGCTGATGAATGACTCTAACTTGACTGTGCTGTCCACGACGGCGGGTCAGGATGGTGCCGCCAGCGGCTCCGCAGCCTCCACGGCCTTCGTTAAGATGGTTGGCCCTCAGTTTCAGCTGGTGACGCTGCCAGCCACACTGCAGAGCCTGACCCCCTCACAGAGCATGGCCATCCAACAGCAGGTCAGCAGCATTGGTGTGTTGGACGCCACGGCAACCATTGACGATTCACAAGAGGAAGCCCAGGCTGAGGGGGATGACGAAGGTCAGCCAGAGCAGGTTAAAGAAGAAAATGTGGAGCAGGTGGTGGAGCAGCAGTGAGACAAAGGACAGCTTTTCTCTCCCCCGTCTCCAAAGCCCCCTCCCCCCCTTAATTCATCATTTGGATTGAATGTGCATTTCCTGTGATGTTTGAGGACCCAGTTAATCTTTTACAGATCCTTGAGTGTTCATTTGTAATTTCACACAACTCATAAGTCTTCCTTTAAGATGCCCTTCACATTTCAAGATACTCACATTTCTGTTTGGCATCTGGTAGTGAGGTGGGTGTATGCTGATTGTGATTTTACTGTAAATAAGTTTTTGTACCTAATATATTTGATACAGTTGTATGAATTTGTTTCATGTAGACTGTAAAATGAGCATTCTTACGTTTAATAAATGCTCAATTTCTGATGAAAAAGTGTCCATTATTACATATAATAAATGTAAATCTTTTCACGAGTTTGGAGTGGAGGTTTTAACAGAGATAAACCGAGACAGGGATTTGTATCACTACACGGCATTGTGTCTCTCGAAAAACTTCAGGTCCAGTCATCAGCCTTTTTCCTGGACCTTTCAGTTATATCTTAAAGGGGACATATTATGAAAATTCCACTTTTGTAGTGCTTCTACACATTAGTTTGGGTATCTGGCATGTCTACCGTCCCAAAAACTCTGGAAAAAAATCACTCCCGCGATTTGTTGTGGTTCCTCTATTTCAGAAACTATGTGCTAAAGTGCGTCCAATGGAATTTCCCCCGAAATAGACGTCATAGTCGAAAAATGCCCATTTAGTACATTCCCCCATAGCTCTATGCACTCCCTCACTACCACTCGACCCACCCCTAGATGGACCCTCCCACTTTATAGAAGCTCGGTCCACCGGTGTCCGCCATTTCATTCTTGCAAGCCTTGGAAACACTTGGATTAGCTAACAGCAGCATGAATCAATTTCGACAACCGAGATGCTCATTGGTCGGCTGCACAAATCAGCACAAATGTCTTCATGTGACTCCAGCTTCAGAAGACACAAGATTGAGATGGATTGAGTTCATATATGATGGCAACGTTCCTGCCACCACTTTGAATCGGACTGTTTTATCAACCTGGGCCAATATAACGCTGGATTCTCTAAAAGGTTGTTATTGAAAGAGGGGTCGGTGCCATCTTTCCATCGCAATACTGAAGACGAAGGAAATGTAAGTATTTTTTTTAAATAATTCTGGTATTTGCTTCTTTTAGACATTTTGTGTGGAGGCTAGTGCCGTTAGCATGTTGTGCCGTGTGTGAGGGGGTGGCGGGCTAGTATGTAGTGGTGGGGGATAGGGAGAGACTTTACAGGAGTTTTCATGTTCGACTGTTAATAACGTTATTGAACAATTAATCGAGGACGGCTGGCGAGTCTTAGCGAGAAGACGGCGTCGAACGGTGTTCGCACGGCAGGTTCATGAGTGTTGTGCTCTCCACGCGCTTTCCCCCACTCCGCTGGTGTGTGCCTAGTAGCTGCTGTAGCTGGAAGTTAGCTGCGGCCGCCGGCCGCCAGTAGCTGCCACGGCCACCGGGCGGCCGCCGGCCGTCAGTAGCTGCGCCGGCCGTCAGTAACTGCTAAGGTTGCTACTGGCGCTGTAGCTAACTTCCAGCCCAGTGCTGCCGTGGGAAAAAATCGGCGGCAAAGTACACCAGGGAGGACACGCGAGCGGACGGAGGGAGGGAAAGAGCGTGGAGAGCACAACACTCACGAACCTAACTTCCAGCTACAGCTGCTGCTACGGGCGCTCGTTCAAGATACCGGAGGATGTTGTTGTCATAATGTGCGGGACTAAAACGATTATTCATTACCAGCCCTAGTTGGGGAAATGTGCCCTTGTATCCTTGTATGCATGACAGTAGTACAAACATGAATAACATTGCTGCTTTTGGTGTTCAGGCAAGCACATCTGTTCACGGTGCTAGGCTACATCACGTAGCATGCCAGACGGTCCCACCAAAGATGCGCACACATGGCACGCAGCTTTCTATGAAAACACTGCGACCTCACTACAAAAGTACAGGTTGGTTTACCCTCAGTTACTTCGTCATGTCATTGATTGTGTCTCCGTGTTAAAGTTGTAACAGCATCTCATTTGTTGTGACTCCACGGATACTGTGTCTGTTTTATCATAGGCACACAGAAAACTGTGCTGCACTGATGTCGGTGTTGGGACCTCAGCTGTAAGAGACCTCGCTTGGAGGAGGGAGAGGACAACCCAAGTTGTTCAAGTATGGACTTCGGAGAGCCACAGGATGCTACCTATGATCCTGATGACTCGATCAGTCTTGACTGAGTCAGCAGATGT
Organism: Pleuronectes platessa; assembly: GCF_947347685.1. Classification (NCBI taxonomy): domain Eukaryota; kingdom Metazoa; phylum Chordata; class Actinopteri; order Pleuronectiformes; family Pleuronectidae; genus Pleuronectes; species Pleuronectes platessa. The sequence goes on along the minus strand of NC_070631.1, from coordinate 27,427,213 downwards.
GACGTGAGTGACTCAATATTTAATCTAAACATTTCAATAATCTTTGTCGTTCTAATAGAATGGAATCTTCCAACCCTGTTCATAAGACACCCACATATATTGTCTATGAAAACTGCCTCCTGGAGCTGTTTGGGGTGTGTCCTGTGTGTCGGCGGAGGACAGATGTAATATACAGTGCCTTGCATAAGTATTCACCCCCCTTGGACTTTTTCCCATTATGTACTGTTACTAACTGGAATTCAAATAGACTTAAATAAACTTTTTCCCGTTTGATCAACAAAACATGCATAGTACTTTGGAGGTGCAAAATAAATTTTATTGTGACACAAACAATAATGAGAACAAAAAAGTTGACATCTGTTGGGTGCATAAGTATTCACCCCCCTGTGTCAATACTTGGTAGAACCCCCTTTCGCTGCAATTACAGCTGCAAGTCTTTTGGGGTATGTCTCTACCAGCTTTGCACATCTAGAGATGGAAAGGTTTGTCCATTCTTCTTGGCAAAAAAGATGAAGCTCAGTCAGATTGGATGGAGACCGTCTGTGAACCGCAATCTTCAAGTCTTGCCATAGATTCTCTATTGGATTGAGGTCTGGGCTTTGACTGGGCCATTTTAAGACATTAACATTCTTTAATCCAAACCATTCCTTTGTAGCTCTGGCTGTATGTTTAGGGTCATTGTCCTGCTGGAAGATGAACCTCCGCCCCAGTCTCAAGTCTTTTGCAGACTGCATCAGATTTTCTTCAAGGATTTCCCTTTATTTGGCTCCATCCATCTTTCCCTCTATTCTGACCAGTTTCCCTGTACCTGCTGAAGAGAAGCATCCCCACAGCATGATGCTACCACCACCATGTTTCACTGTTGGGATGGTGTGCTCAGGGTGATGGGCAGTGTTGGGTTTTCGCCACACATAGCGTTTTGCATTGAGGCCAAAAAGTTCAATTTTGGTCTCATCTGACCATAGCACCTTCTTCCACATGTTTGCTGTGTCTCCCACATGGCTTCTGGCAAACTCCAAAAGGGATTTTTTATGGATCCCTATCAACAATGGCTTTCTTCTTGCCACTCTTCCATAAAGGCCAGATTTGTGGAGTAGACGACTAATAGTTGTCCTGTGGACAGATTCTCCCACCTCAGCTGTGGATCTCTGCAACTCCTCCAGAGTAACCATGGGCCTCCTGGTTGCTTCTCTGATTAGTTTTCTCCTTGTCCGACTCTTCAGTTTGGGTGGACGGCCTCCTCTTGGTAGGTTTGCGGTTGTGCCATATTCTTTCCATTTTCTTATGATGGATTTTATGGTGCTCAGAGAGATGTTCAAAGCTCTGGATATTTTTTTATAACCTAACCCTGCTTCATATTTCTCCACAACTTTATCCCTGACCTGTTTGGTGAGCTCCTTGGTCTTCATGATGCTGTTTGTTCAGTAATGATCTCCAACAAACTCTGAGTCCGTCACAGAACAGGTGTATTTATACTGAGATTAAATTGCAGACAGGTGGACCCTATTTACTAATTATGTGACTTGCAAATGTGACTTGTGAATGCGATTGGTCGCACCAGATCTTTGTTAGGGGTTTCACAGTAAAGGGGGTGAATACATATGCACTCAACACTTTTCAGATTTTTATTTGTAAATAATTGTGAAATCCATGTAATATTTCCCCCCACTTCTAAATGATGCACTATTTTGTGTTGGTCCATTACATAAACTCACGATGAAATACATTTTAATCTGTGGTTATACCATGACAAAATGTAGAAAAGTCCAAAGGGGGTGAATACTTATGCAAGGCACTGTATAAGAAGGGCGAGTCCACAGCAAAGCCGGTGAAAGCAGATAAAACCTTCCGTGATTCTCACAGGCTCTATTTAAAAGCCAAACAGTGTACAAACAGTATGTGAAACATAAATAACATATCGATTAACTGCTGTCTTTAAATTGTCTTCACGATTTAAAGACCATTTATTTATCGTCTTCACGATAAATAGAATAAAATAATTATAAAAAGAAAATAATAAATGCAAAAAGTGCAAAATGTCCAACTTTTCCCCTCAATTTGTATTACAGATCACGTGGATAACCTGTTGGACCTCATCTTTCACCAGGTTTTTCAGGACCCAGCCCCATATGTGAATGAGGTGCTGAAGATCTCAAAACCTGAGGACCTCTCTGCTAAGTATGAGAAACCTGACAAGCAGGAAGTTATAGCCAGCTATGTGTCGAGTTTCAATCAAGGGCAGTTCTGAACCCTGTATAACTTCCCTGAGCATCAGGGAACACTCTGCGTATCTGGAGCACCGAGCAGGAGGGCAGGACCACCCTGATTCTCCGGCCCAGATAGCCTCAACACCAGCTCACAAAGCTTCTCTACGACAAATACCTGTAACGGCTGAGCAAAGTTCACATTGTATTTAGAGAATAAAGGTGACACACAAATATAAAGTGTTCCTTTGTTTACAGTATGGCTACTGATGGCACAAATTGTATTTTTGTAATGAATGTATTTATTATACTTGGTATTTTTTGTATTTATTACCTCTGTCCCAGCCAGTACATTTAATAACTATTTTTTAAAAGCTCTGTGGCATTCTTTCTAGCAATCTTTCTGACAATAAAGTTTATAGAAACAGTTGTGTGCTTTTAATGTTTGATATGTAACATGTTAACAATTGACACGTGTAAGATGAGCAGTTAGCAAAGTAATACACAGGGAAGAGTAATTTATGTATTTTATTCCTCAGTCATATTTGTATTGCAGAAATGACTGATATCTCATGCATAAAAAAAACAAAACTTACTGCTCTATTCCTCTTAGACATAAAGGCCCATAATCTGCCCTATAGATGTTGAATGCATTCTGTAGTGAGAACACATTCAAACACACAGGCTAATTAATGGAGGTAAAAAACGTTATGTCCTACACCTCCATGAGAGGGGGGAGGGGTGAGAAGGGGGAGGGATGAGAGGGGTGAAAGGGGGTGGGGTAAGATGGGGGCGGGCTGAGAGGGGGGCGGGGCCCTCAAAACAGCTTGATCTCAGGAGGGCTGTTTTAGACAGAGTAAAAAGGTGCTGTTTTAAATTATCCTTGTGGTATTTTTACCAAAAAATGTTACAGACATTTCATTAAGACCCCAAGGAACCATATCAACTGTGGTGAAATGGGCATAATATGTCCCCTTTAATATCCTCATCACAAGCTGTTGCTAAGTTGTTTTGAAAGTGTGTTTGCTGTAAACAAATGATTGAGGTTTCATCCACTCACCCCGTCTTACCCACTGCTTGCATAGTGAACCTGTAGACTTTGGGTCAGTCAGACAAACTAATCTTATTTTCTTTTACATGAACGGAGCGTTTGAGATCAAATTGGGGGCGAACGTGATTTGATTTGGCCACAAGATGGCGCCATACTTTTAATGTTGAGAGAATAGTCAGACTTGAAGCGGTTGTCTGCAGATGTGGCCTTCCCTCATGTAACTGCTCTGCTGTTGAATCAATTGGAAAGAAGGAATCTGTCGCTCATCATCTCTTCATCACACTTTAGATGGATGGAGAAAGCAGCAAATGCTAATGTTGGTTTTGCAGGAAATGTCCTCTTAGAGAACTGAGTGAAGTAACAGGATTGATGCTTCGTCACCAAGAAAAATGTAAATAAGACAACAATTTAGTTTAAATAATTCGAACGGTGACTGGTTGGCTGTATATGATTCCGTGGGCCATAGGATACCTTTTTTAACTAATTTAGTTGGACTTTTTTAAACTTCTAACTCATAATGTTCGGTTATAAGAAATATTTGTCAAATTATAAAATCTGTGTGAATCTGGTATCCCCTTTATTTTCTTTCTTAATAGTTTGTATTGCTTTATAGGTGAAGTCGGTGAATACAACCATACCGTTAGCTGTAATAATGAGCCAAAAGCACAATAAACGTGTATATGTATTTCCAGTGCACATGATGTGTGATGTGAAGATCAGAGCGTGTTTAGGGGATCTTATAATATACATCTCCTCTGGTCGTGTCCAGGTTCTGAGCTGGTGAACAAGGTACATTAATACATGTGGTGAACTTTGAAGGCAGGCTGGCACTGAGGCTGAAATCAGTGGAACATTTCATGGTTTTAATAAACAAGCATCTTTTATTGAAAGAGACTATACTGAGGACAACACAGGGTACACAGAAGGCAGCAGAAGTAGACTACAAGTATAGTACGCAGGCATATGATACTCGTGGAGAGATGGTGGCGCTTCGGGTGAACCAGCACGAGTTCCTTCCAGTGTTAGTTTGATTTTTTTATAGGCTCAGATCATCGTAGGAGGAATAGGGCTCCTCCACTGAGCGCACAGAGATTTTGAAGTGGCGCCGCAAAAAGCCTCCGTAGCGCTTGTCCCACTTCAGGTTGTTTAACTTTGGTCGGATCCTCCTCATGAAGCCTCCGTAGCGCTTCTGCAGCTCCTCGGGCTCCTGGCTCTCCTGCTCCGCCGAGCTACTCCTCCTTGATTTGGGGCCGAATTTGCGTAAAAAGCCGCCGTAGCGTTTACTGTAAGTGCGCAGCAGCGTCGGGTCCTCCGGTGCGTCGTGCGCGTCTCGTTCCTCCAGTCTCTTCAACAAGTCCTCGTATTTCTGGGGCAGCGCGTCGGTCTTCATGATGTAGTTGTCGCGCACCGGCGAGCTGAAGATTTTGTTCTTGTTCTTGTCGATTCTCTTGATGAAGCCGCCGTAGCGTTTGACCAGCTCCGCCTGCTGCCGCTCCTCTTCCTCCGCGCCCTCATCCTGGATGAAGTCCGTCAGCCCCGGCACCTGGACGCAGCTCTGCGCCTCACACTCCGCACTGCACGACTGCAGGACACACACACACACACACACACACACACACACACACACACACACACACACACACACACACACACACACACACACACAGAAGAGTGTGAGACATGTGAGATCATGCTCTCGTCAGATTTACTCTTTAAAACATAAGACCACAGCTCCACCTCGCACGTTATAGGCAAGACAAGGCAGTTTAATTTATAAAGAATCTTAGCTGTACAGGGAATCTTTAGCTGTACAGGATTAAAAAACAACAACATTAAAACAAAACAATTTAAAATCAGAAAGCACAGTGTAAAAAATGTTCTATCTTTGAGGCGCCATCTTCCATCCTTGTTCATATGACTCAAACCTATTGTTACTCCACTGATATTGTGTCTCACTTAGGATATTTATTTTCTCATTATTCATTCGGAATAATCAAAAGCACGATAATAAAATTAAGTAAAAGCAATGTTTTTATAGGCACTTACATATAGCACTTTGTAGTTCGGCTTTCTTGAAGAAAATAGTACTTTCTTGATTCTTGTTGTTCTGGGTTTGTATACCCTCATGGTTGAATGCACTTATTGTAAGTCGCTGGATAAAAGCGTCAGCTAATTGAAAGGTTATAGACAAATTTATTAATCATCACTTTTGGATGTTGTGGATTTCCTGATTTAGAATTTGCATGATCACTAAAGTATGAGGTCCTCCTATTTGTAGATGAGGCTTGTACAGAAAAGTCAAAAAGGCGCAGTAATGGCCTGGGGCGTAGGTCTTACCAGGCTGCTGCTGCTGCTGCTGCTGAAAGCTGCGTCGGAGCTGAGGACTTGCTGAACACATTTCTGACACAGTGAAGAGCAGTCTGAATGAATGGAGGGCGGCAAGCTCAGGATCAGCACCAGGACATACCACTCCATTCTTCAGCCGGTCCCTGACACACACACACAAATACACAGAGAGAGAGAGAGAGAGAGAGAGAGAGAGAGAGAGAGAGAGAGAGAGAGACATGAGTACATAGCTCATTTTTTTTTTGTTGGTGATATATATCTCCAAATATTGATAAACAACTTCACTCAATGTCAATTACAATCAAATATTATTAATTTAGAGCGCTTTAAAAATTTCTCATGAGAACACTTTACTTGTATTGACCATGTCGACTTGTACACTGCGTAATGGCGCACTTGTGCCAAGTCTTTCCATCATAACCTATTGTTTAACCACAGATGAAATACACTTGGTCTAAATGACATTTTCACAAAGACAAGTCACAGTCAGTACCTCAGGAGTTGGAGATACTTCCAGGCGCTTTAAGACTCGCAGAGGCGCATCTACCATCAAGTGCAAGCTCGCTGTCCGCTCTCCTGCGATCTGCTGCGCTGCGCTTTCTTTTTATCGCCGGAGACTTGGCTGTGTCACCGCCGCGCATCAGAGCAGCTTCTATTAACGGACCAATGGGAGGGCAATAAAGTGCGTAAATAATCCCACCGCCTCCCCGCTCCTGGAGTTTTTAACAACGCCCCCACAGAGACAGGAGACACATCATCATCATCATCATCATCATCATCATCATCATCATCATCATCACCTTTGTAATTCCATCTCTGTAAATCACACAACAGTAGGACTGAAACAAACCATGACTAAAATGGTTTGATGTAGAGCTGTATGGAAAACACTGATCCAACATTACTTACTGTAAGTCTAATTAGTCTTTAGGGGTGAAAATAAAAACTGTGACTGACCCTATAGCAGCCAAACCAAAGCAGAAACCTGACACAGCAGGGAGGATCCAAAGATTAACCAAAGTCCAAACCTCAGGTTTATCTAGACCAGGGGTAGGCAACCTTTATCGAAAGAGCCATTTTGCTCCCTCTTCCCCCAAATTAAATCTGTCTGGAGCCGCAAAACATATTTGATAACACAGGCTCTGAAGTTATATATATAGTTATACAATATATATAAAAACTATAGTTTGTTGCATTTATTAAATTATAGAACGACAATAAAAAACTGTTGACATTTAACCGCAATTTTACCTGTTACAAAAAAGGAAAACACCAAACTCTTATGAAGAGGAGAACAAAATACATGTGTAGGCCTACTTTGAAATAAATGAAACACAGAACAATGCTTTTTTGCTCATCTCCAGCTTGGTACTTTTCAGGAGATGCTGTGTGCTTTAAACATTGGAAAATGTCTTTAAACATTATATTTTTTTTGTTTGCTAATTCCTCGCCACATGAAAAATATTAAAACAAAACTTGAGAGCAGGTCAGACTGGAGGCGGACACAGAAACTGAAGCTCGGTACAAACCAAAATCTACACATCAATTTCGCGGTCTTGCACAAGGGCACTTAGGAACTGCCAACCCTCTAATTTGTGGACGAACCATCCTGTACTACAGCCAGCAGTACAGATGTCTGGTTGGTACTTGCTCTCCACCTCTATATTTTGTATTTGTTGTAAATAGAGGTTGTTAATGTTTTTTTATTTTGGTTATTCTGTTTCTGTTCAGAGAGTGAAACATGCATCACATATCTGTCATTATGTAATAATAATGATAGTACACTTTATTTGTATCGCCCCTTTTATACTACATCTTTTGGACACATTAAGTGCTTAAATAAAATAAGACATAAAAATAGACAACAAATATTTGAAATCATTAAAAGATGGAACTCACAGTTGAAATGCGTTAAAGCCTTGAGACAGAAAAAGCATAGCAGTGATTGGTGGCTCCCTCAAAACCCATAATGTGATATTTTAATCAGCCAGTAAAACAGTAAACTGCGGTATTAACACCTACTGCCCAACCCTAGAATCAGCTGATGAGGAGATGTGGTTACAAAATCTGAGCAGGTAGTGGATCGACACTTCAATTGTTTGAAAAAAAAATAGCCTAGAGACGCTGACAGTTTCTTTATATATATGTTACATATAGGTGGATTATGTCCACACCTCCCCCACCTCTTAGCAAATCAACAGACACCCACTCTGTGTCGTTGTGACATTAATGAGGTCCGTGTGGCCATTGAATACCTTGAGGTTGCAACATGTAGGAGATAAACCGTAAAGCCAGTGCTCTGTGTTGCATAGTAGGACTCAATGAAATGATCGGCACATTACAATTCAGCGTCATCCCATTTCAAGGTTGAAGCCCTTTCAGCACAACTGCAGACCAATGCTATACTTTGAGTCTGTTTGAGCATTTGTAACACACTCTTACTGTCCTCACATTTAGTCTGCTGACATCTCTTATTCCAAAATCATTTGAATAAGTTTTCGATTCGCAGATGTGCCACATCCCTCGGTAGAAGCTGATGATATATATGATTCTATTTGCACATTTTATTTTAGATACATGTTTTTTAAATTAATGACCAAAAGATTAAAAAAAATCTCTGTAACTACCATGACAACAGTGTTTAATCACTTACTACACTGCCACAGTGTCACAGTATATTTCCTATGCTCCGTAGAAGGTGCTGCTCTGCAACACCCAGGGTGCTGACACCTTCTTAAATTAACACACAGCTCATGTCACAGTTCTCAGACAAAAGACTGCTTTTTGTTATTGTTATTATTATCAAGGGCATTTGAAAAAAGAAAACTAAAATAGGGGGGAAAAAGGATACAAAATATATCAGTACCCACAGTGGGCCTTTTTAGACAATTTTTTGAAAATTACAAAATGCAATGGAAGACCATCAACATTGAAATAAATGAGAGTGAGTTGGATATACATGTGTTTTACAGACGCAGAGCCACTTTCCCACTTTAAGAAAATGTACACTTAAAGCTTATAGGTAGGGTTGGCTCGTGAGCTGCTCCGGAGATCCTCAGCAGTTTAAAGGAGGTATGTGTGAGAATGCAGAAATGTCCTCTGATCCTCTGCAAGATTCACGACTAGTGAGTCGTTCTCACACTCAAAATGCACTGCCATTCACAGAAGATACTGACAAAGATGTCAAGAGAGCTTTAGTGAGATGGTCAGACGCCTGCTATGCTGGGAACAAAAACACGTGATCTTCGCAGCGGAATGTCCAGCCCCAATTCTCCGGAGTTCTTCATGTTTTTAAAGAGCTCAGGCGTCTACCACTGGGTCATTGGGGTTCTCTCAGGGAATGCCTTGTTTTTCCCATGATACGTTATGCAAAGTGGCAGCCAAGGTCTTAATGTTCAGTCAGGATTAAAATCATATAATTGATTATTTTCTGCCAAGTAACTAGCTTAACGATGACAATCACTCATTATAGGCTAATTATCAAGAATATAAGAAAATAATGTCATAAAGACAACAAAAAAAAAAGACAAAAACAAAGATAAATAAAAGGAAAGCAGAGAAGGAAAAGGGAAAAAAGAACAGAACAGACAAATGTATGGAAGCGGAAATGTGAAAACATACATGACTGGACAGAATAACCACGCCCATCCTGTAAAGCCCCATGTCCATATACAATCCAAAACAGACTACACCTATTTTTACCTCTTTTAATTAGTTTTTGTCTCGTTTGTTTTCTGTTTATTTGATTATTAACTATCTTGATTTATTTGTTTAGTTTGTTTGTCTCTTTTTCTCCACACACTGTATCCTATTACCTATCTATATCCCTACCTATGTCTATGTACTAGCACTAACTGGTGAATAATTGTAAAAAAAAAAAAAATACTAACTGAACATCTACATCACTAACAAATACTGTCTCTTCACCCAAGTTATACAAATAACTTCTGTCCAAAAAAACCTGCAGGGATCGAGGATATATTCACAGAGTCGGCCTGTATTCATCTCATTTAAATCACATAGCATGCAAACTCTCTCCTCCTCTGAGGTATATTATTATGTGGCTAATGGTACTGTAAATTGCCGGATTGTAATTGTGCACATAGGGATCACTGACTCCCAGATTGTAAGATCTTGTTATATTGTTTCATTGTCTGGTTTGCTGTTTTATTTTGTGTTTTCACTTTCTCTGTTCACTCTTTCAGTTCCTGCCCTTGTATGTTGTCCCCACCTATCTACCTGTCCCTGCTTTTCCCACCTCTCCAGCATGTTTCATTTCATTCATTTATTTATTTTCACATCATGACTCTCCTCAGTCATCTTTGATCCTTTGGCATTCCCTGGTATTGAAGAAAATCCCACATGTTGAATTCACCTATCATTGTCTTCCCTAGTGCTCCGATTCTCCTTCAGACTTCTCTGACCTTTCTGGTGTCCCCCCTGTTTATCTGGATAAAGAAGTGATAACAAGACTTGTGCTATATCATTGCTTCTACATCTACCATATTATTGTGCCATTGGTTGGATCCCAGGTTCCTGCTTCACCAATCAAAGTCCATCCCTACTCACATCCTTTACAGAGACTGCCATGTTTTTTTACAGTAGCCCAGACTGGACAAACTAAATACCTTATGAGTTTATATTTTGGCGCCCCCCAACATACACATGCAAACTGTCATGCATCCCAAATAACTTTTGGACTGTATACAGATGCACACACAGGCAGACAAAATTGTGAACTATAAAAAATTATAAAACTATATAATGAAAAATATAAAAAGAGTCTGAAATCAGCTGTACTGACAGCATATCATGTCATGTCGACAAAAATAAACATTAATGATGTCCATAATCGGGGTGATTCTTACCTCCAAATTGTTCTTTCTTCTCCTCCTCTACTTTGAGGCACTTTCTGAATTGTGCGCCTGATTATTGAATCCTTTTTTTATTCATCTTTGAGTCTAACCGCAGTCTAACAATGCAGCTTGTACGTCAGGGAAACACCTGAGACGGAAGCGCAAATTCTCTTGCGAGCAGCTGCCTGGCTGTTCACACAGGAAGCGCATTACTCTGAGCTGGTTCAGGGGTAAATGATGATGGTATTCACAGGTGACTGACCTACGCAAGCCTGTAGCCCCCCCGCAAGAGATTATGTGCTTGTGTGTGTCTGTCTGTTTAGACACAACTGACAAATATGTGGATTAAGTACATAATTAAAGATGGGGAAATTTCATCATGTGGAGGCAAAAATCAGGGAAATTTAAACTCCAGGAAAACAGCGGAGAAACTGAAAGCATGGAATGCATATTTAATAATTTATTTAATATAATAATATATCACTTAAAGCGTTCAAATAGATTTTTCAGGGCCCGATTTGCCTGCGGCGAGCGATAAAAATAGAACAGACCCTGAAACCATCGCTGCAGATTGGAGCTGGCCCCAGTGCTTCCTTGTGCTTCCCGGCACTACGCTGCCGGTGCAAACAGCCCAATTATTCAAACATGGGCGCTGAAAGAAGGCGGACTGCTTTTCGTGGCTATTTGCGCCCTAGGCAACCGCCTATGTCGCCTGTACCAGGAGCCGCCCCTGACTGAAGGATACCACAGGTTCTCCTTCATGTTTGGAAGGACAGGGAGAGGTGAGGGGTATTAAGCTGCAACATGCAACTTCACCACTAGATTTCACTAAATTCCACACACTGAACCTTTAATTCAGATAGAACGTTGTCTGCTTCGTCAATTCCAGCCATGTTTTGCTCTCTGAATCCTTCATGTCAGTTGATGTTCTGCATCACTTTTCCCTCCACAAACACGTAATTATTCTTGAAGGATGTTTATCAGTGTTGGGCAAGTTACTGAAAATTAGTAAGTTAGTTAGTTACAGTTACTAGTTACTTCTTTTAAAGGTAATTGAATTACTTCACCAGTTACTGTATATAAAAAGTAGTTAATTACTAGGGAAAGTAACTTTTAAGTTACTTTTATGTCTGCTTTTTAAATGTAATGAATATGAACAGTACTGAACAGTCAAACACAATAAACATATTTTTTTATTTAGCTGATGTTTAGGTGTTTTAACGGTTGTATTTGTATTTGACTAAATGTTTATTTTTACTTGTTGTCTTCTAGTTTTACAGTGTTTTCTACAGCGCCTCAATGTGATGTTTAAATAAAGAGCCGTGACGCATCAATCATGGCAAGTGTTCATTTTTCACAAAAGAGAGTAGCTCGAGTAAAGAACTCATTTAAATTTCAGTAATTGTAACTGCGTTACTTGATTTAAAAAAAATACTTTGTTACAGTAACAGTAACGCGTTACTCCCAACACTGATGCTTATACACCAAGAGCTGGTGAATGCATGCAATATTTTTGGGATATTATGAAGCCTTCATTTCTATAAGATCTTGTCTGTTCTCACCTTCTCTGTTGTTGCGCCCCTCCCCCTTGATCATCCCCCTTACCTGGTCCTCACCCTCTTACTCACTTCTCTTTCCACCAGATCAAACTCATTTTCTGGTGTCAAGTCTTTCTTCCTGCTTTGTTATGGCTCCCTGCCCTTTACTCTTAAGCTGTTCCAATGACTATTAAAATAATATGATATAATATATACAAATATGATTTTTAATTGCCAAAAATCTTGTCAGAACACAGATGCTTTTAGTTTTAAAACACAATAGTAACATAAAAAATGTACACAACATGGTTAGTCAAGCTTATCTTAAAGACAAGATGGTTAGGTCCACTGTTCAGAAATACACCAACACCTAAAGCTCTCTAATACATATGTTATTTCTCATTTGTGTTTATCTTATTTGTTGTTCATACACAAAGGAAATGTACACAATTTGAGTTTTATAGAGGTGTTTATATATCAATATTCATCTGCTGATATTCTACATTTTTCTCATGATCAACAAATCCCGTGTGCAGACCAAAACCGCACTGAATGTTTGCTGTTTTTTTGCAAAACAGCAGCTTCTGTTCCAACCAACCAAATAAGACACCGATGTGTCTGCTGCTCACCCTCTGAAGGACAAGGCTGCATTTGTTTATATATATCTATGCCCGCAAGCGCAAGAGCCTTTCCGGGCCCCTTACGTGCTTATGTATCTCTTCTTACGTGCTTACGTGCGTCGCCCAATTTTTCTAACTATACGACAAAGCGACGCGAGCCTCACGCAGCCCGCAAGGCTTGTGATTGGTCTGCTTACTACATCCCGTCCGGAGTCTAGTTTCCGGTTTCATGTCCCATAATACCGGCACAAATCACGGAAGATTTAGAAGAACGAATATGGACCAAATAGAAGAGCACTTGGCAGAAGAGATCCGGTAGTATGATCGCTTGTATAACCCGTCACTGACTGGCGGATTTGTCCGCCAGAAAAAGGCTACGAGGAGCCGCAGTGGCTATGTAAATAAACAATCGACGAAGAAGAAAGACATATCATAGATATATAAACAACCGCTGAAGGAGGTCTTAAGGCTCCGTAAATGGGTTGCCCTTTCAATCAGTAATTGGGTGCCTTAGACAAGTAAATAAAAAATTCATCCCAAATACCCCTGAACAAAGGTCTTTTTTGGCAAATATGTGGTGCTCTAGGCAAGTTGTTCTCTGAATGGCCCTTGTGGTAGATGGTGTATAGGACACAAAAAAAAAGCAGTATTGCAAATGGCGGTATTAATATGGCACATTTGTGGACCATCTTTAATAAACAGGAGCAGACCCATCAAGTGCCATCATCCCAGATTTGGGATGTGGGCTGAAACAACTCTTCATAACTCAATAGAAGAAAACAAAAACAATCCCAGGTTTCTCTTCAGGTAGCCAGGCTGACAGAGTCACACATCCACTGAGGCCAGTATTCCTCGATCCCTAAATAGCAATATCTTTATGACCTTTTTCAATGATAAAATGTCTAACTATTCGAAATAAAATCAACCATCTCCTGCCCTCAATTGGCACTAATACCTAGCCTGGATAACAGACGAACTTAGCCCCGGCCACAACATTTGAGGTCGGGAAGTTCGGTCTGGAGTTGCTCCGTTGGGGAGAAATTATGCCCAAATAGAAGCTGTTCAGACCAATCAAATTGTCAGGGCGGGCTTTATACGACGATGGACAGATGATCAACAATAACGTAATCAACCACGTCATCAAAGTGCACTTGGGTTGAATTCGTTTTCAACAAACATGCCTGCTGCTGGAGAGCTGAGATGTATAGATGCTGCCATTGAGTCTGTTTTATAAGACATGAAAGAGGAACAGAGAAACGCGATCAAGGCATTTGTAGATCGAAAAGATGTTTTTGCCGTCCTTCCTAAGGGATTCGGAAAAAGTTTAATCTATCAGCTGGCCCCGATGGTCGCGAAGAAGATGGGACACAATGAAAACCCAGTGGTCATTGTTGTTACACCTTTAGTTGCACTCATGGAGGACCAAGTGAAAGAGGCGACCGCAATGGGCATCACGGCGATGCAACTCGGCGTGCACGACGAGGTGGACATTACCAGCGGTCGTTGGCGACTCCCTTCGCATAAAAAACCTGCAGTTTATGGAGCGGACCATGTTAATAGACGCACCAGTTCCCTCGCTTGCGGACCAGTGCAATAAGACACCTGCCGCACAGCCCCGGCACAAGGATAGGAGCAGGAACTACGACCGGCCGCCGGCTGTGCGGCATTTCTCAAAACCTTACGGACCGAACAACTATAGTTAACACCCCTTCGCCAGCGGAACGAGGTAAGGAAGCTGGTCCCATTTACTTTGCTGCAGGTAGCGCGGAACGGGAGTCGATGTCACGTTAACGCATCAGACTTGTCTCGTGGTGATTTGTTTGTTTATTGTATTTTAATGTTTGTGTTTGGTTTTATGGATTAAAATATCGTGTACTTAATGTCATTCCAGTTTTACGGTGTATTTACGGTTACGATGAAGTGAACAAAAAAGAGCCGTGTGACATCAGTAGAGAAACTCTGCGTCATGTTTGGGGAAGCGGGGGGCTGTTACAATAGGTGTCGATGTAAGTTCGCTTGAGTTCTGTTGACTACAACTATGCGTCGCTTAACATACGTCACATACTACGTTGCTCTGATTGGTTGTAGGTCTATCAAATTGGGCGAAGAGGCTTTTTTTTTTCTGGTTCGGTTGAAACACGCCCCATAATCACAGCCCAATGGACCGGTATCAGACTCACATTCTTACTAGAATTATGAGTATGACAACGTCAGGCTAACTAATACCCTACTGACAACAGAGATCTCAGAAACGGCTGAGAATGCTACCAGTTTTCTCTCTGATCACTCGTGATCACTCATGACCGGCAATTTTCTCTTATTCAACTCAGATAAAGACAGAGGTTATAATACTTGGCCCTAAACACCTTAGAGATACATTATCTAATGATATAGCTGCGCTAGATGACATTGCCCTTGCTTCCAATGACACAGTCAGGAACTTGGGAGTGATCTTTCATCCTGATTTGTCCTTTAATTCACACTTAAAACAAATTTCTAGGACAGCCTTTTTCCACTTGCGTAATATCTAAAAAATTAGACATGTCCTTTTGCAAAAAGATGCAGAAAAACGAGTCCACGTCTTTGTTACATCAAGAATGGTCTATTGTAATTCATTATTATCAGGTTCCAGCAGTAAGTCGTTAAAGACTCTACAGCTTGTTCAAAATGCCGCAGCACGTGTCCTGACGAGAACAAAGAAAAGAGAGCACATTTCTCAAGTATTAGCATCGCTACAGTGGCCTCGAGGTTAAATTTAGAATAGAATTTAAAATTCTCCTCCTCACCTTCAAGGCCCTGAATAATATGGGGCCATATTACCTTAAAGAGCTTTTAGTACCCTATCAACCCACTAGAGCACTCCGCTCCCAGAATTCAGGCCTGCTTGTTGTCCCTAAAGTCTCTAAAAGTAGAGTAGGAGCCAGAGCTTTTAGCCATCAAGCTCCTCTGCTGTGGAATAATCTACCACTTTCAGTTCGGGAGGCAGACACAATCTGTACGTTTAAGAGTAGGCTCAAAACCTTCCTTTTTGATAAAGCTTATAGTTAGAGCTAATTAGTACGGCAGAACATTACTTGTCCTATGTTATAAAACAGGAAGCGTTAAGTTTAAAAAGGCATAGAGGTATTGATGGCTGATCTACTGAGTGGGCCACATGGTTTTCATCGTACTACCATACAAACCAGTAGCCAGTCAGATTTACCTTGAGCCTCAGTGTACCCCCAAGCTCGGCCTGTTTCATTGTATCATTGATTACAAGGCAAAAAATCCTGATGACACTAAGACGCAAAGGGAATTTATGACACATGACACACTGAGCTTCTCTTTCCAGATTCTCCTTCCTCTTCATCCCTATCACATCGAAGTAAGTCATATCTCATCAGTACATGTTACTGACTTGACCCCTTCCCCGAGTCCCTTTGCTTTCTGCCCGCAGATCCGGGCCCGCTGTGGCCGCACCATGGATTACGATTTGTGGATCGCGCATCAGAGGTCGCAATGGTGGATCCAGTATGGTGGATTCTATATCGTGCGGGCTGATCGTAGTGGGAATGACGGATCCTGTGTCGGGTTGTCATCATATAATGGTGGTGGACCATGTCCGAGGCGGCGGCTGATGATGGATCCTAATAAGCGGCAGTGGACAATGACTGTGGACTATAGTGGATCCGATCTGGATGGCGGATCATGATCTTGCTGGATGCTGACCATAGACTATGATTGCAGCAGTACTGCTTGACATATAGTATTGAAGTTATCCTTCAAAATGTTTACCCTCATCAATGCTGCTAAAACCTTTATCCTGAGGATGTTTTCCTACACCTGACATCTATTGCACTTCGGTCCGTCCTGGGAGAGGGATCCCTCACATGTGACTCTAAGGTTTCTATGTATTTTTACCCTGTTAAAAGGGTTTTTAGTAGTTTTTCCTTACTCTTGTTGAGGGTTAAGGACAGAGGATGTCACACCATGTTAAAGCCCTATGAGACTTGTGATTTGTGAATATGGGCTATACAAATACATTTTTGATTTATTGATTGATTGATATTAAATAAATGTTAGGCTTGAACAAATTCTTTGGTTTTTCTTCTTTGCTTTGATGCAAACCACGCTGGGTTCAAGTCAAACAAGTTTTATTGATTTAGTGAAGCACATTGTGTGCGTTGACTAAATCTCTTTAGTTTTACTTCAGTTTGTTTAAACTGAGCCAAATAGATCAGGTATAGTTCTTCTATAAAAACCAAATTGTGTTACCGTGAATAACTCTCAAATCATGGTATTAATGTTATCAATAATTACAGTTCAACAACTCTAACAATGTACAGTACCTCAAAAACATTCCAACATTGGCCATATATCGACCAGTAAGATATCGTTCTAACTCTCACCCCCCCCCCCCCCCCCCCCGCACACTCACACACTCAATGATGTGTGTGGCCCCATGTTTTTATAAACACTCTCCCTTCCTCTGTTTGAGCAGCCTTGTTTGCATTTACATTCCCCAGTAACCTGGAGACACCTGCATCTCCCACAGAACACTAGCTTACTACTCCCACATGCTGTTAGACAGAGAGACACACATGTAGGCACACACACATAGAACGCACACACAAACACACGCAGAAGCCTGGTGTTATCTTATGTGTCATGATTTACAGCACAATTACACAGATTGTATCCTTGTATTGTTTGTCTTGAATTCAGGGAGCATGAAATAATAAATGTCCCTATTGTTTGTCCATTTCCTTGCTCATTCAGAAACATGCTCCTTGCTCATCGTGCTTAACAGGTAAACTGAAACCTCTTCTCAGGCATCATCCATGCATTTTCCATGCATCATCATCATCAAGATCATCATCATCATAATTGTCATCACACTCAGTAACACAGCTCCTCTCCATACCTTCACCCGCTGACTTCTTGATGACGCGTCACACCTCCACCAATGAAAAAGATCTGTTATGAGACAAAAGTGAGCTGAGTGTACAAGCAACAACAACACCGCCAACCTGAGCTATACAGCATATCTGGTGTGAAGGTTACCATAGCAGCCGTTAAGAAACGCTGCCATAACTACCATAAATAAACCTTCTTGATCACTTTATACATTTTCACCTCTTTCAACAGAGAGACAACATGAATCACAAGGTGCTAGAAATGCTGTTCGCCTTGGGGAATCTCTCAATGTTTTAATAAAAGAGTGTGTAGCTTTCTCCTTGACGTCATTCTCCATTTATATGGAGATAATCACATTATGAAAGCCAAGTTTTTAGAATCGTCAGGCTTGATACTTTAAAGTCAGGGAGTATTGCATGTGGCAGGATATAAGTGGTGCAGAAGTAAATAACAGACCTCCAAATGTTTAAATCAAATGTCATGCAAAGAAATTGAACCTCAGGCCGCCTTGACTTAAGTGGAAATGTTTGCTAACAAACAAGACAAGAATTCACACAGTTATCTTATCGACATGTAGCTCATTTCACATCCAACCATCCAACTCAGGCCACAAAATTACCTTTGTACCAACTTTTGAACCAAAATACTGTTTGGAAAATGTAATCAATTCAAACAAACCGACCTAAAAAACACCAGTAAACGGAAACATTATGGATCCCTAGCATCGGTCAATACTGAGGCCACTTTTTCATAACTCTTCGTACAGTCTGCATTCCCTCCATCTCTACTATTTTCAATATTTTCAACAACATTTCAATATGTCGGATACTTTGGTTAATGATCAATACACGTTCACCAATGACAGTCCCATCAGCCTATATTTTTACTTTATATTTAGTGGCTATAAGATAAAGTTCCAGCGTGCAGAATTGAGTGATTTTATTTTTTATAGCAGAAATGGAATATAAAATTCATACAAATGTTTCCATTAGTGTAGTTACACTATTCAAAGAATTGTTTGAATTTCTTATTAAACTCAAATAAAACAGTGGTTATAATACTTGGCCCTAAATTCCTTAGATAACCATTATGTAATGATATAGCTGCGCTAGATGACATTGTCATCAATAATTTTGGAGTCATCTTTGATTCTGATTTGTCCTTTAATTCTCACATAAAACAAATTTCTAGGACCGCCTTCTTTCCCTTGCTTTACATCTAAAAAATCTGATAAGTCCTTTCTCAAAAAGATGCAGAAAAACTAGTCAACGCTTTTGTTACATCCAGACTTGATTATTGTTATTCCTTATTATCAGGCACCAGCAGTAAGTTGTTTAAGACTCTGCAACTTGTCCAAAATGCTGCAGCACGTGTCCTGACAAGAACCAGGAAAAGAGACCATTTCTCCTGTATTAGCTTCACTACACTGGCTTCTGGTTAAATCTTGAATAGAATTCTCCTCACCTTCAAGCCCTTTAATCATATGGCACCATTATACCTTAAAGAGCTGATAGTACCATATCAACCCACTAGAGCACTGCGCTCCCAGAATTCAGGCTTGGATCGCGAATAAGAAATCTCGATAGTAATGGCAGATCCTGTATCGTATAGGCATCTGATTGTGGATAGTGATGGTGGATCATGGTCAAGGTGGAAGCTGATGGTGGACTCTTTGAGGTTTCTATGTTCGTTGTTTAAAGGTCCCCTGTTGAAAGTTTTTTTTTTAGTATTTTCCCTCACGCTTGTTGAGGGATAAGAACAGAAGATGGCACACTTTCTTAAAGTCCTATGAGACAAATTGGGATCTGTGAATATGGGCTATACAAATAAAATTGGATTGATTGATTGATTGATCTGTTGAAAAATAATTGATATTTTTATATTAGCTTAGAGTTGGGACAAAACAAAGCATTTAACTATTTTGTGTTCCCTGAAGGCCACTGTAGCTTCTTCTACATGGTTGGGAGGGGAGGGTGCTCAGCTGAGTCGTTTTCAGTCATGAACTGTGGGTAAATCCAAGAGAATAGGCTAAGGAGTTTACTCAGGGTCTTTCTTTCACATATGCACAACACAGCTGGATTTTTTTTTTAGCACAGATGCATTCACAACCACATTATTAAGAGTTGGAGAAGCCTGGTACAGCAGATAGAAGCAGGAAGTGATGTATTTACTCTCCTGTGGAGATCACAAGATCATGTTTATAGCAAGCGGACACCGTCGTCAGCTCTCATAACCACAACCTCCCTTGACATCTTCATCAGTTTCTTCTACATTTTAACTGGGAGATGTTAATTTTCTTTATCTTTTATCTTTGCTACTGTCGCTTGTTAGAAGCGTCATCAACCCCCCCGATTGCTCGCAGTGAACACCACACATTTCAACGGATTTTAAAATAGGAGGCCAGGCAAAGAAAGTCAACAGAGTCTCTGGAGCCATTCACTCAACCATTTGCGTTCATACATGTACTTCCTCTGGACAAAAACATGATGGATCTGCAGAGTTCATTGCATGTCTGAAAGCAGCTTTAGCTGCTAAATGCCACAACATCCTACACACTGAATCTTTAATGTTAGAACACCAAACCATTAAACAAAAACAAAAAAAGAATACAGATGCTACAAATCACCAGGCTTATTTATCCATCTTGAAAAACTATTTCTTCCAAATATATAAAACCACATTCAGAGCTGTGTGACAATAAATCAATGTGTGATTAGTGTCAGGTCAAATAAAGGGCTTTCTATAGATATTAAGTCCAATGTTGATGCCTTATACAAAATATATCAATCACACTGCAGCCAGTCTTTTATGTAAAATATCTATCATACATGTATGATTTATCATGGGAGAACACAATCAACTAGATTAAGTCAGACAGTGCTTAAATATGAAC
The DNA here is from genome assembly GCF_947347685.1 of Pleuronectes platessa. Lineage (NCBI taxonomy): Eukaryota > Metazoa > Chordata > Actinopteri > Pleuronectiformes > Pleuronectidae > Pleuronectes > Pleuronectes platessa. Next base: position 27,406,809 of record NC_070631.1, on the reverse strand, counting down.
TGTTCCTGGTCTCTCTCTCTTTTCTTCTCTCTTCCCCCTCTTCTCTCTCTCGTCTCTTCCCTCCTTTCCCCTCGTCTTCACCCCAACTGGTCCAGGCAAAGGGTCACCCACAATGACTCTGGTTCTAGATGTTTCTTCTAGTTAAAACATGTTTTCTCTCTCTCCACAGTCGTCAGTGCGGCTCATTGTGTTTCTCCACAATATTACACAATTAGTTATCAACTCAACTTGTAATGTAGAAAATGTACCTGGTATCCATGTGCTGCTGCTCAAACTAAATTATATAGATTTTATCTGTCAAATTCCGTCTTTTGTCTTTTAGTGGATGTCTCCTTGACTTAGAGGCATTAAAATGAACTGAAGGATCTATGCAGTCATAAATACAGAAGGCTTTGTGCATGAAAGTATTTTATAGCACACATATGAAGAGTTGAAAAAATAGATTGTTACTGAAGAATTTGATTAATTTGATGTAAAAAAACCCAATCCTGATTGATTTATCTAGATTTGAAATTGATCTTGTAAAACTTATTCAGAGACTTATTTCAGTTTCTCTGAAGCCCAAGGCCATTTCACAGAACTAAACACCACAGCAAATGCTACCTTGTAAATGTCTGTAGATTAAAACAATAAAGAATGCTTAAGATGGTACAATAACAGAGTTTCAGTATTTTGTACCTAACGTTCTGGTATCCTGATACAAATATTGTCTCCTGTTAATTCCATTTACAGTGGATATAAAAAGTCTACACATCCCTGTTCAATCTCAAGGTTTTTTTGATGTAAACAAATGAGACAAAGATAAATCCTGTCCAAACTTTTTCCACCTTTAACGTGACCTATAACGTTAACAATTCAGTTGAAAAACAATCTGAAATCTTTTAGGAGGAAAAATTACAAATTAAAAAATCAGAATAACCTGGTTGCATAAGTGTGGACACCCTTGACCTAACACTTTGTTAAAGCACCTTTTGATTTTATTACAGCACTCAGTCTTTTGGGGTAGGAGTCTAATAGCATGACACATCTTGACTTGGCAATATTTTCCTTCTCCTCTTTGCAAAAGGCTCCAAATCTTTCATCTTGCGAGGGCATCTCCTGTGCACAGCCCTCTTCAGATCACCCCACAGATGTTCAATTGGAATCAGGTCTGGGGTCTGGCTGGACCATTCCAAAACATGAATCTTCATCTGGTGAAGCTATGCTTTTGTTGATTTGGATGTATGCTTTGGGTCGTTATCATGCTGATAGGTGAAATTCCTCTTCATCTTCAGCTTTCTAACGGAAGCCTGAAGATTATGTGCCAAAACTGACTGGTGTTTTTTAACTGTTCATAATTCCCTCCACCTTGACTAAGGCCCCTGTTCCAGTTGAAGTAAAACAGCCCCAAAGCATGATGCTGCCACCACCACGCTTCACTGTGGTTATGGTGTTCTTTGGGTGAATGTGAAGTGTTGTTTTTGTGCCAAACATATCTTTTGGAATTATGGCCAAAAAGTCCAACCTCGGATTCATCAGACCATAACACATTTTCCCACATGCTTTTTGGAGACTTCATGTATGTTTTTGCAAAATATAGCCGAGCTTGGATGTTTTTCTTGGTAAGAAAAGGCTACTGTATGCCACCCTACCCCATAGCCCAAACATACGAAGAAGACGGAAGATTGTTGTCACATGTAGTACACAGCCAGTCCTTACCAGTAATTCCTCCAGCTCCTTTAATGTTGCTGTCGGCCTCTCGGAAGCCTCCCTGACCAGTTTTCTTCTTGTCTTCTCATCAATTTTGGAGGGATGTCCAGTTCTTTGTAATGTCACAGTTGTGCCATATTTTCTCCACTTGATGATGATAGTCTTCACTGTGTTCCGTGGTATATCTAATGCCTTGGAAATTATTTTGTACCCTTCTCCTGACCGATACCTTTCAACAATGACATCCCTCTGATACTTAGGAAGCTCTCTGCGAACCATGGCTCTTGCTGTAAGTTGCAACTAAGAGAATGTCAGGAAAATCCTACTAGAACAGCTGAACTTTATTTAGGATTAATCAGAGTCACTGTAAATGATGGCAGGTGTGTACTGACTACTTTTTAACATGAGTTTGAATGTGATTGGTTAACTTTGAATACAGCCACATCCACAGTTATAAGAGGGTGTGCACACTTATGCAACCACATTGTTTTATTTTTTTATTTTTATTTTTCCCTCTAAAAGATTTCAGTTTGTTTTTTCAATTGAATTGTTCACGTTAAAGGTCACATTAAAGGTGGAAAAAGTTCAGACAGGATTTATATTGTCTCATTTGTTTACATCACAAAAACCTTGCATTTTAACAGGGGTGTGTAGACTTTTTATATCCACTGTATGTACTTAACTCTGTACTATTATTCATTCATTCATTAAATTGATGGTTTTGGTGTGACTGTCATCTACACTGAAGTTTCTTTGTTCAAATCTTCCATTTGCACACATTTGCTCGGAGCCCCGATCTCAAGGTAAGCAACGAGTTAACACGCAGCAAAAGCGGTGACACGGTGCGATTCGGGCTGTCCGAGGCGGCAACGCTGGCTGTTTAGCTAACGTTAGCTGATCCCAGACGCTATGTCATCGCATCAGCAGATCTTCCGCTGCCTCGGATGTCCCCGCATCGCACCGTGTCACCGCCGCTTCCCCGGCTACACCACAGGGAAGTCTCCAATGCTCCCAGTGAGCTGCCCTCGCGTAGATCTTGAATGTCTTGAACGTCTCTCCCCGGAGCCAGTGAGATGATGGTGCGGGTCGGTCCAAGGCCATGTAGCGAGACTATGACGTATTTTTGGGTCGTAATCCCATTCGACGCCATCTAGCGTACCGTTTCTGACATAGAAGAACCCCAACAAATCGTGGGAGTTGTTTGTTTCCAGAGTTTTTGGGACGTTAGACATGCCAGATACCCAAATTAACGTGTAGAAGCACTATAAAAGTGGAATTTTCATAATATGTCCCCTTTAATAAGTTTAGAGTGCTGATGTAATACTGAAGACATTTCACTCTCTACTTCTTCTGTGCAATAGCTGACACGTGATGGAAATCCCTTCTTAGCATCTGTCAGCCCTGTTTATCCTGCTGTATGTTTGAAGGAGATAACAGTGACTTTCCATTGTTGTGAATCCCACTAATAAATGATGCATCAGACAGTCACCTGCTTGACTTCCCACGTTTCCTTTGTGTGGCTTTGGCGCAGCATGTAGTTCAGACTTCCTGCAAGGCACCTAAAAGCATTTTTCCATTTCCTCTTCTGCTACATGGACTAGTTTCCCTGCACATTCAACCCTGACAAGATCACACAGAAATCCCTCCCGGATGCCAAACAGTGGGACTTCACCTTTGTTGATGGCTATTTCAGAGTGTGACCCCACACAACAAAGGTCAATGTAAAACCAGTTGTACCGGATTAAAGTGAAAGAAACTGTTGTTGCTGTGGGTGTTACTGGCATTATCCTCCACACTGAGCATTCTACTGACATTCTGAAGAACAAGCCATCTTTGACTTATTGCACTCTTAATTTTCCCTTTAGATAAGTTGTCCAGTTTCCTTTTACCATTTTGCAAGTTCTTGTTTCAGTTAGACTCCATGTAGATTGTACACTAACATTCAAAGTGACAATGATTCAAATTGACAGACATGATCTTCTTCATTGTGTTAATATTATGGGCTATATCACCAATGATATGGTGTTACGTTAATAGTAGAGCTGTGAAAAATAACGCATTAACGCGTTATGATTAAATTACAGGATTAATTCGTTTTTTTTTTAACGCATTTAACGCATGCGCAGAAGGACCTTCCAATTCCGCCGCCTCTGCACTAGTTGCCGCTCTAATGCAGTCAGACGGCAGCTGCCATTCAAACAAACAAACAACATGGATAATTCCAGAGCTGCCAACTCTCACGCTTCCGCCGTGTGACACACGCTTTTGCATGTTTTCACATGCACTCACGCCACACATCCAATTTCTCACGCCAAAAAAAACCTGGATCTTTTAAGTGAAGCGCATGACTAAATCTATTTTAACTTGTTGACGAGACGAGACGAAAATGTTGGTGGTTGACTAAGTCACGATCATTTTTTAAAACATCATCGTATCAGGCCGTCATGAAGTACCAGGAGCGGGCGAGTGTGTGTGTGTGTGTGTGTGTGCCCCAGATAGCGCACCGGTCCCGAGGCTCCGCCCCCCGCCCCGCGCACTCGCTCAGAGACACAAGACCAGAGCTCCTTCACGTGAAGGAGCTGGTCACTGACTCACCGGCTGCTCAGTGGAAACAGTGAAAACACAGAGTTTCTCTGGTCTCAGCTGATCAGAGCTCAGCGTCTTGATCAGAGCAGAAGCTGCAGTTGGTTTCTACCGAACTGCAGTTTCTGTGTCCGCCTCCAGCCTGACCTGCTCTAACTTTTCGTTTAAATATTTCGCCAACTAAAATATATATTTTTAAGCTATTAGGCTGCAGCTATATGTTTTTATTTATTTAAAAATAGGGTTCTTCTTATTTCATACATTTTCCACAAATACGGGGAGGACTCAAATAACCCTACAAAGGTCTGTGTTTAATTTATTTCAAAGTAGGCCGACACTTGCCTGTGTATTTTCTTCTCTTCATAAGCGTTTGGTTTTTCCTTTGTTGTAACAGGTAAAAATATCAATCAAATGTCAACAGTTTTCTTTATTGTTGTTCGATAATTTCATAAATGCAACAAACCATAGTTTAGTATAGTATAACTTTATATAAAACTTTATTAGCTTTGTTATCAAATATGTTTTGCGGCTCCAGACAAATTTTATTTTGGGGAAGAGGGTCCATTGTGTTGCTTAAAAAGGCTATTGTTTAAGCACTTTATTTGTTGCACTTTTTTGTCTGATGGAAAGTGTGGTGGGAGGCGAATATAAATCATTAACTGCTCTTAAGAATACAATTATTTAAAATATAGGTTAGGTTTCAGTTCAGAATTAGTTGAAAACCATTGTAATCAAAATGTCAATCAACCTACCTTGGTCAAATCTTAAACAAAGGTCTATTAATTAGGCTATATTGTGGTCATTGAGGCACAACAATAGTTTTCTGGTTGAATGTTCAGCTCAAGGCTAGAAGGCCCTACAAGTCATGATCAGAGGAACATGAATCAGAAGAAGTTCAGGTATTGCACATCTTTAGCATACCACCCAAAAATCCACTAGAATGCAGGAAACAACATCTACTTAAACCAACATTTCCTGGGGGTGGACCTTCAGCTATGTCTTTGCGTCACAGAATGTAACCAATGTTGTTCATTTCCAGTCAGCCGCTCCTATCAACGACTTCGGGCCCCAAAGGCCACCAGAATGCAGCGAACAACATGGATACAACGCCAAATTCCAACAATTCCCTGATATTTGAGCCACCAACATGTGTGGCTGTGTGCGCGGCAAAATGTTGGTCACCCCCGACAAAATCTCACTCCAAGGTTTTTTGAAAAGTTGGCAGCTCTGATAATTCTGATGAACCTGAGGACCTTCTGGACGGGAAGATCGTGTTCCAAAAAAACAAAGATCGAACATTCAGTAAAACCAAGGTGATATGCACACTCTGCGAGAAGACGTTATCGTTTCACCGTAGCAATACCCGCCTAACCACCGCAACGCGAAGCATGTGTTGGTCGGCGAGGGGCGTTCAAGTGGAATGCGACAAACCAGACTCACTCGCAGGACACATTGTGCAAAAGAAGCGGTCAGCTTTACTGTCAGAGAATTTGAACAAGTTAGTTTGCCTCACCAACTGGCTAAAGAACGAGTAGCTAAGAGGGCCTTTAGAGGCATTAGATTGTATCATGGTGTGGTTAATGGTTGTGTGACAAAAAATATAAAAAATGTCAACCATCCTATGGCTAAGAAGCTCAAATAATTTCTGTTTGATTTAAAAAAAAAAAGTTTTATTCAACCACACAATGGCTAAGGAGCCCGAATATTGTTTAGGATGAAGATTATATTAATGTTCAAAAACCCTCAATGAATATCGACGGAAGAGGAGATGTGACCCGGCCCGGAGGAAGCCCGGGGCCCCCGTCTGGAGCTAGGCCCAGACGGAGGGCTCAGTGGCGAACGCCTGGTGGCCGGGTTTGCCACGGAGCCCGGTCGGGCACAGCCCGAACAAACTACGTGGCACCCCCCCTCTCTTCATCTCATGGGCCCACCACCTGTGGGAAGACCCGTTGGGGTCGGGTGCGCAGCCACATGGGTGGCAGCGAAGGTCAGGGGTCTCGACGGACCAGACCCGGGCGGCAGAAGCTGGCTCTGGGGACGTGGAACGTCACCTCGCTGTGGGGAAAGGAACCGGAGCTTGTGAGGGAGGTGGGGCGCTACCAGTTAGATCTGGTGGGGCTTACCTCCACGCACAGTCTCGGTTCTGGTACCGTACTCCTGGATAAGGGTTGGACTCTATTCTTCTCTGGAGTTGCCAAGGGCGTGAGGCGCCGGGCGGGTGTGGGGATACTCATAAATCCCCGGCTGAGCGCCGCGGTGTTGGAGTTTACTCCGGTAGACGAGAGGGTCGCCTCCCTGCGCCTAAGGGTTGTAGGGGGGAAAACTCTGACTGTTGTTTGTGCGTATGCACCAAACAGCAGCTCAGAGTACTCGGCCTTCTTGGAGACCCTGAATGGAGTCCTGCATGGGGCTCCAGTAGGGGACTCCGTAGTTCTGCTGGGTGACTTCAACGCCCACGTGGGCAACGATGGAGATACCTGGAGAGGCGTGGTGGGGAGGAACGGCCTCCCTGATCTGAACCCGAGCGGTCGTTTGTTATTGGACTTCTGTGCTAGTCATGGATTATCCATAACAAACACCATGTTCAAACATAAGGGTGCTCATAAGTGTACCTGGTACCAGAGTACCCTAGGCCGAAGATCAATGATCGATTTTGTGATCGTGTCATCTGATCTGAGGCCGCATGTTTTGGACACTCGGGTAAAGAGAGGGGCGGAACTGTCAACCGACCACCATGAGGTTGTGAGTTGGATCAGGGAATGGGGGAAATTTCCGGATAGACCTGGTAAGCCCAAACGAGTAGTGCGGGTGAACTGGGAACGTCTGGAGGAGGCCCCCATCCTAGGTATCTTCAACTCACACCTCCGGCGGAGTTTTTCTGGCATTCCTGTGGAGGTTGGGGACATTGAGCCGGAGTGGGCAGTGTTCAAAGCCTCCATTGCTGAAGCTGCGGCGGCTAGCTGTGGCCTCAGGGTCTTAGGTTCCTCAAGGGGCGGTAACCCTCGGACACCGTGGTGGACACCGGTGGTCAGGGAAGCCGTCCGATTGAAGAAGGAGGCCTTCCGGGATATGATATCCTGGAGGACTCCTGACTCGGTTGCAGGGTACCGACAGGCCCAAAGGGCTGCAGCTGCTGCCGTGTCGGAGGCTAAGCAGCGGGTGTGGGAGAAGTTCGGAGAGGTCATGGAGAAGGACTTTCGGTCGGCACCAAAGTGTTTCTGGAAGACTATCCGGCACCTCAGGAGGGGGAAACGGGGAACCATCCAAGCTGTGTACAGTAAGGATGGGACTCTGTTGACCTCAACTGAGGAGGTCGTCGGACGTTGGAAGGAACACTTTGAGGAACTCCTGAATCCGAATAACACGCCCTCTATGTTGGAGGCAGAGCTCGAGGTTGATGGTGTTTCGTCGTCAATTTCCCTGGTGGAGGTCACTGAGGTAGTCAAACATCTCTGCAGTGGCAAAGCCCCAGGGATTGATGAGATCCAGCCAGAAATGCTAAAGGCTCTGGGTGTTGAGGGGCTGTCATGGTTGACACGCCTATTCAACATCGCGTGGGAGTCGGGTACAGTGCCAAAGGAGTGGCAAACCGGGGTGGTGGTTCCCCTGTTCAAAAAGGGGGACCAGAGAGTGTGTACCAATTATCGGGGTATCACACTTCTCAGCCTCCCTGGTAAAGTCTACTCCAAGGTACTGGAAAGGAGGGTTCGGCCGATCGTTGAACCTCAGATTGAAGAGGAACAATGCGGTTTTCGCCCCGGACGTGGAACTACGGACCAGCTCTTCACTCTCGCAAGGATCCTGGAGGGGGCCTGGGAGTATGCCCATCCGGTCCACTTGTGTTTTGTGGATCTGGAGAAGGCGTATGACCGGGTCCCCCGGGAGAAACTGTGGGAGGTGCTGCGGGAGTATGGGGTAAGGGGGTCTCTCCTCAGGGCCATCCAATCTCTGTACTCCCAAAGCGAGAGCTGTGTTCGGGTCCTCGGCAGCCAGTCAGTTTCGTTCTCAGTGGGTGCTGGTCTCCGCCAGGGCTGCGCCTTGTCACCAATCCTGTTTGTGATATACATGGACAGGATATCGAGGCGTAGTCGTGGTGGGGAGGGGTTGCAGTTCGGTGGTCTGAGGATCTCGTCACTGCTTTTTGCGGATGATGTGGTCCTCATTGGATCATCAGCCTGTGACCTTCAGCACTCACTGGATCGGCTGGCGGCCGAGTGTGAAGCGGCTGGGATGAGGATCAGCACCGCTAAATCTGAGGCCATGACTCTTAGCAGGAAACCGATGGATTGCTTACTCCGGGTAGGAAATGAGTCCTTAGCCCAAGTGAAGGAGTTCAAGTACCTCGGGGTCTTGTTCGCGAGTGAGGGTACTATGGAGCGTGAGATTGGCCGGAGAATTGGAGCAGCGGGGGCGGTATTGCGTTCGCTTTACCGCACCGTTGTAACGAAAAGAGAGCTGAGCCGCAAGGCAAAGCTCTCGATCTACCGGTCGATCTTCGTTCCTATCCTCACCTATGGTCATGAGGGCTGGGTGATGACCGAAAGGACGAGATCGCGGGTACAAGCGGCCGAGATGAGTTTTCTCAGAAGGGTGGCTGGCGTCTCCCTTAGGGATAGGGTGAGAAGCTCAGTCATCCGTGAGGGACTCGGATTAGAGCCGCTGCTCCTTTACTTAGAAAGGAGTCAGCTGAGGTGGTTCGGGCATCTGGTAAGGATGCCCACTGGGCGCCTCCCTTGGGAGGTGTTTCAGGCACGTCCAGTGGGGAGGAGACCTCGGGGAAGACCCAGGACTAGGTGGAGAGATTATATCTCAACACTGGCCTGGGAACGCCTCGGGATCCCCCCGTCAGAGTTGGTCAATGTGGCCCGGGAAAGGGAAGTCTGGGGCCCCCTGCTTGAGCTGCTCCCCCCGCGACCCGATCCCGGATAAGCGGATGACGATGAGATGAGATGAGATGATGAGATTATATTAATGTTCCATATGGAAAAGCAATGATAACTGCTGAAGAACTGCTGAGTTGCAGCACAAAAGAAAAGTTAAATGTCATAAATCTTGTTTTCACAAAAATATTCCGAGAAAATCGGTAATGTGATTAATCATGATTAATCCATAGAAACCTGTGATTAATTTGATTAAAAATTTTAATCATTTCACAGCCCTAGTTAATAGTGTCGTGCACACTCCGAAGGACCTCAGTCTCCTCAGCAGATGGAAATGAGTCTGACGTTTGTGTTGGTGGACCAGTCCTGTTTGTTGTTGAGGTTAACACCCAGGTATCTGTAGTCTATCACAATCTCCTTTGTCTTGGCGGCATTGATGTAAAGGTGATTCAGTTGACAGCAGTGGAAGAAGTCAGTGATGACCCCCCTATTACTACAGTTTGTTACCCTCCGGTACAGGGCCGGGTCTAGGCAGGGGCAAGAGGGGGCCTGGCCCCCTCAAATAAATGTTGTGCCCCCTCAAACTAAATAGGGTTAGGGTTAGGGTTAGGCACAATGCCCCCTCAAGATTTGTGGCTGCCCCCTCATACATGCCTGTCTAGACCCGGCCCTGCTCCGGTACACAACCAACAATGGCTGTGCGCCACCAAAGAACTTCTGGAGATGACAGCTGTCTGTGTTGTGTCTGAGGTCTGGTGTGTAAATGGTGAACAGGAAAGTAGATAGCACTGCTCCCTGTGGGGCTCTAGTGCTGCAAACTACCACATCCGACACATAATCACAAAGTCTCAAGTACTGTGGTCTGTTGGTGAGGTAGTTGATAGTCCATGCAGCCAGGTTGCAGTCCTCTCCGGCACCTACCAGGTTTTCCCTGAGCAGTGATGGCTGGATTGTTTTGAAAGCACAAGAGAAGTCAAAGAACATGACTCTCACAGTGCTCCCGGTGTTCTCCAGGTGCTCACGGAATCTCTTAAAGGAGTTAGATGACCAAAGAAGACAAATTGTGATTTGTGAAGTTAAAAAAAGGTCGGAAGAATTAATTAGAACATTTATTAAGAACACAAAAAAATCTTGATTTTTTTATTAGCCGAAGAACTTTCTCATCCTTGGGTCTGTTGCTGGGCAATGGCTACAAGGGTGGGACAAGCTGGTAATGCAATAAGAAAACCAGATCGTCCTCTAAAGGAATGCGGCCCCTGAATTGAGACACCTTATACTGTTCTGGGGAGGAACAGGACGAGAACACAAGGAAAGCCAGGCAGCAGTAGATTACAACATTTACAACTGTTAATAGAAAGTTTAATATTCCCTCTCATTTTAGGTCAGTGTTCCCTGACCACCAGGCTCTGTAGTTGCTCTAGGGTCTGTGTGCTGTTTGATGCTCAGCAAGTGCTGTAGACAGAGGGGATTTCTCTGGAAACAGCTGTTGCTGTTGTAAATACGACCTATGAGAGGAGTGAGAGTGAAACTAAACAGTAAAGGCTAAAGGTTTTAGATGAAAAACCTAAATAATGAGCTGTCATTACGAGTTACATCTTTTTTCTGTTGTTCACTTTGGCTCGTAGCAACTTAAATATTTCAGAAGGCGTATATCTCTATATGTGTTTTATTTTATTATTTTGCCTCCTTGATGGAATTAACCTTTACTGATCTTTTCTAGTCTTAACAACCATGACAACCATGATGACTTAACATGACAAGTCACCCATTCACCCATATTTACACAGAGCTTCTATATACAGCACTTTTCTATCACATCATTTACAGACAGGGATAATTGTCTTGTTCTTGTCTTACGACGCTACAACGTGAGCCCCTCTTCTCCAGAGCCACAGCCTCCCACAGCTATGGTGGATTGATGGTCATATCGTTTGTATCACTTTACTATCTCCATCACCAGGGTTAAGAAAACTTTACCATATGAAACCATGAAAATATAAAAAAGACGATATGTAGTCACCCATCCGAAACTTCTCATTGGATGAAGAGTACCTCATCTCAAACTGACCTCAGGTGTTATCTGTGCTGCGTTCATAGGCTTGTATCATGTTTTAAACCATTGGTTTCAGGAGAACTTAAGAAAAAAGAAAGCAATAAACATATCACCGTCCATGCAGTTCTACCGCAGCAGTATTGGCCTTCAGGTTGCCTTGGTAACACCGGGCATTGAGATGTGGTTGTGAGCGTGTCTGAGTCAGAAGCTAAAGTGAGTGTCCCTGAAACTTGTGAAAGATATTCATCAGGGAGCAGAACAGGCAAAATAATTCAGTCAGAACACGGCTCCAACACAAAACCTCTGTAGGCAAACAGAGAAAGAGTGACGTAGCAAGGTCAGAGCCACACACGCACACACACACAAACACACGCACACAGCTGTACCTCGAGTGTGAATGGAGCATACATGCCCACCTCCTCATTTTCATGTCTTTATCTGAACACATACACACAGACACACACACACACACACACACACACACACACACACACACACACACACACACACACACACACACAGATGAACAATCATGTTCAAATCTGGACATTGGTGATGTTTTAGGTATTTCAGTATGTCCACCAAATCATCAGCATGTGTGTTGTTACGGGACATCATGATACTATTGGTGCTTTTGTCTCAAGATTACGTGATTAAGTGAAAATCTACATCATGTGATTCCAGATCAGCCACTAGAGGTCAGTAGTGTATGCCTTTCCAGTGCTGATGGTCTCTGTCAGTCACGCAGTTTATCTTTGTATCATCAATATTTTATTGTAGCTTTAATCACTGGTGCTTTGTACTTGTTTTGTATTATTACGGGAAATATTGTACCTTTTTCTTAACATTTATTTCACACCTTTAGTAACTCATTAGTTGACGAAGTACGATTATTACTTTTAGGGGATGTTATTGATAGAACAACCCAACAGTATAAGAGATTATACAATTTTGTTGTATCTCGTATGTTAATTAAAGGAAATATTATATATATATCAGTAAATAAAATTATAAATAAGGAAATGTGTTTGCATTGGGTATTAATAATATATACTTAGAGTGTGTACAGCTGATAATTTCATTTAAAATTGGAACACACTGATCTGCCACAGCATTAAACATGTAACTGTTTTTTAATGTTGTGGCTGACGGGTGTTTGTTTCTGGTTTGATTTGAGCTCACTAAACCATCTGTGTGTGTGTGTGTGTGTGTGTGTGTGTGTTTGTGTGTATAAATCAATGAAATTATTGTTAATTTACATTTTAATCCGGATTTTGTGTTAAAGATGTAAATTCAATCTCTGACTTTTCCCACCCTTTGTTTTGATTAAATCAACAATAATTTTAGTCACAACAATCAATATAAATTAAATCAAAGAAAAAAATTACAAACAACACAACAGCATTGCATTGTCCAGTATTGTTGGACAAATCATATTGACACATTTTAGCAAAAAGTGGCAGTTTGCGAGTTTGTATCTATTATTTGATGACATGCCTTTTAAAGATATATCAGAAAATTATCAAAATAATAAATTAAGTGTGAATTATGAATAGCTATCATACAAATAATAATATTACTGATGATATCAAACCAGATTGTAATCAACAGTAATATTCAGTAAAGACAATTAGCCAACATTTATATAATGTATTTTTATTTCTATGTTGTTGGTAATGGAGTAAGGCAGGGTCCCTGACATCAGCTCAAATGGAGGACAGTAAGGGACCTTAATGAGAACCACTGCTTTAGAGTCTTTAGAGACTGTGCAAAATAGAATCAATCTTACTTTAACGTCGTGAGTTGTAATATGAGATAAACCAGATTGATTCTAATCACACTTTTTGAGCCTACAATTATATTTATATATAATATATTAATATATAATTGTATGTGATTTTAGTTGCAGAGATCAGTTGCATTTTGAAAACTTTAACATTGGCATGATCTAACAGGGATGTTGTGCTTGGTGTTTTAAAGGAAGCAGAAGCAGACTCGGAGGGTTGATGCATTAGGACAAAATGAATACTTGCAGTATATAATCACCACATTGTAAGAGACTAAGAACTTCTTTGTTAGCCCTGGATATATTAAATAATATTTTCATCATCTGTAATATACACATAATCAGCGACCAGTTTAATTTGGTAGAATACAAAAATATCATAAAACTTTGAAATTGAATTGAAAACATTAAAATACACAGTTAACACACTTTAAGCAATTAGATATAACAAAGTTATTTTTAATTTACACTAACATTTACTTATTGTACTTATAGTAAAAAGACGTCATCAGGTTTTCCTAAGTGCTGTGAACTGTGAACCCCACAACAAATATCCTAAAAACTGTGAGTTATAATTTGAACAATGACAGCATCTGAATAAACCTGCTAATTGGGGGCTCGTCCGGGATCTGAAAATCCGTTTAAGCAACAGGTTTGTTGAGTGTTGGTGTGCAGGGCGCATGTCAAGTAGGCTGGTAATATTGGTTCGGTTGGTTGAGGTTTGGCTTAAAGCTGTTTGAGACATCATGAACATGTTTGATATTGAGGGTTTTCTTAGTGATCCGTCTGTGGAACTGATTGATCGCTGTAAAAAAAAAGATTTGTATGCCATTGCGGCACATTTTGAATTTGCAGTCTCACCAGGTATGCTAAAAACCGACTTGAAAGAAGCGGTTGTACGAATGTTGGTACATAATAAAGTGCTTGGTAGGGGCAGCAGTGCAACTGCTAGTTCGCCCGCTATTCCATCCCCATCCTTGTCTTCTAACGCAGAGAAGGACAGCAGGGAGGAAGAGGTAGTTGGGTGAGGGCTGGTTGAGGATGAGTCTGGTCATTCAGATGCGGCCTCTGATCTGGAGCTTAAGCCTCCTCGTACTCTGCCCCGACTTTCTCCATTTTCCTTTCCTAGAGTAAGTGATGATGCCCGCCATAGGCTACGCTTAGCGCGTTTGCAAATGGAGGCGCAGGAGAAAGAGAGAGATGCCGAATATAGTCATAAGTTGGCTATTCGGAAGATGGAGTTAGAAATGGACACCTCTAACCGCAGAATAGAATTAGAAATAGCAGCAGAAAAAGAGGTAAAGCTAAAGTGCCTAGAATTAGAAGCTGCTGCTGTTAGTTCAGCTCAAACTAGGTCCATACCTACTGAGCACTCCACGCCTGCGAGAGGTTTTGAGGTGAGCAGAAATATAGTGCTAGTACCTCAATTTCGTGAGGTGGAAGTAGACGCGTATTTTACTGCCTTTGAGCAAGTTGCTACCTCATTGAAATGGCCAAAAGAGGTCTGGTCGATACTGCTTCAGTGTAAACTGACAGGTAAAGCACAGGACATTTTAGCTTCACTCTCTCTAGAAGATAGTTTGTCTTATGAGGCGATCAAGACAGCTGTGCTTTGGGCCTACGAACTAGTTCCTGAGGCATACAGACAAAAGTTCAGAACCTTTAAAAAATTGTCTACTAAAACATTCGTGGAATTCGCCCGTGAGAAAGAGACTCTGTTTAATAGATGGTGCAAGGCAAGCAACGCGACTAATCTTGACACTCTATCACAATCGGTTCTCATCGAAGAGTTCAAGAATAGTCTGCCTGATTGAATGGTAACTTATCGCAATGAGCAAAAGGTTGGGACATTAGCGCAAGCTGCTGTGCTTGCTGATGAGTTTGTGTTATCGCACAAGCAAACATTTGGGATTCACCGATATGAGAGTAGGTATTTTACTCCTTCTGCCGCAGCTAGAATGCCCTCTAGTCCGCCACGTCCCTTGCCTCTCCGCTCTAACGAGGAACGGGAGTGTTACTATTGTCACCAAACAGGTCACATAAAGGCTGACTTCTTTATGTTAAAACGCAAGCTGTCACAGCCAAGCAAACGACCAAAAGAGGTTGGTTTAGTGCAAACATTAGTGGGTCCAGTGTCACTAGCCCCGGAGATGGAGGACGACACTCTGGAACCCTGTTACACACCATTTATGTTGGACGGACTGGTTTCCCTTAGTGCAAATGCGTTGAATGAGCGTCCAGTGCGCATACTAAGAGACACTGGCGCGGCACAGTCTTTCATATTGTCAGACGTGTTGCCATTTTGCAATGACACTTTAAGTGGCTCCAGTGTGCTTGTGCAAGGCATTGAAATGGGGTTTGTGTCTGTGCCTCTCCATCAGATACATTTATCCTGTGACCTAGAAACTGGAGTGTTTAAAGTGGGCGTGCGCCCGTCTTTGCCCGTTAGAGGCGTCACATTTCTGTTAGGGAATGACATCGCTGGTGGAAAAGTTACGCCAGTTTTAGAAATTCTAGAAAGACCTGAGATTTTGCAGCCTGATGTGTTGGCTCAGGACTTCCCTGAAGTGTTCCCTGTGTGTGTGGTCACCCGTGCTAAAGCACGTAGGTTGGGTGAAGCAGTTGATTTGTCGGATACCCTGTTCGCGACTGAGTTGACTGGCCAGACTGTTTCCCAACCTGTGATTATTAAATCTACTGCTGAGCCGAGTGTCCAGCTTAAGGTTCAGGGTAATACTCCCACCACAGAGACAACTAGGTTGCCTATGATTCGAAGTAATCTTATTGCTGCTCAGAAGGAGGATGTTACTTTAGCGCTAAAAATAAAGAAATGGATTATTTTATGGAAAACGATCTCCTGATGCGGAGATGGAAATCTCGCGCTGATTTTGATAATGAGTGGAGTAATGTCTTTCAAATTGTTGTGCCTACACAGTACCGACAGTCCGTTTTATCTCTGGCTCATGAACATCTCTGGTCTGGTCATCTAGGTATTACGAAAACCTATGACCGAGTGTTGCGACATTTCTTCTGGCCAGGTTTGAAGCGAGATGTGTTTTTTGTTTTGCCTTACGTGCCATGTATGTCAGATCACGGGGAAGCCTAATCAGGTTATTAAGCCTGCGCCTCTTCACCCGGTCCCGGCTATAGGGGAACCGTTTGAGCACGTACTGGTTGATTGTGTTGGCCCGCTGCCAAAAACGAAATCCGGTAACCAGTTCCTGTTAACAATCATGTGTGTAGCTACCAGGTACCCTGAAGCTATCCCTCTTAGGAGTATAACAGCTCAGTCAGTAGTAAGGGCCCTGATCAAGTTCTTTTCTACTTTTGGCCTCCCTAAAGCCTGAAACATGCTTCTGCGACTGCATCTGCGTCTTTTCACGCCGCTGTGGTGCAAGACTCGTTGTCATTCATGCTTCCCCAACCGTTGCGCGTCTTACAAAGCAATTCCGCGCCAGAACACTAGGCGGGGTAGGGGTTTTTGTCGAAGACGACCTGAGAGACGCCTTCTTTGTGGGTGTGGCAATCATTGTTGACTGTTTATTTACCTTCTACCAGTCGTGTTCTCCATTACAAACACACGGTGAACCATGGCAGAGAGTGTATTCACGATTCCAACCGAACAACAATTGATTGAGATGGAGCTGCTGGACATTGAAGAGCAACTTCTTATAATTAGTCATCAGGAAAAGCGACTGGAGAGGAGACGGAGGCGTAGGTGGTCTGTACGGCCATTAAATCAACCGAGGCCGAGGACGGGTGAATATGCATCCCTTGTCCGACCTATGAGTCCATAGTTCTTTTTAAAATCTTCCGTTGTTTCTGCCTGTATTATGGGGCATGAAACCGGAAATGCAGCTCCAGAAGGGATGTAGAGCAGACCAATCACAGCCTTGCGGGCTGAGTGACAACCCAGTCTCATCAGAAAACGTTCAATGGCAACGTTGGTCCACTTGGAACGACGTTACCATCTCACAATCTGAGAGGCCAGATTGTGAGATGGTAACATTTAGTCCTCCCATTGTTTTGCATTGGCGTGTTCTCACGTCACGTGACTCTCAAGCTCCCGTCTGCGGAGAGGAAAACATGGCGGAGATTCCTTGTTTTTTCAGATAAAAATATAATTTTGTAACTTAGTTTGGGCATAAAAATACATTCTGACACCATTTCTAGCGAGAAATGTGCTCTTTGCTTCCACAGTCTTCAGCCAGTTCGTGCTTATGATAAATATTTTAATAGTTATCACGCATGTTTTTATCGTTGCTATGATGGTTGCCATGCCACCACGGCGCAGCGTGGTGTTTAAATCACAGTCCCTGCGTGGTGTCCTTCAGTGATCGTGAATGTTATTCATGTTATATAATAGTAATATTTGAGGCTAGATTACATCTCTAATGAGAAGGATCCTGCGAGTCTGTTCATACCGAGGCCGGCCCGAGTGCGCGACCGGACCGAGTGCGCGAGCGGACATGACGTGTGGCTGTCGTAAAAACACTATTTGTAAACAACCAGACCTTTAACTCAGCGCTACGTCATAAACACGGCGCGCTTGGAAGACCACGATGTCATCTTCCTTCTGTCAGGTAAGTAGTTTATTGTTTTTAAAGATCGTTACGATCTAGGTTTACAGTCCGAGTGCGGAGAGAGTCCGTCAATCCACACTATGGACGCTGTTCTTCAGCTAATACGCCATTGTTAGCCACATGCTACAGCCCACGGTAGCCTGTGCTACCTGGGAGGTGAATACATGGTTGTTGAAACCAGTTCAAGACGCTTAGCTCATCATTGAGGGACGCTACAATATAAATATGAATTTGATTTATGAATGCTTTAGATTAATAAGGAGTGTATTTCTCTACTATTACTCCACAATATCAGGTCAATTTGGTTTAATGTATAGTATGCACTATGACAATAATGTTTCCATGTTATGGAGTTGCGATTCATTTTATAAAACAATTGCTATGTTCTGTTTTTTAATCAAGGAGGATCCAAGGGAAGCTACAGGAGTTTCATTAACGTCAATAACTTGGACTGAACACTTTGTTTTGCTTGATGAAGAGCAGGAAGGGCAGCCTGGAGAGAAAGAGAAGCCGGGTTGAGCCCACTACCATCATCTATGTACCACAAGGAAGATGAGGGAGAGAAATGATCCTACCATTAAAGAGGTACTTTTAAGTTACATACCAGAAACACCATTTTATATAATGTGCTAAATATACATTTTTATTACATCCCCAAAGTACGCTTGCTGAAATACAAGTTAATATCACACTGAAAGAATTTTGATCAATCATGCTTCCCTGCTGTGATTGTTTAACTGGGAAAACAACTTTTTCCACAGGAAGGCAAGTCAATTTAAGGAATACATGTGCAAAGTTTTCCTCTGTTATGTATAATGATGACCCCCATCAAACATAATGTTAGCAATATTTACACCTTTTAATTTATACTGATTATTTCTGTCTACATGTGTGAATTTGCCTTCATTAGTTTCAGAAAAGAGCGATGATGTATCGGTCAGTGGGCGGCAGCACGAGACTCCGCAAACTAGTCTGTAAGCAAAGTAGACGAAGGCATCGAGGTTGCGGCCTGCCATCATTGTTATTTTTGCTTAAGGGACTGAATATGTTTCATGCAGGAATATTAGCATTTCCCTTATATCTACCAAAACTGCTTGTTTCCCAGACTGCAGTTTTGTTTTGATCCGATGTGGTGTGCAAATAAAACCGTATCGGCAATGGGTTGTGGGGCATTAACATTTGTAACTCTAATTTTGTTTTGACAGACTGTGAAAAGAACGTTGAGAACATCACCACTCTACAGGAAGACACAGTCCAGTAATGGGTGTCAGAATTTCAGTAGTGAACGACAGGTACTGTGGAAAAATGTGTGTCATTGTTGTACAATGTCCTTTGACTCTGTTTACACAAGGTTAACACAAAAAGGTTTGATTGTAAACTGATATTGGTATGAATTCATGTTATTCTCCTCTTCACAAGAAACAAACAATCCAAATTACCTGCAGAACACCCTTGATGGACGCTTCAGCTGCATCGTCAGACTGGCCAGACAGCAAGATGCCAACTTTAATGCCAATTTATTTGTGTAACATTCTGTGACCAAATGTATAGATAACTTTTTGTAGATTGTAAAAAAGATAACCCATTGATTAAAAAAAAACTACACTAGAATTACCGCACTGCGTTGTATGACTCCGCTAACCAGTGCAGTGTCCGTCTACATATTTCTACATATTTTCTCTCGTATAAATGACACTGTGTCTCTTGACAACTGAAACCATAAGATGAGGTCAGTGTGGCCTTGACCTTTTGACTTTAACACAAATACACAGTTAGACAATCCGAAAACATACAGTTATGCCAAAATATAGTTTGTTTCACATTCTAGATGGCATAAGCAGAGACATCAACTCAGGAAAAATATTTCTGTAGAAAAGAAAGCCCTGTACGTGTGTACGTATGTATACATACACACGTACAAACACACTATTGAGACGTTTTGTTTTTTATCATATATTCTCAGGAAGGACTGATGCATTTACTGAGACGGGACGTGAGGGCCTACTCTGCGTGCTCAGAGTACAGCAGCACAGTCTATGGATGACTCCTCTGAAGATGAAAACATGGCGAGGTACTTCTCCACTGATGAAGAACTGTGAGGGCTGTGATTAGCTACAGTGCCTTGCATAAGTATTCACCCCCTTTGGACTTTTCTACATTTTGTCATGGTATAACCACAGATTAAAATTTATTTCATCGTGAGTTTATGTAATGGACCAACACAAAATAGTGCATCATTTGGAAGTGGGGGGAAATATTACATGGATTTCACAATTATTTACAAATAAAAATCTGAAAAGTGTTGAGTGCATATGTATTCACCCCCTTTACTGTGAAACCCCTAACAAAGATCTGGTGCGACCAATTGCATTCACAAGTCACATTTGCAAGTCACATAATTAGTAAATAGGGTCCACCTGTCTGCAATTTAATCTCAGTATAAATACACCTGTTCTGTGACGGACTCAGAGTTTGTTGGAGATCATTACTGAACAAACAGCATCATGAAGACCAAGGAGCTCACCAAACAGGTCAGGGATAAAGTTGTGGAGAAATATGAAGCAGGGTTAGGTTATAAAAAAATATCCAGAGCTTTGAACATCTCTCTGAGCACCATAAAATCCATCATAAGAAAATGGAAAGAATATGGCACAACCGCAAACCTACCAAGAGGAGGCCGTCCACCCAAACTGAAGAGTCGGACAAGGAGAAAATTAATCAGAGAAGCAACCAGGAGGCCCATGGTTACTCTGGAGGAGTTGCAGAGATCCACAGCTGAGGTGGGAGAATCTGTCAGGACAACTATTAGTCGTCTACTCCACAAATCTGGCCTTTATGGAAGAGTGGCAAGAAGAAAGCCATTGTTGAAAGGGATCCATAAAAAATCCCGTTTGGAGTTTGCCAGAAGCCATGTGGGAGACACAGCAAACATGTGGAAGAAGGTGCTCTGGTCAGATGAGACCAAAATTGAACTTTTTGGCCTCAATGCAAAACGCTATGTGTGGCGAAAACCCAACACTGCCCATCACCCTGAGCACACCATCCCAACAGTGAAACATGGTGGTGGTAGCATCATGCTGTGGGGATGCTTCTCTTCAGCAGGTACAGGGAAACTGGTCAGAATAGAGGGAAAGATGGATGGAGCCAAATACAGGGAAATCCTTGAAGAAAATCTGACGCAGTCTGCAAAAGACTCGAGACTGGGGCGGAGGTTCATCTTCCAGCAGGACAATGACCCTAAACATACAGCCATAGCTACAAAGGAATGGTTTGGATTAAAGAATGTTAATGTCTTAAAATGGCCCAGTCAAAGCCCAGACCTCAATCCAATAGAGAATCAATGGCAAGACTTGAAGATTGCGGTTCACAGACGGTCTCCATCCAATCTGACTGAGCTTCATCTTTTTTGCCAAGAAGAATGGACAAACCTTTCCATCTCTAGATGTGCAAAGCTGGTAGAGACATACCCCAAAAGACTTGCAGCTGTAATTGCAGCGAAAGGGGGTTCTACCAAGTATTGACACAGGGGGGTGAATACTTATGCACCCAACAGATGTCAACTTTTTTGTTCTCATTATTGTTTGTGTCACAATAAAATGTATTTTGCACCTCCAAAGTTGCAAAGTTGCATGTTTTGTTGATCAAACGGGAAAAAGTTTATTTAAGTCTATTTGAATTCCAGTTAGTAACAGTACATAATGGGAAAAAGTCCAAGGGGGGTGAATACTTATGCAAGGCACTGTAAGGGAAATGCTAATATTCCTGCATGAAACATATTCAGTCCCTTAAGCAAAAATAACAATGATGGCAGGCCGCAACCTCGATGCCTTCGTCTACTGTGTCTTCCTGTAGAGTGGTGATGTTCTCAACGTTCTTTTCACAGTCTGTCAAAACAAAATTAGAGTTACAAATGTTAATGCCCCACAACCCATTGCCGATACGGTTTTATTTGCACACCACATCGGATCAAAACAAAACTGCAGTCTGGGAAACAAGCAGTTTTGGTAGATATAAGGGAAATGCTAATATTCCTGCATGAAACATATTCAGTCCCTTAAGCAAAAATAACAATGATGGCAGGCCGCAACCTCGATGCCTTCGTCTACTTTGCTTACAGACTAGTTTGCGGAGTCTCGTGCTGCCGCCCACTGACCGATACATCATCGCTCTTTTCTGAAACTAATGAAGGCAAATTCACACATGTAGACAGAAATAATCAGTATAAATTAAAAGGTGTAAATATTGCTAACATTATGTTTGATGGGGGTCATCATTATACATAACAGAGGAAAACTTTGCACATGTATTCCTTAAATTTACTTGCCTTCCTGTGGAAAAAGTTGTTTTCCCAGTTAAACAATCACAGCAGGGAAGCATGATTGATCAAAATTCTTTCAGTGTGATATTAACTTGTATTTCAGCAAGCGTACTTTGGGGATGTAATAAAAATGTATATTTAGCACATTATATAAAATGGTGTTTCTGGTATGTAACTTAAAAGTACCTCTTTAATGGTAGGATCATTTCTCTCCCTCATCTTCCTCGTGGTACGTGGATGATGGTAGTGGGCTCAATCCGGCTTCTCTTTCTCTCCAGGCTGCCCTTCCTGCTCTTCATCAAGCAAAACAAACTGTTCGGTCCAAGTTATTGACTTTAATGAAACTCCTGTAGCTTCACTTGGATCCTCCTTGATTAAAAAACAGAACATAACAATTGTTTTATAAAATGAATCGCAACTCCATAACATGGAAACATTATTGTCATAGTGCATACTATACATTAAACCAAATTGACCTGATATTGTGGAGTAATGGTAGAGAAATACACTCCTTATTAATCTAAAGCATTCATAAATCAAATTCATGTTTATATTTATATTGTAGCGTCCCTCAATGATGAGCTAAGCGTCTTGAACTGGTTTCAACAACCATGTATTCACCTCCCAGGTAGCACAGGCTACCGTGGGCTGTAGCATGTGGCTAACAATGGCGTATTAGCTGAAGAACAGCGTCCATAGTGTGGATTGACGGACTCTCTCCGCACTCGGACTGTAAACCTAGATCGTAACGATCTTTAAAAACAATAAACTACTTACCTGACAGAAGGAAGATGACATCGTGGTCTTCCAAGCGCGCCGTGTTTATGACGTAGCGCTGAGTTAAAGGACTGGTTGTTTACAAATAGGGTTTTTACGACAGCCACACGTCATGTCCGCTCGCGCACTCGGTCCGGTCGCGCACTCGGGCCGGCCTCGGTATGAACAGACTCGCAGGTTCCTTCTCATTAGAGATGTAATCTAGCCTCAAATATTACTATTATATAACATGAATAACATTCACGATCACTGAAGGACACCACGCAGGGACGGTGATTTAAACACCAAGCTGCGCCGTGGTGGCATGGCAACCATCATAGCAATGATAAAAACATGCGTGATAACTATTAAAATATTTATCATAAGCACGAACTGGCTGAAGACTGTGGAAGCAAAGAGCACATTTCTCGCTAGAAATGAGGTCAGAATGTATTTTTATGCCCAAACTAAGTTACAAAATTATATTTTTATCTGAAAAAACAAGGAATCTCCGCCATGTTTTCCTCTCCGCAGACGGGAGCTTGAGAGTCACGTGACGTGAGAACACGCCAATGCAAAACAATGGGAGGACTAAATGTTACCATCTCACAATCTGAGAGGCCAGATTGTGAGATGGTAACGTCGTTCCAAGTGGACCAACGTTGCCATTGAACGTTTTCTGATGAGACTGGGTTGTGAGTGAGCTTGCGGAGCTTTGCCGTAAATTTTAGAAAAGTGGGGCGACGCCCGTCAGCACGTAAGAAGGGATACATAAGCACGTAGTGGGACCCGGAAGGGCTCTTGCGCTTACGGGCCCGTGAAAACATAGAAGCATGTTTCTGGCTTAAGATCGTTCAAACCGATCAAGGTACCAACTTCCTTTCGGGTATTTTTGAACAGGTGTTAACACCCCTTTCGATATCACACAGGATCTCGAGTGCTTATCACCCGGAGTCGCAGGGGGCACTCGAAAGATGGCATCAGACAAGTCAGTGTTGCGCAAATATATCATGGAGAGCAGTAGGGAATGCAATGAAGGTTTTCCTTTCCAGCAGAGCTGGTATTTGGTCACACAGTGAGAGGCCCTTTAAGAGTGTTAAAGGATCAGCTAACAGGCGAGAGTTCGCACACCCAGCGAAACGTGCTGACCTACGTGAGTCGCTTCCGAGAACGACTGCACGAGGCTTGCAGTATCGCTAGGAAAATTCTCTCTGTTGCACAACACGGTATGAAGCGGCAGTTCGATAAAAAAGCACTTCCACGTTCTCTACAGCCAGGTGACTTGGTTTTAGTGTTACTGCCCACTCTAGGTAAGTGAGTGCTCGATTTTCATGACCTTACACTATTGACAGGAGGTTAAGTGCCACTGACTATGTCATCCGGACTCCTGATAGAAGACGGAAAACCAGAGTGTGTCATATAAATATGTTGAAAAACTATTACACTAGAGGCGACGTCCAGCCGGAGACACGCAGTGAACCTCTTGTAGCCTCTGTTGCAGCTGCGGGGTCAGTAGCTGTGAGTCCAAATGCGCTGAGTGATGAGGATGGTCTGAGTTTACGCAATGCCCAGCAACAGACCCCTCGGTTATCCAATTCAGAGATGTTGTTGAAACTTCCATCTTTAATGCATCATTTAAGCAGGGAGCAGGAATCTGACCTACTCTGCCTTATCTCTGAGTTCCCCTGTCTGTTTGGAGATGTGCCTGCCCGCACTACGGTGCTAGAGCACGACATAGAGGTGGGTGAGTCCCAGCCTATTAAACAGCACCCATACAGGGTAAATGCATACAAAAGATCTTTGATGAAAAAAGAGGTTGATTATTTACTGGAACATAATTTAGCCCAGCCCAGCTCCAGTCCATGGAGTTCTCCATGTTTATTGGTTCCAAAGCCTGTCGCTACTGTCAGATTTTGTACAAATTATCGGAAGGTAAACCATGTAACTGTGCCTGACTCATTTCCTATGCCCCGCGTAGATGATTGCGTGGATACCATAGGAGCAGCTCGTTTTGTCACAAAGTTAGATCTATTGAAAGGTTATTGGCAAGTTCCCCTTTCAGCACGTGCTTCTACTATCAGTGCCTTTGTGACTCCTGACAATTTTTTGCAATATTCTGTGATGGCTTTCGGGATGAGAAACGCTCCGGCCACTTTCCAACGGTTGGTGAATATTGTGTTTAGTGGTGTGCCTAACTGTACTGCATATTTGGATGATGTGGTAATACACTCGTCAGAGTGGACTGCTCATGTGGACTCGCTAAGAACTGTATTTCAGCGACTGGCGGATGCATCACTAACACTGAACCTGGCAAAATGTGAGTTTGGGAAGGCAACTGTGACCTACTTGGGTAAACAGGTGGGCGGAGGCCAAGTGTGTCCCTTGGAGGCCAAGATCGCAGCAATCACGTCTTTCCCAGTGCCAACCACTCGGCGGGAGTTAGGCAGATTCCTCGGAATGACGGGTTACTACCGAGGATTCTGTAGGAACTTCTCTTCTGTTGCAGCCCCAATGACTGACTTAATCAGTCCATTGGTAAAGTTTGTCTGGTCAGATAAGTGTCAAATTGCCTTTGAGTGCTGTAAAGCACTGTTGTGTAATGCACCCGTACTTAGTGCTCCTGATTTTAATAAACCATTTTCCATTGAAGTCGATGCGAGCGGTTTAGGTGCTGGTGCAGTTCTCACTCAGATGGATTCTGAGGGTTTGGTCCACCCTGTAGGATTCTTTTCAAAGAAATTTAGTAGTAGCCAAATGAAATACTCTACAATAGAACAGGAGACGTTGGCTTTGCTGCTCGCGCTCCAATTTTTGAGGTATATGTTGGGTCAAGTGCAGAGCCTGTGATGGTTTATACGGACCATAATCCGCTGGTGTTTCTCCATCGAATGCACAATCACAACCAACGACTTATGCGTTGGTCATTATTTATCCAGAATTACAACCTGGTGATTCACCACAAAAAAGGCACAGAGAATGTCTTTGCAGACGCTCTATCTCGCGTGTAAATATGGATGGTTTAAGGTATCGTTGTTTGGTTTAGCTTAGATATTTGCTGGTGCCTTGATTTAGTTTTGCCTTTATTATTTGAGTTGTTAGCCGCCTACTTTTAGTTTTGTCTTTTTGAGTGTTTGTTTGTTGTGCGCACTGGGACAGCAAGGACGGGTAAGATACTCCGGGGTCTACATATAACACGCGTAGATTTACTTCTTGTTATTACCCCAGGTTAGAGTGAGCACCACCCGCTGTACTTTTGGGTGCTAAGCACCTGTAAAGGGGGGGGGGGGGGGGGTTGTGTTCTTTTCTTTGGTGCCTCTGAGAGTTCTTGTTGATCCCTGTGTTGCTTTGTTTAAATACATATTTTCTTTGCCTTTTATCGTGTAATGGTTTCTGTGTGATTGCACCCTCACTTCTCCAGACCTGTCGCATTTATGCTATGCCCCACTCCGGGCCACCAGGGGGCGTAACAGTGGAACACAGACATCTCATTGTCTTTCAGTGTAACCTCTCTACCGTCTTAAATGCAAACAATTTATTTTATTGCTGTTGCAATAGCATATAGATTTGGTCCATTTCAGGAAATGATGCAGCACTTCTGGCCTTATTTTACTAAATGGATGTAAACCTAAAGTTTCCGACTTATATATAGCAAACATGGCCCAAATATCCCACAACAAATCTCTCTCTCTCTCGCTCTGTTGGAGTGCATGTTGGGAGTGAGTGTGGTGAATTAATTAGAAGTTTGTTCAAACTGTTTGATTTTTTTCTACCTGTTTTCTTTGCTCTTTTTCCCTCTGTACTTATAGTAGAGGTGTTTTTTTGTTTCTGTGTGAGTGACAGTGTCAGGAGCAGCAGTTTTTAGTTGTTTTAGCTGTCGGTGTGTTTGTACAACATGGCTGCTGCAGGTGGAGGCTCCGGCCTACTAACACGCCGACACAGCATCAAACTGTGTCCGGCTGTGGAGTGCTCGGTGGAGGAGGTCAGTCTGGCTGTAGGTGAAGTTGTGGGGTATGACAGTGTGAAGTCTGCCTCACGTACGAACAGTGCTGTGGTGGTGTTTGTAGATAGCATAGAAAAAGCTAACCAGCTACTGGAGAGGGGAGTGGTGATTCAGGGCTCCTTCACACCTGTGTTATCCCTGGCTAATCCGGTCAAGAAGATCCTCATATCTAATGTGCCCCCATTCCTGAGAAATGAGTTATTAGAGAAAGAGCTGGCCAGACTTGGACAATTAATGTCCCCTATAAAAATGATCCCCATATATAGTAGTTCTCCACATCTCAAACATGTCATGTCATTTAGGAGAGTTCATGGTGCTCAAAAAGAGTGAGGAAGAGTTAAACCTGGTCTTTAGTTTTAAAATCGAGGATTTTAACTACACGGTGAATGTTACATCAGGTAATATGAAATGTTTTGGCTGTGGTAAAGAGGGACACCTGATCCGCTTGTGCCCAGACAGAGCTGGTGGGGGCCAGTCGGCTGCTCCTGTGGCAGAGGCAGAGCTCCCTGATGAGGATTTTTTGATGGAGGAAGATTTTCAAAAACTGTCAGCCAAAAGAAAAAACCCAGAAAACAAGACAAATAGTGACCAAGCTAAAAAAGTTTCAAAGATAAACCCACCGTGTTCTTCCTCTCAGTCAGAGGACAGTTTAACAGAAACACAGGAGAACAGGCAGGTGAATGAAGAAGGTGTTTACACCCTCGCCAGCATCCGGACTTTTTTACAACAGACTAAGGGGTCAAGAATGGTTAAAGTGGAGGACTACTTCCCAGATTTGAAACTTTTCCTCCACTCAGTGAGACATTCCCTGCTGAAGGATGAGGATGACCCGTGGTTCACAAATCAGGAATTTGACCGCCTGAAAAAAATAATGGCAAAAATCCGAGCCCAATTGGCCACTTGATGTTTTAAACCCGGTCTGTTTCCTCTGTCTGTTTTGACACTTTACGTTTTGGTCTAAAGAAACTCTCATCCTCAACATGTGTAATAAAAAACTGGGCTCTTTAAATAAAACTGGTGCCAAAGAAAATATGAAGAGAGCTGCTCTGTTTCAACCTCTACATCAACCTGGTTCCCTCCATGCTGTGGCACCGACTGGCATGTGTGGACCCCCAGCACGTCTGCTGGCCAGGATACTGGCTGTGATGGTGGACTTTCTTCTGGGACCGTCTGCACTGGGTCCCACAGAGTGTGCCTTCATAATGATCCAGCTCGTCCAAAGACTCCTGACTGGTCCTGGGGACCTGGTCTGGAGACCAGTAGCCCGTGCCATACTGGAGCGGTGTGGCCCTCACCTGCACTACGCTGCAGGGGACTATGCTGACCTGATGCTGGGGGATCAGGTCAGTCAGGTGGTCAGCCTCCTGCTGAGAGTCTGGAAACAGCAGCTGACTCACCCTGACCTTCAGTTGATCACTGTGATGGACTCATTCAGCCGGACACCAGTGATCCTCTTTCTGAAAAAAATCATTGTTCCTGTGTTTAAATGTGGAGGCTCTTTGTTGAAGTTAAAAACTGCCTCTGGTAACACACTGAGCACCATGACGGGGGAAACAATGAATTACTTATGAGTTCTGTAAAAAAAGATCAGCTGGTTTTTTAACCCTAACCCTTTTTTTGGTTTGAATATTGTATTGTTTTTTCTTTTTGTTCAATTTTTTGATATGTTATAGTAACTTGTTTGTTGGAACTTCACTGAGAAAATAAAAGTGACTTGAAAAATACAAATCTCTCTCTCTCACTCAGCTCATCAACCAGTCTATAAAGCCTGGTCTTCACTCCACTGCTCCGCCAGATCATTCTGTCACATTCAGTAGTTGTGCTACCAGTGTTTTTTCTTTCCTTTACTCAGGTACAGAGTTTTCCTCAATGTGTTTAGCGAGCGCCTTCCCTGGGATTCTACCAGCCAGCCTGCTCTCCCTCCACTGTCTGCTCTTCGTTGCTTTTTGTTGAGCAATAAATTCTTTATTTATCTACTCACCTGTATGAGTCTCTGCTTTGGAGTCCAAACTAAATCAGGACATAACGCTTGTGGCCAAGATCTGGTAAACAGGAGTGGACCGCCCAAGTGCTATTATTCCATGTGGGATGTTTGCAAAAACTATTTTGCGTGGGGGACATCTTAGAAACATGTGAGAAAGAATAACAGATGGCAGCGCACCCTCTGCCGACATCACAGATACTGCGAAGCTCAACTTCCACAACCTCTGGGTCACAACCTCTGTGCACACGAAAAGAGTGATTTCCATTTATTAGCATTCACAAGATTTTCTTTTAAATTTTTCATCAAACTGGAAAACATGTTTCCAAACGTCTAAAGGTTTTTAATAGGCTAGTTTCCCGGTTTTGGTTGGAAGCAAAACACTGACCCTTCGACCACTGGAAAAAAAATACTGGGTCAATACACTAAACAACTAGCCATGCTCACAAATTACCTCCAGAAGAACTCCGGAGAATTGGGTCTGGACTTTCTGATGATTTAGATGAGTGGTTCAGCAGCCAGAGGCAGGACGTAACATAAGCCATTTTCAGACATGACCTCCGGGTAAAATCTGGAGCCTTTCACACATGCACAACACAGCGGGAGGTTCTCTGCTGTTACGACCCTGGGTGTCTATATGTGTTACTGTCTATATATGTTACTGTTCTGTTCCTCCTCCTAGTGTGTGAGCAGTTTTCTTGAGTGAGTGTGTGTGTGTGGGTGCCTGATTGCTAGCAGGTTGGACCTGCTGATTGGCGTGAGCCGCCTGGTTGATGCTCCAGGATTGGCCAGGCTGAAGAGAGGAACCTACTTGAGCCACTGACTGACTGCAGTCTTCCTCTTTCCACCAATTCTCCCACAACCAACTTGGACCAGTGTCGGATGAATTATTGTTTTGTTTGCGTATGGATGAAAATAGAAAACTGTGTGTGTTAGCCCTGTAGGAGGGAGAAGCCATTTTCTTTTACCCTTTTCTCCTGTGTTTCCTGGTTTAGTAGTTAGGTAAGCTTTTGTCTTTTTGTTAACATTTTTGGTTTGCAGCAGGAAGGTAGGGAAATAGTAATAATCTCATGGATTTCTATGTATCTCATAACAGGAGGTCAGCCACATAAAGTCTGTAGGAACTGCGGAGTGTCTCACTTGGAGATTTGCGTTCACACATGCAGAAGATATGGAGGAATTGCAGAGTCCAGTCTGAGATATTTGTTTTATCTTTGTTGTTGTTTTTTCATTTTTGCATTGCGACTGTTGGGAGAGAAGTGAGGAATCCTGCAGAGGATCTGCTGTGTTCTCGCATCAGCGTAGACTTTATCCAGACTTTTTACAAGTGTGCCAGATGGGGGAGTCCCCAAAACTCCAGAGTTCAGTGCATATCTGAAAGCAGCTTCTCAAGAGCATGAATGTGCAGTAGCTTTGTTGGCAGTCTGCCCTTTGAATATACTGGATTACTAACCAGTTGAAGTCAACAACTGTCTTGTTGTGCCACGAAACCTCAGGGGAACTCAACAGAACCATGTTTGTTGAGTGGTGTTTGTCGTATTCCAATTAACTTTATATGTGTAATACCTAATGCAAAAATAATAATAATAAAAAAATAGTGATATAAATGTAAATGACAGGGGACTTCTTTATGTCTCATAGATGGACCTTGAATAGTATCTGAGTCTTTCTTCTTTGATTTCATCATCTGTGTCTTTGAAATGGATTAACGGGCGGCTGTGGCTGAGGGGGTTGAGTGGTCGTCCTCCAACCTGAAGGTCGACGGTTCGATCCCCAGTCTGACCCATCTGCATGCCGAAGTGTCCTTGGGCAAGAGGCTGAACCCTGAATCGCCCCACATAGAATAACAAAGTGCTGGGATAGATGCTGTATGAATGTGTGTGTGAAAGGGTGAATGTAAAACTGTACTGTAAAGTGCTTTGAGTGGTCATCATCAGACTAGAAAAGCGCTATATAAATACAAATCCATTTAGCATTTAAGTGCAGTGATGTGTCCTCAGATTCCAGCTGATTGTAGTGCAGGGGGCTAAGCCTCAGTAAATTTTGATTTGAGCCACAAATAAAGCTTTGCTGGCCACTGAGCTGTGATAATAGATGGTCTACTACACTCTAGGTTCAGCCAGTCTGGTATGCAGGGTAATGAATGTTACAATGGGATGGCATAATACAAAAGCAGGACTTGTTTTTATCTGACAGTGCTGGGTTTAAGCTCTGTTAGGTCTGTCAGAACGGCAAATCACCCTCATGGGTTTTTATTTATGTATGTCAACTGTGCAGAAAACCAGCAATTTAGCATAGTAACCATTACTACCAGGGGTGTCATGCAAACAAAAATTATTTGGGGTTAGAATAAGAGAAGGTAACATGAAATCTTCATCGGTGTCTTCTATAGGTATGGCACACCTTCTTAGTCTGCTGTTTGTTAGCGAATTTCTTTTACATTTTTGTGCTTGTTGCTTGCTAGAAGCGCATTCAACCTCCCAACTCACTTGTGGGGAATTCTGCGGAGGATCCCCTGCTGTGTTCTCACATCGGCTCCTCCGGAGTATCAGGCAACACACTATATTGTAGAACTGTTTGAAGGGGACTCACTAATGAAGGGAATAATTCTGGAGTAGCTGAAGAGCATCAACAACAACGATATCCAACCTCCCCTTCCTTTCTAAAATCCTTGAAAAGGTTGTAGCCAATCAGCTGTGTGAGTTTCTCCAGGAAAATAATGTATATGAAGACTTTCAGTCTTGGTTCAGAGCCAATCACAGCACAGAGACAGCCTTGGCAAAGGTCACTAATGACCTTCTGACAGCTTGAGATCTGTCCTCGTTCTGTTAGATCTTAGTGCAGCATTCAACACTATTGACCAAAACATTCTATTACAGAGACTAGAACAGTTAATTAGCATTAAAGGAACCGCCCTGTCATCTATGCGCACCAAAGTTAACCACGCCGTTCCACAGGCCTCTGTGCTCGGCCCAATTTTATTCTCATTATATATGCTTCAACTAGGAAACATTATCAGGACACACGCAGTCAATTTCCACTGCTATGCGGATAACACCCACTTATACTTGTCAATAAAAACAGAAGAGTGTAATCAATTAATTAAACTCCATGCCTGTCTCAAGGACATAAAAACCTGGATCACCGGCAATTTTCTCTTATTAATCCCAGATACAACAGAGGTTCTAATACTTGGGCCTAAACACCTTAGAGATACATTATCTAATGATATAGCTGTGCTAGATGACATTGCCCTTCCTTCAAATGAAACAGTCAGGAACTTGGGAGTGATCTTTGATCCGGATTTGTCCTTTAATTCTCACTTAAAACAAATCGCTAGGACTGCCTTCTTCCACTTGATATCTAAAAAATCTGACATGTCCTTTCTCAAAAAGATGCATAAAAACTAGCCCACGCCTTTGTTACATCCAGACTGGACTATTGTAATTCATTATTATCAGGCTCCAGCAGTAAGTCGTTAAAGACTCTGCAGCTTGTCCAAAATGCTGCAGCACGTTCCCTGACAAGAACCTGGAAAACAGACCACTTTTCTCCTGTATTAGCTTCGCTACACTGGCTTCTGGTTATATCTAGAATAGAATTTTAAACCTTCAAGGCCCTTAATAATTTGGCACTATTATACCTCAAAGAGCTGATAGTACCACCTCAACCCACTAGAGCACTGCGCTCCCAGAACTCAGGCTTACTTATCGTCCCTAAAGTCTCTAAAAGTAGAGTAGGAGCCAGAGCTTTCAGCTATCAAGCTCCTCTCCTGTGGAATCATCTCCCACTTTCAGTTTGGAAGGCTTAAAACCTTCCTATACTATAAAGCTCATAATGAGAGCCGGTCCAGGCTTGTCTTAGACCTGCTCTGAGTTATGCTGCTGTAGGACTAGAATGTCGGGGGACACATGACACACGGAGCTTCCATTCCCAGCTTCTCCTTCCTCTTCTCCATCGTTATCACATCAAAGAAATTCATATCTTATCAATCCATGTACTGACTTGACTTCTTCCCCGGAGTCCCTCTGCCTTATCGTCCGCGGATCCAGGGCCGCGGCTGTGGTCACATCGTGGATTATGATGGTGGATCACGTATCAAAGATCGGGATTGTATTGGTGGAACCTGTACCGTGCTGGCTGATCGTGATAATAATGGCGGATCCTGTATCATGTAGGTATCTGATAGTGGTGGTGGACCATGATTGATGTGGCAGCTGATGGTGGATCCTAATGGTGGCAGTGGACAATAACTGTGGACTGTAGTGGCCTCCGATCTTGGTGGTGGATCATGGTCTAGCTGGCTGCTGACCATAGACTAGGATTGCAGCAGGGCTGCTTGTATTTCTCCTAAAATACTCGACCATTGCTGACCATAATCCATCGATATCGATTCATTGCCCTTCCATTTTACTACAAAGTGTTTATTCTTATCAATACTGCAAATACCCTTATCTTGCTTCTGTTCTACATTACACGTGGCATCTTTTGCACTTCTGTCAGTCCTGGGAGAGGGATCCCTCACATGTGGCTCTCTCTGAGGTTTCTACGTTCTTTTTACCCTGTTAAAAGTTTTTTTTGGGCTAGTTTTTCCTCCACTGTTGTTGAGGGTTTAGGGCAGAGGATGTCGGTCTTTGTTAAAGCCCTGTAATATGGGCTATACAATAAACTTTGATTGATTGATTAATCAACACAGGACAAAATAACAGAACCTTACAACGTATTAAAGATGAACCTTCAGTCAACCTGTTTAACAGAATATGTAAATATGAGTGTGTATAAATGAGGACTCATGTGGTTTCTGGACAGTCAGTGTGAGGCTGTGGACATGCATGTGGACAAGTGCTGAGACCCCTCTCCTGAGGACCCGGATGTGTCTGCATCTAGCGGACACATCAGAACGTTTAAAATGCTAAAGACAATGAATAATAATAACAAAAATAATCATGGATCCTCCTCACGGTTGGTTTAGTGTTTCAAAACGAAAACAAATGTCGCGTGCTCACTGCTCACTATATCCCCCACCTCTTCTGCAGGAGCTCCTTCTCTCTCTCTCTCTCTCCACCTATCAGCGTGTATGAGCTTCAGCGGAGGCCGCGCCCTCTGTTCTGTTCCCGGTCCTCTGGAACATTTTGTTTATGAAGCTCAGCTCCTTGTTCCAGCTGCTCCTCTTCATCACGAATCTTCCTCTCACTCACAGCAGCTGGAACTGTGTGTTTATGAAGATCAGCGGCTCTTCCTCTTTAGGTTCTTGTTCACGGCTGAAACACACCAGACTGTCGGCAGGCTGGCGCTGAACCTCTGGGAACATCGAGCAGGCAGGCGTAAGGACGTCCAACTATTAGTTTAGATTTAAAGTAATGAAAGTTAAACACGTCCTCCCTTCATGCTTACTTTCGACAAAACGGAAGCTATGGATATTTGCGACGGGAAGAAGAGGAGAAAGGTAAGCGGCGTTGTGCGGGGCTGCAGGCGGAGTGTGGCCGCCAATATGAAGAGGGAGGCCGGCATGGTCCTTCGCTCCCTCACGGTGGAGAACAACAACCACACGGAGCCAATGGTGGACGAAGAGGAAGACGACTGCTTCTCAATCGGCTTCCTGCGGAGTGAGCGACCGCAGCCCGGCACGGTGGTGTCTCCCCGATACAATCTCCTGCGGGAGGTCGGCCGGGGCAGCTACGGGGTGGTTTATGAGGCTGTATCCCGGAAAACAGGGGCCCGGGTGGCGGTGAAGAGGCTCCACTGCGACGCCCCAGAAAACGTGGAGCTGGCTTTGGCCGAGTTCTGGGCCCTGACCAGCCTGGAGAACCGGCACCAGAATGTGGTCCAGCTGGACGAGTGCGTCCTGCAGAAGAACGGCCTGGCCCAAAAGATGAGCCACGGAAACAAGAGGTCCAGACAGTACCTGCGCCTGGTGGAGACGTCCCTCAAAGGTAAAGATGCTGCCATGTTTACTACTCACTTATTATTAGCACCAGAAGTCCTCGTAAGGAAAGAATACATTCCAGT
This sequence comes from Pleuronectes platessa, assembly GCF_947347685.1. Taxonomy (NCBI): domain Eukaryota; kingdom Metazoa; phylum Chordata; class Actinopteri; order Pleuronectiformes; family Pleuronectidae; genus Pleuronectes; species Pleuronectes platessa. The sequence goes on along the minus strand of NC_070631.1, from coordinate 27,372,171 downwards.
CAGTAACAGGGAGCCAAGAGGTGAAGTGAGTCCTCACTCTATAAGCACACATTCATGCTAGTCTTATTAAGTTGTTAACAAGGGGATAATTATCTGAAGCTCTCAATCCAAACTTTAGGATCACCTCTGTTAAAAGGTGCACTAGTCTCGTGTTTTAACATAAGTTTGGTAAGCTAGGTATTTTATTAGAAAGATAATTAACAAAATGCCTGTGTTTTTTAACTCGTGTAAACTTGTACAAGTGTCTATTTTGGCTGCAAGCTTCATCAACATCGTTGCCCTGGGCTACCAATTAAATCAATTGAAAATAAAACGTTCATGTCCTGCTGTGAAAAGCCAAATAAGGCTCAGTTTGTTAAAGAATTACAAAAAATTGTTCAGGCATTTGTCTCCTATCTGTCAGCGACTCCTCTATAGATTCCATATAGCAGGCGCATAGAGTACACTGTGTAGCCCACAGCTCATAAGAGAACACAGTGTACTACTTGGCATGATGTTAACCCATTGCATGTACTGGGATTTCAGACACTAAACAATGATGTCAAAATTAAATGTGGTATATTGTGGTACACTGCAGCTTTATCATCTGACAGATACATTTATATTGTATGTCTATATTATTGCTGCAGTTTGACCTACTTTCCATTTCCATTGTTATTGCTGAGTAGGAAATTTATCCAAACTATTCAATTTATCTTTTATCTGAATAAAATGTTGCATTGAAATACAAACAGCCTGATCTGATTACAAATAATCTTGTTCACAACTGAAAAGGGGTATAGTGTTAGCCTCTTTTCTTATAATAGCCAGGCTGTTATGTAAGGGCCACCATTCAGGCTTTTGAAATAAAATATTCATCTTGAGCTGACATCTTTTCATCAAGTCCTAATATTTTTGGGATTTGAATACATGGCTTAAATGACTTGTATACCCACTTGGGTTTTATCTCAGTCCACTTAACCTAGTTTTTAAAGTGTAAAGCCAAGTAGTCAGCAGCTACGGCACAACAGTCCACAGTGATCATTAGGGGAGGTTGTGTGGGGGAGCAGTGGTGTTTGGATGTTGTGTAATCCTGTTTCACTGCTTCTTCACACTTTTGAGAGCTGGAGGAAGAGAGTCAAGTGCGAAAGTTTTTAGTCCAAGACTTTGGGATGATGTTTTATTGGATAAACCTGATTAGGTAGTGGACTACAGAAGTTGTATGTAAAAAATAGTGCTCTCAAACGATTAAAATATTTAATCACGATTAATCGCATTGATGTCATAGTTAACTAAAAAATGAATCGCAATTAATCGCAAATTTTTATCTATTCTATATCTCCCTTCATTAATTTTTTTCCCATATTTTTTCCCCCCATTTTAATGCTCTTATCAACTTGGAAACGTGGATTGGCTTGCTTTATGCAAATGCTTTATTTTATTGAAAAACAACATTGCGAAACAGGGCTGTACAAAATAAAATTATAAAGTGCACATTTCAGGTAAACAAGCGTATAGTGCAGTTAAACCGCGGCTTAATATTTTCTTTTTTTCAAGTTGGCTGAGAACATAGCAGTCAGGCCTCTTATTTCAGAAACAATGAGCTGTAAGGGCTATTTGAGTCCTCCCCATATTTGTGGAAAATGTACGAAATAAGAAGTACCCTATTTTGAAATAAATAAAAACGTATAGCTGCAGCCTAATAGCTTAAAAATATATATTTTTCTATTTGAGACAGATATATCAGAAGGTTCTTATTACGATGCAATATATTGACTGATAAATAACATGTATCTTCATAGACTTGTATGAAGTTATTTTAAAACATTTGATCTGTTTTGTTTGTGACACCCATGATAATCTTACACTCTAGAAAGTGTACTGCTGAAGAAATATCTTGGTCACAATTATTTTAATGACAAATAAATGGGGAAATGTGTTTCTATTAAACAAAACAAAGATCAATCCATGCTTCGACCAAAACTATGCAGATCTTTAGTCCAGGAACTCAAAGGTTCCTTCAGACCGTCGTTTGTCTTGTTTTTTTCGGTGCAGCCTAAAATCCAGGGGTGATTAGGCAAATTAGCCTGCTGATGTATTGCAGGGTAAAAAGATTACCCCGCAATCCTAGTGAGACCTTTGTCTAAATACAGGAACCATTGGCCCTGCAGTTGAACCAGAAGGACCATGTTAAATACCAAAGAAATGGTAGTATAAAGTGGCGCTATAGTCATGTGGGACTTAACTTGTGTATTATTGATTGGTGTGGTGTTTAAGTATAGAATGAGTGTTATTTCACAGTTTGAATGCTGTTATCTCACTGATCACATTATCTGTCCCTTTCCAATCTGCTTGCTGCAGGGGAACGCATCCTGGGTTACCCAGAGGAGCCATGCTATCTCTGGTTCGTCATGGAGTTTTGCGAGGGAGGAGACCTCAACCAGTACATCTTGTCCCGTCGGCCCGACCCCCACACCAACAGGAGCTTTATGCGGCAGTTGACGAGTGCAGTAGCTTTCTTACACAAGAACAATATTGTCCATCGTGATTTGAAACCAGATAACATTCTCATCTCTCAGAAATCTGGTTCCCCTGTTCTCAAAGTTGCAGACTTTGGCCTCAGTAAAGTATGTGCTGGCCTAAACTCTAAGAACAGTGAAGAACATCCTTCATCAGCCACAGCAGCAAGTGGCCGAGGCAGTAACCAGAATAACATCATCAACATTAACAAGTTCTGGTTGTCGTCAGCTTGTGGCTCAGACTTCTACATGGCCCCAGAGGTGTGGGAGGGCCACTACACAGCCAAGGCTGATATCTTCGCCCTGGGCATCATCATCTGGGCAATGGTTGAGCGGATCACTTTCATTGATGCAGAGTCCAAGCGTGAACTGTTAGGCACCTACATACGGCAGGGCACAGAGATTGTACCTGTTGGGGAGGCCCTGTTGGAGAATCCCAAGATGGTTCTCCATATCCCTCAGAGGGCCAGGAGCATCATGTCTGAAGGTGTGAAAAAACTCCTTCAGGACATGCTCGCAGTCAACCCTCAGGACAGACCAGATGCCTTCCAGCTGGAGGTGCGGATGGACCAAGTCACATGTGCTACATGAATGCCCCCACCTTTCCGAACCTCTCTTTTTTTTTTTTTTTTTTTTTTTTACACCAGTCAACGAGGAAACCTCTCTCCTTCCCAGGTAGGCTCAACCGCCTTCATAAATTATGAGTTATATAACTACAGAGCTTTGAGTGGTTGGTAAGACTAGAAAAATGCTTAACAGTCCGTTTACCATTATTGAGTCATAAGAGCCGCAAGTGTTGATCCTATGACACATGTTGGCTTCTTACATGACTGTCAAAGGATTAACAAGAGTGAAAGTATCTACTGCAGATCACTGATGTCAAGACACAAACCTGAGCCACTGTTAACAAGATTATTGGTGTTTACTGACTGATGCGGACAAGAGGTTCAGTAATCTTCCTTGAACGATTGAACAAATACACCAGTGCAGTTAAAGCTGAACTGAGGTAACAAGAGGTGTGCTGATGGCCTGTTAGTAGGTGGAGAGTTTGGGGTTAGAGATTGGTACGCCCTGGGCCTCAGGGCAAACAGCCTGGCTTTGACTAAATACACACAGTCAGGGTGTGTGCATGAGAGAGTGAGGCAGAAGGCAATGAGTTATTGGCAGAGATGCACTAACTGAACGTTTTCGTTTGGTATTAACCTGTGTACATGTCCTGTCCACAGGACTCATGCATCATCTGATATTCAAACCTGGCAGTGGATCAAATCCCACCAGACATCACCTTATTCTGACTTCTATTTTAATCGAATTACTTACTGTGCATCACTACCTGTGTCTCCTTACTCAGTTATTTGCATGTTTCCTCGATGTACCAGTTACCTGAAGCCTCTTTATTTCTACCACTGTGGATTGTGGGAGATGAATTTTTGCGGTAGGGAACTGGGATGCCTGCAACACATCTGTGTTAGCATGATATTTATTTCCATAATTTAATTTAGCTGAAACCTCAGACTCAGTCCACTTTCCAAAACACCAACGATGAAGCAGTGTTGTTTATTTTTATGTCTATATAAAAATATGAGTGGTTAAAAGTTGATTTAGGTAAATGTGTAAATATTTTCTTTGTCTTATAATAATGAGGCTAAAACCGGAATACTCAGCACACACATACTTTCTGCTTATGAACATAATCACTTTACATAATCAAAGTATTGTGTTACACATGAACTTTATTAATCTCATTACAATTGGATTATTGGTGTGTATTTAAACATGCAAGCCTCAAAGCACAACTATGGGAAATTGATGGATGGATGCAAACTAAGAGTTCTGTACATTTTTATAATACAGATCTTCCAATATTATTTTCTCTCCCTAAGACCGATTCCTAAAACCTTGATTTTGCATATTGGCTGATACTAGTGCATTTTAGAAAATAACTTGTATAACGTGTTCTAACAGCTTTATGTTGCTAACCATGTCTGCAATTGCTGACTGTTATCATTGTTGTATGGTCTGGCTGAGGTTAAACCCATTGAGAAAAACAAATGCAATCAAATAATAAAGAACATAGAACATATTTTATTATCGAGTTTGCCTGTCATAAAGGAAAACCCCCCACAAACAAGAGTAAATCTGGGAAAACACAACAAATACTTCCTTTTTAAATAGCTGCCAAAGTCTTCCCATAGTTATTAAAATAGAAGAGTTTTAAACTAGGGATGGGCATAATTAATCGACGATCGATTAATTGATCATTAAGAATTTCCTCGATGAAATAATTTTTTCATCGAGGAATTCGCTAATTACACATTTGACCACGGGGGGCAGTGTTTGAATAAAACGCCACAGTCCTACTCAGTTACCTGCGACTGGCTGCGAGTTACCGTGTAGTTCCATTTTCAAAGTAAACATGAAGATATCACGGTGAAGTGTTGCATGGGACCATTTTGAGTTAAAAAATGACTTGGTTCACTGCCAACACTGCGAAGCTATCCCAGAGACTGGGGGAGACGAGGAGCCTGCGTTGTCTGACACGGACGAGGGGAGCGCAAACACCGGAGCCGCGGCCAGGCTAGCCAAGTTAGCACGGAGCTACCTGTGTATCACGGCGACGTCAGTCCCCTCAGAGCGGGTTTTTCGGCGGCTGGACTGACGGTCACCAGGCTGCGTTCGCGTCTGACCCCAGAGCATGTTAACATGCTCATCTTTCTCAACACAAACCCGTAGGCTGGTGCTGAAGTTGTATGTGAGTTACTGGTTATTTTTATGAAGCTTTCTCGACTCAGTACCTTGTTTGATAGTTTTGAGTTACATTTGGCAAAACCTGTCGGACCTAAGTATTATATATTTGTAGTTGTTGTTTAACATTATGTTTTTTTATTTTATTATTATTTTATTTTGGAAAAAAAAAAAACGAGGGTCAGTTGTGTTTAGTAGCACTGGCTTCTAGCTGTCGGCTCCGCTGCTTAAGATTACGGCAGCGCATATTTTGTTCATCTTGTAATAAAGGTCTCAATGAGGAAACACGCTTTTTTTCCCCACTGCATTTTAATGTAGCTTATAAATAGTGAATTTTTTAACTTGAAAATATTAATGATTAATCGAAAATTTGTCATTAACTCTCCCGACGATCGACGAAGACAATTTAATCGAACGCCCATCCCTATTTTAAACGGTACAATAAAAGGACAAAACAGTACAACAGCATCTACAAAACTAAAAACAATTGGGAATACATAACAATTGATATTACTTGTCTTGTAACTGGTGACACTAGTGACCCCTTGAAACTGAGGTCCTATATATGGTACAGCTGCTGTCTTGAAGCTGTGAAGAAGAAGTGATATAAGGATAGTGAAAATGGTAATTGTATCTGGGTGAAACTAATATTCCTTAAAGATGTGGTACATAGATTCTCATACTCACCAATGCCCGACCTGGCATTTTTTGTATTCGAACACCTCTAATTATTCCATTAAAAAGTAGTGCATGGAGATATCAAAATATACTATATTTTTGATATTTCCTTTCATTCTACATTTATAAATAACAGAATAGTTTTTGATTATATTCATTCAGAAAGTCAGCTAACAGGAAAAAATTATTAAAACCTTTACTTTATCCCGACAACCTCACAGATTTTACAACTTTTGTATGACTATTAGAGAAATGCCATCTTCCACCCCTCCCCCAAAACAAACATGCACACTCAGTAGGAAGTAACTACTGCAGTGTAGGAAAAGTGGTAATTGTCTGAGTTTGCTATTTAGAGCAGAAACTCCTTGTATCACATCAATCAGCTGCTGAGTCGATGCTCAGTGACCTGAACTGTCCGTCTGTTTGTTTGAACCTGAACCCTGCATTCACAAAGACTAATCCCAGCATTTGTTTGACAATTAGCCATCCAATCCTGTACCCACACTCTGTTTGTAAACTCATCACACACACACACACACACACACTTTGTGACGTAACACCTCTCGGTGGATGGTGGCTCAGAAGATGCCATTGCGTGTTAGTCCATCGCAGCAGTTTGGCCTTGTTCTCAGTTGGCATGATAGGATGGTGAGTTATGCAACAGGCCCAGATCCCTGCTCTGGTTCAATGAGAAAAGCTTTCATCTAAAAGAGAGAGAGAGGGATTAGTGCTGCAAACGGGCGGGGGGGGCTGACAACGTCAGCATGACGATACTCAAATCAATGATGAGATTTAGCACCAATAGATAAACTTCCCATCAAACTATCCGTAGATAATAATAATAATAATATTAATAATTATTATTATTATTTATACCTGTCATCCTGTGAGGGTCTGGGGGGACTGACACTGAGGTCATCAGTCCATCATAATAAGTCAAACCACCATCGACACTTAGATTGACAAATACTGGCAAATGAGAGTTTCCAAGTCTCCTGCATGTGTTTGGACTGTTGGAGGAAATGGGGGTACCCGCAGAAAGCCACACAGATATGAGGAGAACATGACAATCCACACAGAAAGAACTCATGAACCCATGACCTTCTTATGGCACCATGCCCACTAGGGCTGTGTATTGCCTACAACCTCACGATACGATACAGAGGCCACGATACGATACTATCACGATACACGTTGCTTTTGAATAATGACCATGTCCTGCACAGAATTGACTACAACAGTTGTTCTTTATTATTCCATATAACAGCAAAGGCAAAGTCTTAGGGATCGCACCACTCAAAATACTTAAAATTCGGGCCATTAAAAGATCTTAAAAGTAAAATAAAAATAATTATCATTCTAATCCCAATAAAAAAAAAAGGCAATGCCATGGATCCGTCGCTCACGCATCTCCTCCCAAGATCCCCGGATACGGTGTTTTTAATTTCCCTCGTAAGTGCAGAGTCTGTTGCTTGAACATGAGCGCAGTTGCACATCTGGGCATGCAGCGTGGCTATAATGTTCTTCGGACATTACGAGTGCTGCGGCTTCAGGGCTTTAGCCTCATCTTCAGCACAGGCCAGGTCCGCTTCAGTTAAGGTCCACAGCTCCTTGGCATTCTTCCACACCTCAGTGGAGAATAAGTAAGAAACAGTGGGCATCTCTAGCGCACGTTGAGCGGCCAAATTCAGACTGTGAGCAAAGCATTTCAAGTGCAATAACTTCGCCAGTTTTTCCGGTGTTTCTTCCTTGCTTGTTTTGAGTTGAGACGTGTGCTGTTTTTGCCTATGCTGCCCCCTTTGGCATTATTGTGCACTGCACCATAGGTAAAGTTTCGTTTTCAAGACGGCCGTCAAAGCATTTGATGCCGTATCGATACAGTAGCATCTGCATCGATGCGTGCATCGGCATGACGACGTCACGATATATCGCCATATCGATTTTTTGAGCACAGCCCTAATGCCCACTCACCCCGCCCCTGATATGCTGATCCCCACCCACATGAACACACCCTTACAAACACACACACCACTACAGCTAAATGTATTACACTGTATTGATTATGCTAATGATGTTTACTTACTCCAGCATCCCAGTGTTTCTCATGTTGATTTTAAGTTAGTTTGACAAAGTCAGATATTTTGTTTAATCTTCATTCATTTGTTTTATTTCGAACATGTACATAAAAAAGCAAATTTATTCAAATGAGTGAAAACAAGTGTTGTTTAAACACATTACCTTTTAAATCTTCACATTTGAAAAGGAGTCAGAAGTACACATTTATTTAATCTCACCCCTTCTCAATGATTTACATTAGATTTCATTTCATTTAGCTGATATATGCGCCATATATTGTATATAATGTACAAAATATATGCGATAATGAATACAATATAATAATAAAAATATGGCTATATTTATATAAACTCGTAGACCTATATACCCAAAATAAAAACGGAATATCAAGCGACCAAATATTGAAACATTACCCCTGCAAGTTATTGTAAAATCCCCTCTTCATCCTTGTACCTCGTGAACAAAATATCTTTGTACTTAATTCTAAACTGGGTTATGTTTGGACTTTGTTATAACTCTGCATTCTAACTGTTCCATACCTTACTCCACAGATTGATATGCAAAAACTGGTTGTTCTGGCAAACTGGACAAAATCCAAACAGTTTTCCACTTTAAAATCAATGAAATAAAACACAGTACAATAAAGAAAAGCAACAAAAACTCCAATTGAAGAAGCTGCAACTACAGAGTTTGATGGCATCATTTCTTAAAAAGGGACTTAAACTGTTCATCATAAGATACCAATTGCTTCAGCTCTAAAAGTCACTGTTCTTACATTTCTATCCTGCTGTTTGCTGTTACTTAACAGCTGACATGGACCAGTATCTCAATAATATTGACTGATTTAGCATTGATTTGTTGGAATTTCCTGATTTCATCAATGTTTTCTTACAGTGATGGTGTTGGCTAAATTCCAACCTAATCATTTGTCAGTTCTTTGTTGACCCCACTGCTCTGTGCTCCCCCTACACAGCTGTCAAGTGTTTGTGTTGAAGATATTATCCACAACTACATTTGCGGGAACATTTTCCCATGAACTTAGAAAAAAGCTATCAAATGAGAGAAGCCCCGTAGTTGTGGTAATTTGAAAGAAAAATAATATATGAGATTGTGAATAATAAATGACATCAGACATTTTGTCAACATCTTAACACTACCACAAGTATCTCTGTTTGGAGCACACCCCATCATCCCTCCCTCCTCTTTGCCTCCCTCTCCTGAGCTGGACAATGAGAGTCCTGCTCCTAGTTTAGGGCTTATGGAGGCTTGTGCCGGGAACATTTTGTCCTCTCGCAGCCTGCCAGCCAGCCGTGTGCTGTGTCAGTTTAAACCAGGACAGAGCACTGTAAGCTCTAGGCCTCCCCACGTGTACACCCTGCATTTTAGGAGTCCTTGTTGATTCCATTGACAGCCTGATCAGGCTTTTTACAAGTTGAGGCATTTTCAGGGTGTTGTCCTTGTGCTGCACCTATGAATACCTCCTGCACCATCCAGCTGGTTTGATGTTTTTCTCTTTGCATGTCTTCAATCCTTATCTCTGTATTCCAAAGCAGTGTACATTTCAAACAAAGGCAGTACGGTCAGAGAGAATGCCGATCCCGCTCCTCTTAAGGAAATTAGGTTGTCTGGACAGCAGTTTTAAGCCAGGGAAAGGTATGTTCCCTGTTAGCTCAGTCAATGGGGGGTACTATAGAAGGCCGGAAAAATGCCAAAGAAAGGCTACCTTTTATGAGATTTGGGAGTGGGTGTGATGAGCACATTGGTTTTCTTATGCATCCTGGTTTAAACGCCTGGTTTCAGTGGCTGTAAAGCTTGTTAAAATGTCCTCAGGGCCCTCAGGGTTCAGAGCAACAACTGCAAACGAGTGCTTACACAAATGATTCTGGTGAAGCACCTCTTTGGGTTCTTGTTTGTATTATTATACAAAGGCTGAGGATTAGAGCGTAGGATATTAAAAGTAAAAGCAAGTTCAGTAGTTTAACTACTTTAATAATTTTTTTACAAAACCTTCCTATAAAAAAATTATTTAGAATACATCTTCCAGCGTCATATACAGTCTTGGAAACCCTGTGATCCCACGGGGTTCAGGAATAACATTGATCCACATTTTTTCCAGTCCACTGTCCCCATTCATGGTGGCTGTGGTGGATCTAATGGTTTGTAAGCTCTTTACACTGTGTTAATCTCCTCATAGTCAGCGGAGCGTCTATCACACCCTCACAGCTCACTGCAGGTACTGAATGTGATAATACTTTGGCTGGGTTCTTTTTGGTGCTTGTTTGTTTTCACTGCTGACGGTTCACATTGTTTAATGGCTCTAACAAAGCTGTCCTGGCTCATTTTGGCCTGTAAATAATAGATGAAAAGAGGAGTGGTCAGCATCTGTTGCAGAAGGCAAAGATTTGGATTTGCTGTGTCACTGCCGTTGTCAACTGCACGCTCTGTCCTCTAACAAAATGAGTGTGAGAAGTTCAAGATTGGAGGTTTACCTGAGAGCTGCAGATAGTCAAACAAACCTTTGACCAATGTCAGCTGTTTTCTAACTCTACACAAACTTTTAGGAAGTTTGTGAGAAGCTTTTTCTGGACCAGTCTTGCCTCACAATTGGCAAATGTTTCTAATCTTTAGGCTTGATTGAGATAAAAAAAATGTCCCCTGAAATGTCACATTTTTGAAATTGTCAATGTGTCCAACCTTCTCGAAATGCTTTGTCAGGCTGGCATCAAGGGAAAAGCACACACCTAAACTTACATGATGAATAGAGTTCGTGAGTGCCAGCCATAAGGAATGTGTTGCTTTGCATGCTGCACACCCACAATAAGACTATGAGCTTGTAAAAAGCCGGTTTTCCCTCTTGTAATCATGGAGAGCTGCCTAAGCGTCCCAGGATCAAGAAACCAGCGCCCACCACTTCCCTAAAGTCTTTGCTGTTTTTAATAAGTGTCTGCTTTGGGTTAATCAATAATAAATAGTCGGCAGGATGGCTAAGGAGGCAGCAAATCCAAGTTTGTTCGATATTTGCTCGGTTTTGGCCTCTACTTTGTTTCCTTGTGTTTTGTTTATTTATGTAGCAGTAATACCTCCAACAGAGCAGTGCACAGAAAAATGATATGCTGACTTCACCATGGGTCTGACCAGAGGGGGTTTCAAATGTTTACATGATGCACCATGACAGTTTTACCAGGGGTCAGCATTCTGTAGCATTTAGACCGCAGAACAAAAAGTGAATGACCGGTCTTTGTTAAAAAAGAATATTCATATGAATCGACAAGAAGAATAGGCACATTCCTGCTTGTTACCTTTCCTTAAAGACCCTGAAAACTTGAAAACAGAGATTGAATTCACATTTAGTTTCTGCAACCTGGTTACCATGTTCAAAGACATCAGGTTTGGGCTGCACATGGATGTCTGTGGACATGAGCAAACATTTAAAATTACTTGTTATGCTGATTAATTGAGTCTAGTGTCTCTGTGTCTCAACAGATACCTTATACTTTTACTTGTAGTTTTACTGTTTCTATACACTCTCAACCACAGGTCCATTAGTAGCTATTGAGAGAGTGCCCATATGAGTATTTTATTTTCACCTTCTTTATACCGTCTTCCCTTTGAAAGAAAGAGTCCTTTGTTGCTCTCAACTCAAAGTTGTGTAACAAATTTGTGGTTGGTTGTATACTCAGGTATGATAGGCATGTTTGTAAAATGGCTGCCTCAGGTCAGTTCAGAGTGTTCACACACAGGGACACCATTTTCTCAGAGAAGATGTTCAAAGCTGCTGCTGTAAAACCAAGAGATGACAAACAAAAGTCTGAATGCTGAAGAATTACTGTCTGGCTGCAGTTCAAGCAGGCATCTCCGTACTGTTGACTCAATGATTGTTAATAAATGATAGGAACACAGGGTTCATGTCAGAAATGAATGGAATTCCTTTTGCTTGTCCAAAGCTAAGAGATGAACAAAGGTCGTTCAATGAGCCACCAGTAGCCTCTGTCAACCCCTCATCCAGAAAACAGGTCCATAGTGCCAGGCTTTTAACTGGACGGTGCACTGCCAGACAGCCCTGCTGTGGCAATAAGCGACACACGAACCCTTATTGACCATGTTGTGAAGCGTAGTCTTTATTTATGTATGTATGAGTAGAATTTGAAGGGCTCATCTTCAGCAGTGACAAGTGCACTGTCAATCAGCATATCAAAACAAGGAATATCCTTGCAGTGTATTTACGAAGATCTCCAACATGCGTGCATCCCCTTAAGCTGACCCATTTGTGTTCATACCATGTGCTGTGTGGTTATGCAACACATGAAAAGAGGAACAAACTGCTGCTTGCCGGAGCTGTGGCATGTCAGAGGCTGGGCTATTATTAGAGCAAAGCACTGAACTAAACCAAATCTGCAGTAAAACTCTCGGGTGTCAAGTGCTGTTGACATTTTTTTGCAGGTAATTCTAGAAATACTGCATAGTATGTGCCGTTGACTTAAAATTCGTTGTTTTGATTGGGAATCCTAACTGTGGGGACATTTTAGGGTTGGTAGTTCCTTCTACGTGCCTGAGCAAAATCAAATAGTATTTCATTAATCATGGTTTGATTTTATAAGAGATTCATCTGATTAGCAGAATTATGTAGAAGTACAGAAATATACACAGATCAGGCACAACATTAAAACTAGTTACCTTGGGTGGGTTATCAAGATACTAGAATTTCAAACTCGATACCAATACCCTGGAAAATACTCGAGACTATACCATTTCCGATACCACAGGGCGAAAAAAAAAAATAAATAAATAAGAGGCATACATTTTTTTTCTATAAAGATTAGAACAGTACAGACAATAACATCAACATCACTGTGTATGTCCAGTTGCTGGTTGACTTTTCTAAGCTGCAATCGAGGACTTAAAGACAGATATAACAGGCAGGAATGATAACGTTTGCTCTCTAGCTCCCACATTTACGTTATTCGTTTTTATTATTAGCCATAGCCGCTAGCTTATTGATAACTTAACAGACGGCAAATGTGGCTATTGGCTAATTGCTAATAGTTGACAGTTAATGCTAAAGTGTGCCGCCAACCAGGTTTACATTTATAATAACTGTCTAATACTTTATGTTTAATTGTTGAAACGGAGCTTTACTGAAATGCATCATAAAGACCAGGGTGTTGGTCTTTATGATGCTTTGCCAAGTTTGTTGTGCTACTCGACTTCGTCACCTCCACTTTGTGTTAAGTTTTATGCTGGTGACACCAGATCAGTGTTGTGAAGGTCAACTAGTTCATGTATTCAGGTGCTAGTGAGGGGGAGGGTTTGTGTGTCTACCTGTCTGCAGTGGTGCTGTGTGACGTTTTGTGTCAACTAAAGGAGGTAAAGACACACTGTTGGTATCGATACTGTGGCAAATGAGTATCTAATCCAATGCAAATGTTTTGTATTGATTAATATCGGAGTATCAGTTTTTTTGACAAGCCCAGCTGTGACAGGTCGGTGTATATGTGTGGCCTGTTTAGAAATACTTCATTCTGACCCATCAGTAATTTGATTTAAAACTAATTCAGCAGTTTCCGGTGTTTAACATGGCTTCATTGCCTGTAGAAGTTAAAAGACACTGATAAGCCACAATATTAAAACCAGCGTCATGTTATAATGATGTTGCTGGGGGCTGCTTATACTACCAGTCTAAATGCTTATATTTATTTTACAAAGAAGGACAACTGCTTAATTAACTTGGTCAGATTGTTTTCAGTGTCTCTGCTGCCTCACTTGAATAACGAACTAATCCACCTTTAAACACTTCCCAACTCAAAGATGTTAATGTATTTTGAAGCTTCTCTAAAAGCAATTCCTTCTTCCTAGTGGATTTCTTGTAGAAACATTGTTTCTGTGTTTCTCAATGCTGACCTGTTCATTCTTTGTGTGTCTGCAGCTTTGTTTACCCCACGGACATGGACTCTGATGGAAAAAGGGACTGACACACGAAACTGTGAACAATCCACGATCATAATTTAACTTGGAAGTGATGGAGGAGCTGATGATTCCGAAACTCTGGGACAGGTACATAACGTCAGACCACAGCCATGTACTCCCATCACTAGCCACTCCGAGTCACTGTCACCATGACGCTGAGGATATTTCACTGGAGGATAATGTATCCAAGAGCGAATTAGATGTGACAGCCATGTGTTGTTTTATATTTTGTTATTTGTCCCCCACAGTCTCAGTATAGGCCTGCTCTTCCCTAAGATTTGTAATGTATTGAGCTGTGGCACAGGTAACCTTATTGGATTGTATGAGTGTACTGAAGTCAAAGCATGGGCTTTCTCACATGTTCCTATATATGATGGTATCAACAGCAGACGACACGACACTGCCCCTTACATCCTCGTGCCTTAAACATGATACACACCAAGTGCGATTTGGAATTTTAAATATAATAATTTTATGAGTTTAAGTGGAAGTGCACATACCTAGACAAACTCTATGAGTCAGGAATTCCTTTCATCATATGCAGGTTTCTGTCAATCAACCAATTAACTCTTTTGCTTTCAATGATGTCATACTATTCAACAATATACTGGGCAGCAATAATGTGAAGTTGGAATGTGATAATCTGGTGTCTTTGCTCTACCCTAAACCTCGAGTGCAACCATTATCTGAAGCTGAGTTCAGCTTTAACTAAAATGAAGATATCATTGTTTCAGTGTCACATGTTTGCTCCTGTAAAGAAGGTTACAAAGATTTCACAAATCTGTGCCACACTCTGGAGGCAAATTAACTGTGAATATTAATATGGTTATTCTGTTGTTTTGAAGGGGTACTATAGAATTCACACATTAGAAGTAGCAGGCTTGTATCAACTCCAATCAGTGCTGTGCAGTTGTTAGTCAGAAAATGTCCAGCAGAGAATCCGACTGGTTTTCTGGGGCATTGTTTCTGTTGAATCCAAAGAACATCCAATTGTGTTTATCATCACTGCAAAACTTAGTATGAACATGTTTTTAAAATTAATTTATGACCAAGAAACAATTAGGATAATTTGGTGGACTAACATCTATTGCGGTAATTTAGTACTGAATTTTTTTCTTTCTTTTTTTACATTGAGGTTTTAGTGGCATTTGATGACTCCTTACGAACAGAAATAACACTGTAAACTTTGAGATATCAAGTTAATGGGTTACATGCAATTGTGTGTCATTAAGAGATATCGATTGATGATCTATATGCTACCTTTTTTGAGTTTTAAGCTTTCTGATTGTTGTGATATGAATAACGGGTCTTCTATGGGAACACCTGAGCAGTATTGAGCCATCTTTCTTGAGTATCTGAGTTGAGGACTCTCACAGGAAATTTGGCATCTGGAAATAGTCTCTGAAAGTATCCATGGGATACCCATGCTTACTGTCCCCTCCCTTCTATCCTCATTATTGAATTATTTCAGACTCTTTGCAGTGACATGCAGCTCTGTAGAACACATCCAGGCAGTGGTTGGTTGGAGCTTACTATTTTTGCATTGTGTGAAATATCAGTTTTGTTCTTATAATCCAGCTACATGTACATCCAGTGGTTTAACAGAAATATTGAGCCACACGTCTCAACAAAGTGCACAGAATAATTAATATAGAGAAAAGCATACAGTGGTGATCCTGGAAAAGGATCATGAAAGGGTTTGCATGTTCGAGAGCTAGAAAACTTCCATCTTCCTCTCTCCAGCACAGATGAGACAAATGGACCTAACTCCTCTCAACTCCTCTCAACTTCAAAGCACTGTGTAGCATCTGGGTCGAGTTCAGTGACTCCGCAGTAGTTGTAGTAGACTTTGAGGCGTTTTGTAGTGTGGTCCTACCTCATCCTCAGCACTCTGAAACTTCCTGTCTATATGACTCGTTAAAAACCTCGTCTTTCTTTCTGAACCAGGGGCACTTTGATGGGACAGAACTTCCTCAATCGTGAATCAGCCTCTGACTGACGACTCTATGGTGTATGCTTAGCTACAAGGAACATCTAGCTTTCCCCTTCATAAAGGCTTCATCTGCAGCACAAAAGTAGTCCTTCCTCATTACCAGACAACGATCATTCTGTTTGTGTTCAATAGCTACAGCTCCCATAAGTTTATATAAGCATCTACGCCTCAGAGTATTTTAGACCAATTAGTATAGCTGTATTCAGTCATATCTTCGTCAGTGTCTTCTACGTGTATGACACAGCTTCTTCACCCAAAAATATTTTTTTCTTGTAGTTTTTTTCATTTTTGCATCTGTCGAGCTTCGGAAGCTTAAGCATGCCCCCCACTCGCTCGCAGTGAACCCAGTGGGGATCCCCTGCTGTGTTCACACATCGACTTCTCCTGAATTTCTAAAGACTTTATACTAGGAAGCCACTCTCACTCGGATATTTGCGTTCACACATGCACCTCCTCCGTATAAAACAGAGGATCTGCTGAGTTCAATGCATGACTGAAAGCAGCTTATGATACTCCGACCATATCTGAGGTGGTGCTAGCTGTTCCCCTTGCGAAGCCTCCTCCTACTGCCTACCTAGTCTCAAAAGTAGGAATTTAAAAGAATGTGCTTCCTTTCAATGTAAATCTGATTTAAAATGTGCTTAAAGTGTAGCACAGCTCAAAGGAGCAATTTTGATTTAAGCGCATTGGGAGCTGTAACTTTTGTATACCAACACAATTGTTGCTAACACATAAAGTTGTTAAACATTTGGTGTGATACTTTGGGTTTTCAATTTGTGCAGAAGGACTGCTGTTGCACGGACCAGCCCAGCAGTGTAAAACATACATGTTTGAAGCGTTAACGCTAACATGGTTGTATAACCGACCTGGTTAAATAAAGATAAATAAAAATATGGCATTGCTATGTTGATAGTGCATAAGCTAACTGAGGATCAGTTCCTAATCATCAGTACTAACCCTTGTTGTCCACTGTTTTTGTATGCGCTGTTCATTTAACTCCTATCTAGTAATACTCCACTTGAAAACACTTCACACTATGCAAATCTTTCGCTGCCTCACTGTAAGCACTGTAAAGAGCCATGCCCCTCCGCATCAGTCGTGTAATATCTTGAGCGTTTTTTTCTCAGTGTATATTTCCAGTGTGTACAAAAAGGTTTCATTCAAATGTGGTGAACAACATTTACTGCTTTTTATTAATGAAGCTGAAAAGCAGCCATAAGATGTTTGGGGAAGCATATTACAATCATGTTTTTGACGGTAAATGTGTTCGAAAAGTTTTTCTTGGAATAAATGATCAAAACTAAAACTGTCTGAATTATTGAATAATTTGTATATTTGTTTATTTGTCTGTGCGTGCACACAGGCCGAATGTTTTCGTGCCCAAAACAATCGTATTATTCGTCTGATAGTTAGCAATTTTATACAAAAGCAACTGGACATATAACCATGAAACTTGCTGGGAGTATGCAGTATGGGTCAGGGAAGAACTTATCAAATTAAAGTGGACATCCAGTAACTTATTTTTCAATGTCTTTAATATTGTGAGATGATTCATGGATCTTGATGAAAAGAATCAAGCATGCTTAGGGAACTGCTATTTATGAGTGTGTTTAATTCAGATGTAGTGAATTTAAATCTACTTTAAGGGAACTGTTGGGCCTTGGTGGAGGTATGAAGTCTATTGAGTGACTTTCTAGTTTACAAAGAATGTTTTTGAATATTGGCTGGACAGAAATTCTTTTAAAATAAGCTGCTTTATTTCAGTTACTATTTCAGGTTCAAGCCCTTTTGTACCTACCTATTAATTATGTAGAAAAGATATAATCTAAACTCTATTTTGCTTTGATAGTCAATGAGCACAATGTTCAACATCAGTAGTGGACTGTGACTATGGATTTCTGTGGCCACAGTGCGGCTCATGTAAGCTCAGTAAAATGTACATTGATTAATTTTACTGCATCTCTGTCCCATCACCTTTCACTCAGGCGCAGGCACCAACTGTATGAAGCTATTTCCCACAGTTGTCCCTAATCCTCTGTATCCTCACTGGATCATTCCACAGGCTCTGTTGTATCAGTGCAGAGACACCAGTGTTGTGCAATAGTAGTAGTAGATTTGACGTTGGCTAATTATTAATAATCATGAGATATGATTATTAAAATAAAAAATATTTATTAAAAGTAATTAAAATTATAAAGCTATTAATTAAGAATAGTAAAATAATTAATTAGAAATGATACGGTTATCAATTAATAATGGTTAAATAATTAATGAAAACAATAAAATTATCAATTAAGAATGAAACTCTGTAATTATTACTTATTGTCGCGGGGCACCACCCTGGTTACAGGGACCAACAAGTCAATCTTTAAATATCAGTCTCAAAGGATATAAGTTATATTAATAACCTCAATATTTAATATTAAAGATTATATAATAAACAATGAAGGGTTTTAAGTTCGAGCACAGGCTATAGTAATCCAGCTGTATTCACATACATATGTACAAATAATCACAGAAATACAAATACTTTAATTACAAAAGTATTTATTAAAAAGGGAAATAAAGTTAACGTTATTCAATGACTCTTCATTTAACAAACTCCAATAATTCAGATAACAGCAGCAGCAGCACTTATCACAATTGTCACACATGTAATACTGAGTATCTACGTGTGTGTGTGGTCAGGTGTGTCGGCCTGTCTGTGTCTCTATGTGTGTGTAAGAAAGAGAAAGGGGAGTAGCTATGGCGTAATGACGAGATCACGTGGTGACGTAGTCTGGCTGAGATCAAGATGTTACGTTCAAGATGGAGGTTTATGACCCCGGTGACGACATGAGGTCTAAGACAAGATGGCGGTCGGTCGCCAGTTACACAAAGGAACTTTTTAGACAAAGAGATTTCTTATCTCCTGGTTCCGGCACCAACAGCGTCGAGATGCATTTAGTCTCTTTTCAATCTAGATTTATCCACGTAACATGAAATGTGTAAGTGTAGGTTGGGACGTGTGTAACAACAGGTTTAGGAGAAAAGAGAGAGAGAGAGATCAGAGAGAGAAAAACATCAGAAACATCGTCAGAGACAGACTTCCGGCGAAGCGGGCGGTCCAGTTACGTGAGATTTATCTTTTAACAGATGTAAATCTCCGCACAATATCTCTGACGGTAACACGTTAAAAGGAAGCGCCGGCTTGTTACCGCGCGCTTCTCAAAACACAGTAGACAAAGGAACCGGAAGTGACGTATCGTTTCGCCGCGTTTAAACACGGACTGAAAATAGATTCGGGATTTTCAAACAAACATACACTCAAATAAAATGACACGCTAAGTATATATACTAGTCTCTGCCCAGACAATAAAGCCTCTTACTGTGACCTTCGCGGTGTTGCATGCGCGTCGCAGGGATTTTTCCGGAAGTCCAGTGAATCTCTTGTTGTTGAACCTCAGGATGCGTGCACGAACGGGCGGATTCCTGGAAAACAATGAGTGAAGTCCTGGCCTCTTAAGCGGGCTCCGGTGGGTCTCGTGGTTACAACGGAGGTTAGCGCTGGGCCGAATAGAGCGAATTTCTCTTGCTCTTAGAACGGAATGAAAACCTCGTTCGTCTTCTTCGACAGGATGCTGCTTCGTCCTTCTAAGACAGAATGATGCTTTGTCCTGCAGGGATTAACCGCTGTGGCGCAGTTGTGGGTTGTGAAGAGAAAGTCTCTGAGCTCGGCCTGCGAGCGAGCTCCTGTGCGCGGCCTTTTCAAGTCAAAAACAAAAATAGTCCTATCAAAATAAAACGTCGACTGAATAAAGAAATAAAAGAAAATGGAAATAAAACAAACGTCTGTAATTGCTCCCTAAAAATACCTCCGGATCAACTAACTGGAAAGGTCAGCTCTATCTTCAGGGAATTGGGAATGGCTGATAAACTAAAAGTTAAAGTTGCCCCCTTTAGAGCTGGAACATCTGGAGACCCGGAAGGGCCCTGGTCGAAGTCCTTAGCAGGGAGAATGGCGAAGATTTTTGGGGTGTCAGGGCTTTTAAATTACCTGAGAGGTCCTCCTCCTTGGTCATAGGACATCGGCCAATTGATTTGTCAGGAATCGATCTGAGTGGGCGGGGCTTGGAACTCAGTGGGGGTTCCAAGGCATTCCCAGAACATTTTCCACCACCAGGGGGAGACTCTTGGGCCTGATGGAGAATGTTTTCCCTCCAAAAGTTTAACAACCCTTTGTTTAACCTCTTCAGGCCCAGCAGGGGTCCCCGTGTTCCTACGGGGGTCTTGAAACCTGCTAGGGGTTACTTGAAACTGCCAGGTAAAAGTACTCACAGGTGGATCGGAATGTTCCACAAGGCCTTGATTTATACAGGCCTTTGTTTAGATTTTCTTTGTGTTAACCTCTGCCCTGTGTCTGGTGGTCAGCCTCTGGGCTCTGGCCCAACACCAGGAAGGCTCCAACCTCTGATCACCACCCGAACAACAGCCTCCACATTTAATGACTGCTGATATTTTCTATGTGGATGATCCTTTGATATGAACCTAACTATAATACTAGATTCAAGATTTGTATTGTCAAATGCACAACAATAACATTAAGCAGTCGGTGGCAATGAAATGCTTGGGTCACATGCTCTTTTCTAGCAATGCTCAAGTAATTACAACTCAAAAAAAAGAAATAGTATAAAATTGAATATCAACATTTTAAATAGAAAATAAAATGTATATATCTAAATATATATATTTACAGATGAAGAGAGAAATAAAATAAAACAACAATGTGCCACTGTGCTTGTTTTTTGGAGTTATTGCAGTTCAGAGGAGTTTAAAAGTCTTATGGCCTGGGGGAAGAAACTGTCTCTGAGCCTGGTGGTGCGGGCCCGGATGCTGCGGTACCGTCGGCCAGACGGCAGCAGGCAAAAATGTTTATGGCTGGGGTGAAAGGGGTCTTTAATAATCTGGCTGCTCTTCTTCCTGCACCGCTGGGTGTAGAGGTACTCTATGGATGGTAGCGCCGTCCTGGTGATGTGCTGGGCGGACTTCACCACCCTCTGTAAAGCCTTACGGCTCAGGGCGGTGCAGCTGCCATACCAGGCAGTGATGCAGCCAGTCAGGGTGTTCTCTATGGTGCACCTGTAGAAGTTGCAGAGAATCCTGGAGTCCATGAGGAGCTTCCGCAGCCTGCGGAGGAAGAAGAGCCGCTGCCTGGCCGTCTTCCTGATGGAGTCTGTGTGATGGGTCCATGTCAGGTCATCACTGATGTGGACCCCGAGAAACCTGAAGCTGCTGACTCGCTCCACCGTGGTCCCGTTGATGGAGAGGGGAGCTTGTTCTTCTCCTCGTCTCTTCCTGTAGTCCACGATCAGCTCTTTCGTTTTGCCGACGTTGAGATGGAGGTTGTTGTCCTGGCACCAAGATGTCAGGGCTCTGACCTCCTCTCTTTAGGCCTTCTCCTCGTCGCCGCTGATCAGGCCTATGACAGTGGTGTCATCAGCAAACTTGACGATGTTGTTGGAGCTCTGGGTGGCCACGCATTCATGCGTGAACAGGGAGTACAGGAGAGGACTGAGCATGCAGCCCTGGGGGGCACCAGTGTTGAGAGTCAGGGTGGAGGATATGGTGCTGCCGATCCACACCGCCTGTGGTCTGCCCGTCAGGAAGTTCAGGATCCACTCACGGAGGGCGATGTTGAGCCCAAGGTCTCTGAGCTTGGTGACGAGCTTCAGGGGCACGATGGTGTTGAATGCTGAACTGTAGTCGATGAACAGCATACTCACATACACTCCTGATCAAAATCTTAAGACCAGTTAAAAAATTGCATGAATTTGCATTTTGCACTGTTGAATCTTAGGAAGGTTCTAAGTAGAGTTTCAAAATGCAAAAGGAAGAAATGGGAACAAGAGCCCAAAAGTTGTGAGCAGGCAATTTATTGAAAACAACAATTTAACTGAAGTAGGCTGTTCATCAGCTGATCAAAAGTTTAAGACCACAGCTCAAAAAAAAAAAAACCCTCCTAAAACAGAAATTAAAGTGTCAAAAACTGACTCAGTAATGAGTAGCTCCACCATTATTGTTGATCACTTCAAAATTCGTTTTGGCATGCTTGATGCAAGTGTTTCCAAAAGGCTAGTGCGAATGTTGCGCCAAGTGGTGAAGATGGCTTCACGAAGGGCATCCACTGTCTGGAACTGAAGTCCATTTTTGTAAACTTCCCTTGCCATCCATCCCCAAATGTTCTCAATTGGATTAAGATCAGGGGAACACGCAGGATGGTCCAAAAGACTGATGTTATTCTCCTGGAAAAAAGTCTTGGTCAGACGATTATTGTGAATTGGAGTGTTGTCCTGCTGAAAAACCCAGTCGTTACCACACAGACGAGGGCCCTCAGTCATGAGGGATGCCCGCTGCAACATCTCCACATAGCCAGCTGCTGTTTGACGCCCCTGCACAACCTGGAGCTCCATTGTTCCATTGAAGGAAAAAGCACCCCAGATCATGATGGCGCCCCCTCCACTGTGCCGCGTAGAAAACATCTCAGGTGGCATCTCCTTGTCATGCCAGTAACGTTGGAAGCCATCAGGACCATCAAGGTTAAAATTGTACCATCAAGGTTTAGCGTTGTTAAAATCCTCGGCCACAATAAACGCAGCCTCAGGCCGTGATGTCTCCGTCCTGTCGATCACCGCATGCAGCTCGTCCAGTGCCTGGTTGGTGTTGGCGTGTGGCAGAATGTACACCGCTGTTATAATGACCGATGTAAACTCCCTCGGAATGTAATAAGGTCGGCATCTGATCATGAGGTGCTCCAGGTCCGGAGTACAGCCCGAAGAAATGATCCTCACATCCGAGCACCAAAGATTGTTCACCATTAAGCAGACACCCCCTCCCTTGCTCTTCCCCAAGTTTGTTGTCCGGTCCAGGCGGTGAATGGAGACTGTTGAGATATCTATGTTTCTCTGTATCTTGTGATTATATTTTACCTATATCCTATGAACATTTTTGGATGTATAATCCATATAATCAATAATGCTACAACTGTTTCTTATATTTGGAATGATGTATATCTTTTTGATTCAGACGCAGGGTCAGGCCCAGAGCACGACCACTGAAAGAGCAGGTGTCAATCTGAATGTCAATCTGACCCAAAATACAATTCGGAGAAAAGTGTGTGATGGAAATTCATTGTATCAGCCAGAACTAATACAATGAGGTGCTTCATGAAACGTGGTGAGAAAAAGATATGAAATCCTCCTGAAATGTTTAAACTGCTAGGTCTCTCCACTGTAGCAAGCTCCCTGTTTGCCAAGGCCACAGTAGTGGGACACCTGGTCAGTTGAAAGTGATGTGCTTGCAAAAAACTGCACTTTGAGGAAACAGTGTACATCTGGCCAATGGCTGAATTCCCTCAGGGAAAAAGAACCGCCTTTGTGCCCACCCTATGTCTGATTATATATACTGTGGACTTAGGATTGAACTGGGCTTCTTCTCGACATGATCCAGTGAACCTGGTGACGTGTCCGGCAGAACCCCAGAGACTCTCTGTAAGTATTGTTCTTATACAATAAACTTGTTACTGTGAAACTTTTGAACATTGAATTTGTCTAATCATTGCCTTTCCCATCTGAACCTCGAATCAACGAACACAACGCTGTCCGGTCCGGACGGGACCGGGCTCGACAAGACCCCCTCGGGAACAATGGCGGAATCCAGGATCGAGGGGTCGAGCCAATGTCTCCGTGAAAACCAACACGTTACAAAACTTAATGTCCCGTTGAAAAACCATCCTGCTACGAAGTTCGTCCAGCTTGTTGTCCAGAGACTGGACATTAGCCAGAAGAATGCTTGGTAGAGGAGGCCGGTTCTCACGTTTCCTCAGCCGGACCAGGACGCCTGCCCGCGACCCTCGTTTCCTTCGTCGTCGCTTCCGTGTTACAGGTACTGCAGGTAAACAGCGCCATGGGAAGTCTCCTTTGTTTGTTGTTGGTGGCGGTAAAAAAGTGTTTTTTACCATCAACCCGATGGACAGAAGTTGTTCTCTATCATATATGATGATAGGGCTCGCTTTACCGGAGTGCACAATGCAAAATAAAGTAGAATAAATAAGAACAAGCTAGAAGAAAGATAAAAAAGAGCAGAGCTGTGGGAAAGCGCGAGACACGGCAGCCTTCCTCGGCGCCATCCTCTTCAGTGTGTCTGAATTAACATTAAAAAAGCAAACAAGAAGATCCCACAGCAATGGAGGACAGATAATAATAAAATATATAATAAAAATTTAAATAAATAATAGTAAATATGTTACAGATGAGAAAAGTGTAAAACGATAAAATAAAACACTGTAAAATGCAAAAAAAAACAGAAAAAAACGTATTATTAATCAAACTATTGAGAGAGTAAAATAAAAAGGAGAGTTGAGTAATGTTTTTGCCAAAATTGATAAAAAACATTTTACAGCCTGAAAACTGTAATTTCACTTCGTGAATAAGGTGTCAATAGATTAGTGACTGGTTCTTATTGGGATCTGAATGCACAGCTACAGTGGAGGAATACAAAGAAACTTGAGAAATTAAAAATTTTAAATAAGGAAAAGTGTAAAAGTTTAATTATTGACGGGATAGTTCACTAAAAAATGAGTCTACTCACCACTATGCCGTTGGAGGGGTGGGTGATGTGTTTGAGTCCACAAAACCCTGGAGTGTCAGGGATAAACAGTGTTGCAGCCAAATCCAATACAATTGAAGTAACTGGTGACCACATTCAAACTTAAAAAACAACACAAAAAATAAATGACATGCCTCCATCCTGCTCCTGTGGAGTCATCAAAGT
This sequence comes from Pleuronectes platessa, assembly GCF_947347685.1. NCBI lineage: Eukaryota > Metazoa > Chordata > Actinopteri > Pleuronectiformes > Pleuronectidae > Pleuronectes > Pleuronectes platessa. The sequence continues at coordinate 27,347,409 of NC_070631.1, read as the reverse complement.
GTCTGTAAGACCCAACATCAAATTCAACTCGAAACAACATCATTTACTCCATGTTTTTAGCCTAACTCTCCTTTGATATCCTCCTTGGAGCCATGGCACACAAGTGCACGTGTGGAGTGCTTGGTAGCATCGATACTTCCGCCAGCATTGCTACTTCTGGTAGCGGACATTTAAGCTTAAATGCCCTCGTTTCAAAATGAATTTGAATGTCGGGCCTTATGGATGTTTTTTTCTGGTGAGTCCTCCACCATCCCTTAGTTATGCTGCTATAGGTCTAGACTGCCATGGGAACTCCCATCATGCACTCAGCAATTCCCCCCTTCTTTCTGTCTCTCTGCCCCACATTTATTTCAATACATGTCTCATCAGGAACAGTGGGAACTGCTGGGTGTCTCTATAATTTAAAGGTCTCGACCTTCAATGTAAAGTGCCTTGAGATAATGTATATTATGATTTGGTGCTATACAAATAAAGTTGAATTGAATGGAAAATGGTCTGTTGTAATGTTGATGACCAATCAAAGCTCTTAACGGTACAGTTTTCCATTTATCCATTCACACACACACATCCATATGTATATGTGCAGCACTTTCTCTATCACAAATCATTCATATACTGCTAACATACACACGTGGACAAAATTGTTGGTACCCTTCCGTTAAAGAAAGAAAAACCTAAGGGTAAGAACAATTTGGCTGCCAGTGGCAATTTGGGGGTTGGGTATCTTAGCCCAGGGTCTTTATGACCCATTATGGAAAGTCTACGTTCCAGTTTATACCTCCTAAAATAGACTGAAAGTGAATATGCCTTAATGCCGACCAATTCTTATTTCGACTATGTCTCGTGCAACTCACCAACAAGTACAGCACCAAATCACTGGAACTGCCCTTTAAAACGTATGGTTTATAAATACAAATACATGTGATTTTAGGAGGAGCAGCAGCTGACACGGATCCTACTGTGACTGGAACACCCCCTGCCATGATTATAGGTGAGTATGAAATCAGCTCCACAGGAGACTAGTGCTGCTATGTCACAGTCCTGGGGCATCACTTATAAAACAGGATCTATACTTTGTGCAATTTGCGAATGCAAAAAACCTACACGTACGCACACTCTGTAGAGTCTAGTGCTGTAAATCCCTCATGAATATTCATGTAGATATTGTTCGTGTGCTGAATGGAGGCAGTGTTATAGACAAATTGTGAGGGCTGACGGCTGCAGCAGCTGATAATGCAGCAAACAGGACATATTCTGAGATAAACCAGAATGTTCAGACATGGAGGTGGTAGCCTTGAAGTCTATGTTTCACACCAGAGGCGGCTGGGACTCACAGAGACTCACCTCTTGGTATGCGCTTTTATACTAAGTTATATGTGGTATGAATTGTGTTAATTTTGGTCATAATTATTATGAATTGAACATGAGACAGTCGTTTTTTTATTTGTCCAGTGTCATCTCTTTAGTAGAATAGTTTCCTTATCACCGTTTATGTAATTTACTTAATTAGTTACTCTTAATGTCCTTTTACTGCTTTTATGTGATGTGACAAAGTCTCATATGTATTTATTTTATTTGGCTTTTATTGTAACATTGCCTCCTGCCAATTGTTATTTGTCTTGTATTTGCTTTTTTTTAAAGCTTTGCTGTCAAAGCACTTTGCATACTCTGTTTTTAAAGATGCTTAATATTTATTATCATCATTATTATCGTTCTACATGCATGATCCCCTCATATTTAATTTCTGTCATCTGGCTTCAGTTCACCACCTTACCATCTTTATAGCCATTTCCCCACATCTCTAAAATGTTCTTGAGTTCCAGCAGGTGAGGACATTATCTTGTAAACTTCGTTTTGGGGAATGCCTTTTTCTCCAGGCCCAGCTTTGTGTGAATGCAGCATTATTAATGAGACTCCTGGCTAGATACAAAACCCTGCTGAACAGCACAGTCTGATTAGCCTGCTGCATTAATGAGAATGTGGAGATTAATGATGGGTGGGGGCCAGGGAAAGCTCCAACGATACTTCCTACACTATAGATATGCACATGCTGCAGCCCAGCACACAACAATACGCCAGCGCTCAGTGCTTATTATGTTCATATGGGTACACAGTGTACTAAGTGAGCAGGAGCTGGGGGGTGGGGGGGATGGGAGCGTCAGATACTGTTGGTGAAATTGAGCTAAAAGGCGGGGTTAATTGGGGACCTGCTGGAAACAGCTGTGACATGAACGCTAAGCAGCCAATAGGAGAGCACCAACCCTCGAATCCCAGACAAAATAGGGGAGAATCAGAGGCTCTACTTGAACATGACATGGTCTAATGCACGCGGTGCATTCAGGGTGTGTCCACATCAGATCCACTCTCTGTCTGGATCATGCTTTAAAAGGGTTTCACTGTTAAGTCTCTTAATTAATCATGGCTTTGTTCTGGGCATAACACAGTAAACCAGTCACAGGGTCCTTTCCCATTTCCATCAAAAGCCAGGTTGCACCCGGGGAGAAAGATGTTTAGAATGCTGGATTTGTCAGGAAATAAGAGAGCTCACTTTCTTACAGGCAGATTATCTGTGTACTGGTGTCTATATTTAAGTGGGTTTATGTGGTCTTATATTTGGAATTTAGTTGTGTGGAAATAAATGATTAATTTTACATTTTATGATTAATCTTTTTTATTTTCCAAACCAATTAAAGTATTTTAATTTATACATAATAATCATAATAATAATAGTAATGATAAACTTAATATAAACAAATATATATAATATAAAGATGATGAAAATCATATATGGAAAACAAAAAAGATCAGATATGTCTCAGTATTCACAGTAGGTTTATGAAAGCACTAAGGCAGATTTGAGACATGGACGTTCACATGCGCTGGATATGCTGGTGTGTTTTCAGGCCGACAGCCAAAGAACAACATGTTCTTGAATGTATAGAGCAGGAAGGAGGGGCTCAGCTCACAGGCACTTCTCTAGTGTCAGTGCACAAGTCAGCAAACGCTGCCCTGGACATCTGTTACTGTTAATGTAACTACAACACTCATACATTTATTCAGCAGTTTGTATATATACATTATTAAGTTCTTTCTACCTTTTGTCGTGGAAATCTGTTGAATATAATGGCAGAGTAGTCCCAAGTGAATCTTACAATAAAGTCAAAAAAAGGTTGGTCTTGTGTTTGTTTTTAAAGTGTCATCATCCTGTGCTGCCTTAGGTCTTCAGAAACTGTTTCAGAGACGTTTACCATCGTATTGAGTTTAATTAAAGGACCACAACCACAAGACCTGAGGGTCCTGGAGGGTGCATATATAGTGTAAAAGTAAATCTGTTAAGAAGGAAGAGCCAACACTTTCTACACCAGTGAAGGCATTCTGTAATCAGTTGTGACGCAAACAGACAGCCAAATGCATAGCCCGGTGTAACGTGAGCTCTGATCACCTCTCTTAGTGTGAGCTGTCATGTAGGTGACTCCCTGTGACCCTCCTCAACCCCACTCGCCTCTTCACATCCAGAGCCCTGGTCTCCAGAGGGAGCTGTGCGGAGAGATCAGAAGCATGAACTAACATCATGTGAGATCTTTTACCTTAAGCCTCATTTGCCCTTGGCTGGGAAAACAAACGGATTAGATGTTAGCTCAGCAAACAGCAGCACGTGTGGATGAGTGATACATCATGCAGCTGTGCAGATTATCGTCAATTTACAGAAATAACATCTCTAAAAAAAAAAACATATGGATTTTAAAAACATAAGTTTTATTATATAGCTCAAGGCCATTAGATCTATCAGCTATAATGATGATCACCCAAAAGCTGAAATCTGGAGACGTGGCACAATCAAGTCGGTTCAAAAGTTCCAGAATCAAAGTGAGAGTTTAGCCATACGATATATGATGAAAATACTTGTAGGTCATTCGAAGCGTGAACAAGTATTGTCAATAATAATGCAAGTTAAATTAGTCAAATTTGCCTTTGGCACATAAACAATGCAGCAGAGATTATTTGCTCTGACACGCTCAGATCTGCAAAAAAATGCCCCAGTGTTCAGGTGAGGGCTGGTGCAGCAGGCTCAGACAGGATTTAATATATTCATTTAGCTGCGGAGATCACATGTTTTTAACCGGACATTGACACCCGCCTCTGCCTTTATCACCAAAACCCTGACATTTTCCTCTGTGTTTTCTGGGTCAATGTCTCTTCTTTTTCATGCAGAGATATTTATTTTCATTTTGTTTTGATCATTTTCGGCTGTCACCTGCTTACCAATCAAACGTAATCACACTTTATGTTTTAAAGCGGTTGCCATCCACCTTCACCCAGCAAATCACCCACTGTGTGTACTACTGTCCACTGAGAAGCCCTAACTGTAACTTGTACAACAATGCAAAAAACATGTACACCTTCCACCTTGAGGGGGGACCCTGAGTCTACCAGAGAGAAATTCACACATTATCTGTGTGTGAGAGTTATTCTGAGGTATTAATGAAACTACCGAAGGGGCTGGACTAGGTACATAATTAAGAACTGATCAACCTCAGATTGAAAACTCAATAGGAACAGGCCTGCTGCTGTGGCTTTTTTTTGGTATCTGGTTTATTTATATTAGCATATATCTTCAAAAAGACATTGTTCCTCTTCAGCGACTGGACACAACTGGAGCAGAACAATATTCCTCCCAGACAGAAATGAGATAACAGAAAACACTGTGGGAGGAGGCAGCATTGGAGTCTAATTCAGGTGCAAGCAGTAAAGCCTTATGCTGTCACACAATTTTTGTGTTGCTCTACTCACGCGAGCACAACACAGCCCCATCTCGCAAAAAATAAAGCGGCTTCTTTGCATTGACTGCATATGATCTCATCACGCAAACATCTTCCTTAGTGGGTCATCTGTGTTGTGAGACTGTCGCTGAATCATGTGATTTATTGATCTTCCCTTATTCCATTAGGTTCTGTACTTTCAACCACGCTTTCTCTAATGTGGTGAGTGAGAGATTTTGTATCTTCACAATTATACAAAGCAAAAATAATGTTCTTAATGTGCTGTTTGATATAGTTAATGTGATACTACAACGGGGCCTAATGGCTTCTTTGCTTCTATTCAGGATTCATCTCCACAAACAAGCATCATGTACTTTAAAGGCAACATCAAAGTGTCTCGAGTATTTCATTCAGTGAAAAGAGACGGGGAAATTAATCATGTTATTTAGAGGTCTCTGTTTACAGGTTGTTTCTGTTGAAAATGTTGCCTTTTAACATGAGACTGAAAAACAGCACATGTGCAGCTCTCTATATTTATCAAAGTGCTTCATTAGACCAAGAGTGGTAATATTCTTTAAAACTCGTAGACAATCAAGAGAATTGTTGAAGGTTCGGCCTGCAGGACACCTGACAATACAGGGGTCTGGAACACTAAATCAAATTCCTGATATAACACTGCAAAACATACACAATACAAAGTCTGGACTGTTTTGTAAAAATCTGCAAACTATTACATTTAAAATGTGCAAATTTCATTTTAACTTCAAGAAGAGATTTAATCATCAGAAGGTGACGGCAGACATGACCCCAGGCCAGTAATCTCATGTCCACACATTGTATGTAAAATTGGCCTAACTGAATACTAGAAAGTCTTCAAAACATATTTAACTCAGTTCAATTATATATGTATAGCACAAAATCACAACATTAGCTCAAGGTTTACATAGTCACATCGAGACTATAAAACATTATAGAGCACTGACTACTGTGGAAGACACCTCTACAACCAGGCTCAATGTGGGCGCCCTTCTGCCTTGACCCGTGAAAAATGGTGGAGAGAGGGGAGGTATAGTGGAAATGAGGGGAGAGAAGAGAGAGAGACCTGGCTTTGTCCGACTGGTTTATTTAATAAAATTAGGCATTAATCAAGGCAGCAACAGTTATAATAATAAAATAATAACAATAACAATTATTGTTCAGAGTATCAAAGAGAAAGAAAGTGGGAGAGACACGCACACAGAGAGAGAGAGAGAAAACATATGACTAACATCTGAGAATCTGCCTCACTCGTTTTTTTTGAATTACTTAATTAATGTGGTAGTGAGAAATTTGATTTACTTTTAGTTTGGGAATTAAAAGTTTTTGTCTATGAAATCTAGGAAATAATCAATTCAAACTCAGTGAATACAGTTGTCACTGTTCATCTGATCACATGTTCAACCTCTCTTGCTTTAAACAAACCTTTTAACAACATAGCAGGCCAAACACAGTTAGGAGTTTTGTGTCTCCAGTGGTCTGGTTGTCCTGTCGGTTGTTGGCAGCTCCACTTTTGAACGGAGCTGTACACAAGCTTCCGGTCTGACCAAATCCCGACAGGCCGAAATGATAGTTCCAGGACAAAGGACTTTAAAGAGAAATTGGATTCATTGATTTACCTTTGTGTGCAAAGGAGGGAAAGTTGAAGAAATGCGTAATGAGCTGTGCAGTGGTGCTGCTAGAACACAGCAGGAGATCCTCCACAGGAAGGAAGAAGAATCTCCTGCTGTGTGGTTCATGTGTGTAAGGAAAACCCAAAGAAAGTCAGGACTCAGATCAATGGACATCCACTGGAGTTCATGTCTGAACACGGAGTTTGACAGCTGTGAGATGATTGGCTCACAGAGGTTGTGAGTGATAGGTCTGATTTGATTTTGTCCATCACTCTAAAATATCTTTGAAAGGGATCTTTTCATGGCCGTTACAGACCGCAGGAGTGATTACAAATCAGCAAATCAATCTTTTTGGAAAGAAAGTAATTTAGCATGTATTATTTCCTTTGAAGATCACCAATAATAGAAACACTGAAGCACTCAGAACTCAATTCAACTTAATTTTCTTTGGGCATGGCCAAAGATACACATTGACAGAAAATACCAGATGAATTGGCAAAGGGGTTAACACCAGACTCAACAACAAACAAACAAGCTTCAGTGAGCTGCTGTCTCAGACTAGGCTGACCCACTTCCTCCAGGGCAACAAGTGGCTGACACACTGAGATCTGTCATCTGTTCGTCACAGTGTGTCTGACTGAGAAATCAGATGTTCGGTCCTCAGATCAGCAGCTGCCATTCATAGAAACACTCACACTGTCATTGGATATCCGCTGTCCTCTTATAGATCGAAGCACTGGGGATGCTTTTGGTTTGATGTTTAAAAAGTAAAAATCAGTATAAACAACTGCAAACTCAGTAAGAAAATGTTTTTTATTGAGGTTTCTGGTTTATCACAAAAACTGCTAAATGAGGTAAAGTTGCACCAATGAAATATTAAGTTAACAGCTGAAAAATGACCTATTAGCATTTTATATCCTGTTGGTTCACACTTAACCCAGGAATAATAATAATAATAGATCAGTCCAAAAGACCTCTTCAAGTCTTTGTGTTAAGACATGTATATTTTGGGAAAAAGTTGTCTCAACCTGGACAGGTCAGAAAAATCCAGCGCTCTCTCTCAATTTGTTTGATTACAAACCTGTCCAAAACTGAAATCTGAATAATTGAGAGGGTATGTCTTGGAGAGAGGATTTTGGATATTTACACTTCATAAATCAGAGAATAGGCTCCTGTATATTAATTGAATAAAGACACAAATAGATGAAGTGAATTGTGAATAATATATATATATATATATATATATATATATATATATATATCTGTCTAACCAATATATATATATAATAGATGTGCATTTTGGACATTTTATCCCATTAATTTTAAAACAGACATCATATAAAAGCAAATAGACCCAGATCTCAAAACTGAGCAGATTTATTATTTAATGAATTATATGTGTAATATGTGTCTAAAGATCCTCTAAACTACTGTAAATCTAAGCTTTCTCTATATGAATCCTCACACAGTTATACTACTCTATTTTACCGAGATCCTCATGGGGTGTATTGGGTCATCCACCAACCCGAGGGTTGATCCCCAGCTCCTCCAAGCCACAAAGTGTGTGTCCTCAGGCACTGAAACCTGATGACGGTGCTGGAAGTGTTCGGACATTTGGAGCCGACCTGGGAAGTTACTTTGAGAATCTTTGCGTTCATCCAATTAAAAAAAGGCTGGTGGAAAAGACCCTGTTTTAAAGGACTTGTTGCTGTGACGACAGTATTCTATAAACTTTTGAAGAACTGATAATGTCAGGTTCGAATCAAATCATAAACAATAATATCAATTTACATGTCCAGGTATAGAGAAAAAGACGCAACAAAACAAATTGTATGAAAAATAAGTACATTTTTGTCATTTTCATCCGAATATGTGATCTGAGTTTGACCAAATATTTCCCAAAGTATTTTTCAAAGTGATATATTGTTAAACCATATTTGTGTAAAACGTCTCTGAGCTAGAAAGTACAAGATCACAACGTCATTGACGTGTCAACATACATCCCCAGCAGTTCAGCTCATGATCCAGGTCACTGCATTATTTCTCACCCACTCTTCACTTCCTGACCTGTCTCTGTGTAACCAACACTCAGGCTGGAAGTGTGCACAGGTATACAAAGATGTGTCTAATCCTAATCCACAGGCCTTTAATCTGCTTTGAGAACAAACTGTGGACGCACTCTGCCTAAACATAGCCCCACCTGGCCCAACCTGGCCAGGATGATGCTCCTCGATAATCTTTCCGTTGAGGATGACACAGCAGGAAAAGGAGTCGGATTACACAGCACTCCGAGCTCACGTGATTTGCTAGCATGCATGCTTTTTTTTCTTTGTATTTTCATCATGATGTCCTTTCTTTTCCATTATGTTTTCCTTCTGTTTCTTTTCACAACACAATTATGCATTCCATTGTAAGTTTGACTTCATTTATCCAATTTGTCCTTCAAGGTCCTGCACACAATCCATTGTTGTCCACATTATCACCACCACCAATTCACCAACTCCACATCTGCACATGATACAAATTCATATACATATAGGACTACTGGACTACTGAGAGGCGGTGGACTAGTGGCAGAATAATTTGACTATGGGCAGAAAGTTACGGACATCGGACTGGAAGGTCGCTGGTTCAACTTCTCATGGTGACAATACAACATACCTGCCAGGACAACACCTGGATCTGTTCCAAAGTCCAAAGAGCACTCTCCCTACCCCCACTCTCTAAGTGCCCCTGAGCAAGGCACCTTACTCCCCCAACATCTGCTCCTCGGGCGCTGTGCATGGCTGCCCACTGCTCTGTGTGTCCTGTGATGTTCACCAGATGGGACAAAAGCAGAAGACAAATTTCCCTAATCTGCATGTCGTGTGATTGTGCATGTGTTTGGGATCAATAAATGTATCTTCTCTTCTTCTCTTCTCTTCTTCTTCTGTAATGCATTATATTTTATATATATTTTCAGGATTACCGAAAGAATCCATTTATCAAGTACAACTTGTTCAAAATTCAGCAGCCAGGGTTTTAATAAGAAATGGGAGGAGATCACATTACACTGGTCTAAGCATCTTTACACTGGCTTCCAGTATTACTGAGGAGTGATTTTAAAATCATTTTACTTGTATTTAAATTTCGCAATGGTACAGCTTCCTCATACATCTCTTATTGTTTTTATGAATATGTTCCAAACCGTTCCCTCAGGTCGTCTCCCACAGGCTTGCTCAATATCCCCAAAACGAACTATAAAAATGTTGGGTAAGCAGCTTTCTGTTGCTTTCCACCAAAGGTTTGGAACAAACTCCCTCAACACATCAGACAAGCTTCTTCTGTTGATGGTTTTAAGAAACAACTCAAGACCTATTTCTACGATCTTAGTTTTAATACATTTATTTTCTTTTTAACACCATTGTCTCTTTGTATTTCTTTTGTGTTCTTATTGATCATTCTTACTTGAGGTTAAAAAGCACTTTTAGCTGCATTTTTTGTATGAAAGGTGCAGTATAATACAATTTAATAATATAATAAAAACTGTAATATCAAAGAATGTTATAACATTTGCAATGGTCTTTGATAATGAAGAGAGTATAGCGCAGAGTTTAGTAATATTATACATATTGTGACATTATTACAATATGCTCTGTATTATACATGAGCATTAAACATTTAACCTCAGAAAATACATGTTTCAAAGAAAACTCCAGCCGTGGGTTTACAGTTAGACAAAAAAAAAGAAGCTATAAACAAGCAACGCATAAAAGCTAAATACAAATATATATATTTCAAATGATATTAAGGACATTTTAAATAACATCAGACCAATGTTCAGTATGTGAATAGTACCACTAAACCTACTGACAATATTTGACTGGATTCCTTAAGTGCAGACATACAAGTCTTTCACAGCACAGCAGTTCTTTTGTCTGTTTGTGTGTTTGAGCAGCAGCACACAGTGTTCAGTACATGACGTCCCACATTACAGCTCTGTGTCCTCAGCCTGGAAACTTGATGGCAGCCCAGGCAGCATGTAGGGAGCAGTGCTGCCCTCTGTCTGTCAGCACAGGAAGTACCACAGCTTTTCTCCCAAGTTGCTCCCACCATTGGCAGATAAAAAGTTCAGGAAAGCTCAGGGTTGCGGTGGTGAATAGATCTTACCACTGTTGTTAACTATAACTATTAATTCATCATTGCTATGTACAGCTCAGAGAGTGTCATGTACTTCCCGTACGTTGGATATGAAATGATTACTTAATTGAGTTTTCATTGAAATCTCATATCAGTGAATAATAAATAATAACAAACTATATTTTTAGCACCTTTCAAAACAAAGTTACAAGGTCCATTAATAATAACAATAATAATAATATTCCATTTAAATAGCGCTTTTCAAATTTGTCAAAGACGCTTGACATAGTGGAGGATAAAATAGTATCTTGCCTAAGGACACTTCGGCATGCAGATGGGGAAGAGTGAGGATTGAACCGCCAACCTTCTTGTTGGAGGACGACCACTAGGCCACACTGCCCCAGGAAACACATGGGAAACAACTGTGTTGTGTTTAGATTCCTTTCTTTCCCACACCTACTTAACCAGTCTGGATTGGTTCAGAGAGTCAGCCCTCAGTCCTCCTTTATAAGACCCTTGTATTTGACTGTTCTCTATCTTCACTCTGAGATCCTTTTGATCCCCTGTGTTGATCCTTTCTTTAGAAAGCCCCTTATTAAATACAAGTAGATAACTTTGGTGTTTCCAGCCTCTTGTATTTCCAGATTTCCATCACAGGGTGTTTCTAATGATGGGTGGTAATGACTTCCAGAGAGTTGGGGCGGCAACTGAAAACGCCCTGTCGGCGCTTGGTTCTGGAGACCTGAAGGAGGTAGACATCAGCTGATCTCAGCTGTCGGGTGGGGCTGTGCTGGGGGAGGAGGTCCGAGAGGTAGGTTGGAGCCATGTTGTTGAGGGTCTTGTAGGTGGTGAGTCGAATTTTGAAGTTGATCCTGTATTTTAATGGGAGCCAGTGACGGTCATGGAGGACTGGGGTGATCAGCTGTTCGGGTACTGGTAAGTAGGCATTAAAGTTTAAAATAAAAAAATTATAGATAGACAATAGGAAATAGACATTTTAAAAAGACAAACAGGATAAAATAAAACATTATAACATATATAACAGTCGTTAAGAAGAGTGGAGGTCATGGAGGACTGGGGTGATCAGCTGTTCGGGTACTGGTAAGTAGGCATTAAAGTTTAAAATAAAAAAATTATAGATAGACAATAGGAAATAGACATTTTAAAAAGACAAACAGGATAAAATAAAACATTATAACATATATAACAGTCGTTAAGAAGAGTGGATACAGAGTTTGTCAGACAGATGTCCTCAGAGAGATTGCTCAAATGTAAAGGTCTGGTCACCTCTAGTCCTAAATTGGGACTGAGAAATGTGAGCAAGGCTCTCGCTGAGGAACTGGTACGACCGGCCACATATGGTGTCAACAGTTCTGAAATGTACTTAAGGACAATTCAAGAAAAGGCCTTAAAAGTTCAAAAGTTTCCTGGAAGCCAACGAAGAGAAGGTAAAATTGGAGTCATATGCTTTGTTGTAGCAGATTTGGTGAGGAGTCAGGGTGCTGCATTTAGAATGTGCTGACCTTTATATAAACTCTGTTGGCTCAGGCAGGTGAAGAGAGAATTGCAATATTCCAAACAAGAGGAAATGAAGGGGTGAATGACAAATGACAGTTTCTTCTGGATTAAAACATGCCGATCTTTGAAAGTTTTCTGAGCTGCAGAGAAAATGATTGGACTGTGTTGACATGATTATTTAGGGAGAGGTCATTATAAAAGGTGACACCAAGATTGTGACATTTGCACCCATGTTTTGGGACAGAGACCCCCAGGTGCTTGAAGGTGGAGGTAAGGATTTTCCACACCAGTAGTCATTACCTCAGTCTTGTCAATATTTAAGGGATAGTAATAATGAAAATTCACCCATTATCTACTCATCACAAGGGGTGGGTGAAGTAATTGAGTCCACAAAACAGTTTCAGGGGTAAACAGAGATGCGGGCACATCCAATACAACGGTAGAAACTGGTGACTCCTTATTCATGATGGGAAAAAAACAGCTGAAAAAACCCATAATAAGCCTCCATACTGCTTGAGTGGTGTCATCCAAGTAACCGGAAGCCCAGGCAATCACCGTGTTTTACATTACATTACATGTCATTTAGCTGAGGCTTTTGTCCAAAGCGACTTACATTTTTAGTACACTCAACATTTATGAGGGGCCATTTAGGGGTTCAGTATCTTGCCAAGAACACTTCGGCATGCAGATGGGGAAGAGTGGGGATTGAACCAGCAACCTTCATGTTAGAGAACACCCACTCAACCTTCATGTTGCAGAACGCCCACTCTACCCCCTTGGCCACACCGCCACCGTTTTAGCCTAAATGTCAACCCCTCAGGTTGCCCGTTCGTTTGTGTGTTCCTAGTGTTGCCTTGTTCCAGCATTGTTTTCTTTTGAGGTTCTCAGTGTATGACCGTTGCCTGTTTTCCTGCCATTGCCCTTTTTGCCTGATTTTAACTGCCTGATCTACTGAACTCGCCTTGTCAGCCGTGCATTTTTGGTTCCTCCATTCCCTGGTTCGAATGATGTAAATTTAAATGTCGGCTTAGGGACACTTGGATGACACCACACAAGCAATATGGAGGAATGTTTTATTATTAGTGCCCGAGCACCGAACAGAGTGAGACAGGGTGAGGCCCTATTGAAATTCTAAGGATTATTATTAGGTCCCGAGCACTGACAGGCACTGGCAGACAGTAAGGCCCTATTGAAATTATATAGATTATATATATATATATATATATTTTGATTGCAACCCTAACCCTGACACTTCACAAATTGGGTTTTACCCTTCTGAAGGTCGTAGAAGCACGGGGATAGTACCAATTGATCGGGAGTGTCCGCATTAGTGGTGGTAGAGCCTACTCGCAAGTCTCTACGACCTTCTTTTATCCATAACCCTAACCCTAATGCAACCCTAACCCTAATTGCAACCCTAACCCTATTTGCAACCCTAACCCTTCACAAATTGGGGTTTTCCCTTACGAAGGTCGTAGAAGCTCGGGGATGGTACCAATCGATCAGGTGTGCCCGCATAAGTGGGGATAGAGCCTATTTGCAAGTTTCTACGACCTTCTTTTCTCACTAACCCTAACCCTAATTGCAACCCTAAGCCTGTTTTTTTTTACGTTTGAAGAAGGAGCCACTGTCGTTGCGTGGTCGTTTATTCTAAATATGAGAAGAGCCGAACTCGGTTTGGTTCAATCAAGTATTTATTTAGGAAACAATGAAAGATATGAACAGCTACACAATGGGCATCCAACACACTACCCCGGCACTCTAGCAGCAACGGGGAAGCTTTGAGTCGCATCAGAACGCCTCAAACAGCCGGCGTCTCTCTTGTTTTTGAACAGTCCTTGGTTATTAATTAAACAGTAGGAAGGAAAAAGGTTATTCTTCATAATTTGTATGAAGGCCTTTATCTGGCTCAAACTGCTTCTGTCCCAATCCACCTATCTTTATGTTTTAGAGTTCAGTCAGACACAGACTAGCTAAAATTTAAAATCCTAACACCACCTGTTTACTACAATTGCATTGGATTTAGCTGCAACACTGTTTACCCCTGAGACTAAAAATGTGTTCTTGTAGGCTCAACACTTCACCCACCCCTCCATTGGAATAGTGTTGAAAAGGTAAAGAGTGAATTTCCTGTTTCAAGTGAACTATCCCTTTAAGCTGCAAGAAGTTTTGGGCCATCCATAATTTATATCCAGGATACAATCATTGAGAACACTAATTTGATCAATCGTGTGTCATCTGTATATGAATGGAAGTTGAGGTTTTGATTGGCAAAACACACACCAGGGGGAACATATATAATGTAAACAGGAGAGGTCCATGGACAGAGTCCTTTGGCTGAAATCGAGCTGACCCAAGTGTCATCACGGTTTTTCCTCTCAACCCACAAGTAACTTCCTGTTATAACATAACCCATTTTATATACTTTGGTCAATAGTATATAAGTTCGTAAGGATATATACATAAATACTAACCAATGAACCGATTGCATGAAATTATTATATGTAGAACATTTGGCTCTAAGACTTAAGTTTGATATTCAACCCTTTTTTTATTTTCACTTTGACACATTTAGAGGTGAATGTCATTTGCCCTGGTATTCAATTCAATAACATCTGTTTTAATTTTATAGCGGCAAATCATAACATACAGTATCTCATAGTAAGGTCAAGACCTTGAAAAATAATAGAGAAACTGAAAGTTTCCACAACGAGCAAACAATTTGGCGACTGTGGAGAGAAGAAAATTCCTTCATTAACTAGGAGAAAACTCTTATCAGCCACCGGAACACAAGGGGTGATCATAACCTTACACCACCAAGCTCAAAACATACCCACAAGGTCTGAGGGCATTTAACCACATATCCTCTTGGATGAGAGGTGAAAAGTCCTTCAGAAACATAAGCAAGTGTGGTTGCCTTCATACACTTGTACAACTTCTGAAGATACCATGACCTATGACTGATAATCTTCACAGACAACTGGAAGAACCCTCTAGAACCAGAGTCAATGTCAGAGGGCCATCTGCCTCGACTGGTTTGGGTGAACGGAGAAAAATGGGAGAGAGAGGTGAGTGGAAAAGAGGTGAGAGAGATTTACCTGCTCAAGACCAGAAAACATATGAGAGTGTTTCAGGGTTCACGTCCATATAGTGCTTACTCATCAGATGCTCCATGTTATTAATAGATGATGATTAAGTCCACAGAAAAGCAGAAAATTATGCTGGACTAAATTACGTGTATGTGTTCAGCCTTTCCATGAATCTTTGTCCGTTTTAGCCGTGCTGGCACCTTGTTGAGGTTGCTCTGTTGGTCTGTACATCACCCCTGTCCAGGCTGAAATTATTTTCTAATTGAATATATTGCCCTGAAATTCGGTTCACACGTAATATATCAGTAACCAAATGTTCTTGGAAGTGGTTCATTAGGGAGTAACAGTGACTCTGCTGCTGCTGCTATTGTGTTCAAAGAGTCCTGAGAGAACAAACTGTTTCACCCAAATGTCATATAGGGCAAGGACACTGAATTACCCCAATAACCCCTCAGGAAACGCGGGTGAATTGTAATTGTAGAAAACCTCTAACTTGAATGTTGTGGCGACCTATTCGGTGTCTGGTCTAGAGTATTTTTAATTAAAATGTCATTAACTTTGCATGCAAAAACATTTGTGGTATTTACTTGTATGTCTTTAATACAATAAATTAAATACTATATGCATTCTAAGAAAAACTTGTTCTTCACATGTGCTCTGGGGAACCTTTTCTTGCTAAAGAACCTTTTTTTGCTTTGTATGGTTCTTTGTGGAACTGAATTCAAGAGAAGAGTTACTCCAAGACACAACAAGCTCCACTTTTGGTGCTTTGGAGAACCTTTTCATGTTAAATCACTCTTTTGGAGAGAAGAACAATGTAACGTTGCCACTTTGTATGTTTCCTGCTCTCTGGTGCGCAGTTGGGGATCTACAAGGGTTGCCAACCGTCCCTTGAAAAACGGAATCGTCCCATATTTAGAAACAAAAGCACCCGTCCCGTATTGAGCTGAAAAGGGACGCACTTTGTCCCATAGATATATATAAAGGCTAAATGTCTCGGCCAATGGAGTCGAACATCCGCACATGGCGGCCATCTTGCCACAGGCAGCTCGCTCACCCATAACATTGTGTTGTAGTGGTACGTACTTTTTAAATATCCATAACTTGCTAAATTCTCAACCGATTTTTAAACGGTTCAGTTTGTAACAAACGTCAGAGATGAAGTTATGACACTGCATACTTATGAATAATTATGTTATTTTCTAAAAAATAGAATAATGTTCTATATAGGTACAAGATTTCCCTTTACAAATATACATTAAGATTTTTTTTTCTTTCTTTTATTTAAAAAGTACATGTTTCACTACCATAACAATGTTATGGGTGGGCGAGCTGCCTGTGGCAAGATGGCCGCCATGTGCGGACGTTCGTCTCCGTTGGTCGGGAACGCGGACGAGACATCTAGCCTTTATATATATATATATATATCTATGCTTTGTCCCGTATTACTGGGAGATTTATAAAATGGTCAGTAAAAGGCCAATGCAAAATTAATAACAGGGCGCTTTATATGAACATTTACGGTAAACTTGTTCCCAGGCAATGTCGTGCTCTGGGATCAGTGAGCTGACAGCATATTCACACACGAGTACGATGATACAGAATACGCTCATCCCATTGGTCGAGGAGGTACTGTTGCTCGCGGAGAAGATAGTGGAAGATAAGTAAGTAAGTATAAGGAGAAGATAGTGGAAGACAACAAAACTGCTTTACGGGGCGGTACAGCTTCGAGCAGCAATACGACTCGTACTCCGAGAAAAAAGCAGAAAAGGATGCAAAAATACCGGGAGGAATGGGAAAAAGCAAACACCTGGGTGGAAAATGTGCGCGAAAATATCTATAAAGCGCACTGCACGGTTTACAGGCGCACTTTCTCTGTTGCCCATGGTGGGCTGAGTCAGCCCACCACGTTCTGTTTGCACTTTTGTTATACTGCGGTCAAGTGAGCAGACGTTCGTCTTTTCGTGGTCAAGTGAGCAGACGTTCGTCTTTACCTTATTTCAAGTGCGCCCGTATTACAGAATGTATGGTAAATGCAGGTAGTCCATGATACGGAGCGAGCCAATCTTTTATGCTACTGTAAAATCTCTTTGATCCATAATTTTTGACAAAGGCTGATACAGTTGTCCTCCTGACTGTTCACTCACTCAGTATAAAGCATATTTAATGTATCAATGAAGAGATTTTACTAAATAAAAGTCAAACATTTGTAGCTTCAAGTAGGTAATTTCTGGATATTTCAAAGTACTATAAAAACAGTTTGCTCAATAATTCCAGAGTGAGACTGATATGACTGTGTTTAGGACCTCTTTGACTACCCACATACTGAATATCAGACATTTTTACTGTACAGATTAAGAGATATTTCAAAGTAAATTCCAACATTTCCACTGTGGAATACATAATTTCTGGATATTTCAAAGTACTATAAAAACCGTTTGCTCAATAATTCCAGAGAGACATTGATATGACTGTGTTCAGGACCTCTCAGGCTACCCACACACTGAATATCAGACATTTTTACTGTATAGATTAAGAGATTTTTCAAAGTAAAGTCCAACATTTCCCCTGTGGAATACATAATTTCTCAGTATATGGGTGCACTAGAATTTCTGTGTCGGCTGATTTGACCACAGAGACTCGAGTGTCGGCTGGATCTCAGGATGGATGTTCCGCTTTCTATCTATTGTTTTATATTAATGTATACAGTTTTAAGTTAAGCAGGACAGGATTCTGTTAAAGAAAGATTCGTACTTTATTCAGTTAATTAAGTTTATTATTAAAGTGAATTGCTGGATAATAATTTGTTTCCCATGTGTTCATGTTACTGAAAAATATGCATCTAAATCAATTCAGGATCAAATGGTTAACAAAATCGTTTCACTGACAAAAAAAGGGGCTAAAAATGTTTACCACGCCAGGAAGGGTGAAGGCAATCGGGTCGGCCAGCCCTACCAATGAGGTGTCCCTTATTTATTTTTCCGAGAGTTGGCAACCCGATCTACAGTCAAGGTAAATTCAGTCAAACAATGTGGTGAAATCATTTATCTGTGTCTTAGTTAATTTCACACAGAATCATAGTTTTACCTGATTGTAGTGTTTTTTTTGTCTTGCATCGTTTGATTAGAGAGCGAACTATGCATTAGCTTGCTAGTTAGCGTTAGCCGCGTTAACATTAGCTACGTTAGGGTTTTTTCTGTGTTAGCTAACATTACCAACTAGCCACCATTCTCGAGGCTGTTAAACAAATAATAAAGTACACTGAAGTAGTGGTTTTCTCCATGTTTAAAGCTAAGTGTAGGATTAATTTAACACAATAACTGATAGTATCTCTGATACTATTTACTGAATATTTAGTGTTTGTGTTAGGACTCGGTGCTCTTTGTTTCCCTTCCCCCACTGTTTCTCCTTTCCAAGGTTCCCCTGTGGCATTGCAGTGGAGAACCACTTTGATTCTAACTAGAACCTTCTTTTAAGAGTGTATATAAATGAGCAGTACTGTGCATATTTTGCTTTGATAGTAAGGAATTTAAAGTGCAATAAATTATAGGGCATTTCTTTTTATTTATTTTGTGAATTTATTTCCATTTTCAGGGGTTTCATGTTTCATCAGTTAGATGCACACAAATGAAAGAAAACCTTCTGTCATTACAGTCAAAGACTGTCCCCTGGGGGCCAATGATCAGCACACTGCTTAGTGTACACTCATCAGGAACATGGATCAATATGTGATCATGGTCACAATCAAACACTGGTCCTATTAATTGTTCTTAACTGACAGAGCAACAAATACACGAGGAAGGAGTCAGTCAGGCATGTTATTAAATATTTCCAGGACAAAAGAACTGAAGTGTTTTTATGTGAATGAAATACAATTTATTCCTTTTTTTTTACTGTGGTCTGTTTGAGTCACTTTGCATTGCTTATAAATGACAAAAATAAGTTTAGAATGAATGATATATACATTTATAAAACAGAAATGGACATTGGCATCAGCAGTGATAAGTGTAATGCTCGCAGTGCGAAACATATCTGATTGCTCAAATACTTGCACTGTAGCTATGCTTCAACCCAGAATTGATACAATTATCCCATTTTAGTGCTGTAAATCACAATCAACTCCAGCACGATTTCCACATTTGCTGTCTTTGCGCTGTTTGCACAAATGCTTCCCAAACAATCCTTTTTTATGGCGTCATCTTTGCTGTGGCATTACCACTGCCTGCTGGTCAGGAGTGGATCAGCATGTCTTTACTGTCGGTTGTTCATAGCCTACATCAGCAGTCTGTTTTGTCTAATCTTCCTGAGTTTAAGACAGCAGTACGATAGCCCTGCAGGTCAAAACTCCATTTGTAGAATACGCAACAAAAAAATTATAGACCATATAGGAGCCTACTTGTTCCTTGAAAATGTTCCCGGTGCTTTATGTTAGCAAACTGCTACTCATTTGAATAATTCTAGTATTTACCCTGTTTTAGCTCTGTTTTGGTTTCCACCACGTTTCTAAAGCTGCTTAAGGGTTCATTATGTTCATCTGCTCTGTATCTACTGTCAATGATAATACTTCACAACAAGCAACACTTCCTACAGTAAACATGATCCATTCATTTGTATATTAGCTTTATATGATCAGATCAACGGCAGAACAGAAGCAGGTGCTGTGATTCCTTCAACTAAGTGGTCACATAATGCAACAATACACAACACATACTGACTTAGTAAGTGGTAACTCCTCTATACATAGTAGTAATAATCTATATATTCTTACAGCTATAACAATAAAATCACTTTTTTCCCGTTTGATCTATATAATGATTCATATACACAATAACATCACAGTCACTAGTGATAGTTTATGACTGACACAGGTGAACAAAACAAACAGGACAAGAGCTCTGTATAAGAGTATTGTGTAAATAGACCTTTATGGATAAATGTCTGCAGTTCAGAGCAGAACATTGGATTGTCAAGTGTAGTTTATAGGTGCGTATAAACTGGACAGGGTGAGTCTTCCTGTTCTAATCCTTGATGTATTGGACCTTATCTCCACAGCAAATACAAGTAATGCTTTAGATTCAACTGGAGAGACGATGAGCCTCTTTGATTTAGGTTGTGGCTAATCTCGCAAGGCTCTGACAGCTCCCACTGCTGGATGTGCTTTATCCTTGAGCCAAGGGATAAAGAACAATTACTCTGACATATGTTTATGACATTAGACTGTTCTGATTGGATTAACTGTCATTTGTTTTACTGTTCAATAAAGTTAAGGTTTAATATCAAGTATTTCATATAAAATTTAGGTTGTAGCTCATCTTCAGGCGATGTAATCATGTGTTATTCCATCTCCTTCTACAGTGTTCATATTGTGACTCATTGTGCTCATGGACAGTGACAACAGGATCCAAACGGATCTTGTCTCCCGGGATGCTACATCATTCACTCAACACAACTTTGTCAGCCAGTAAAATGTGTGATATCATGGATGCAGCATTTCTGCTCCAGGATTAAGGCATAACAGATCAATGCACCACACACAACACAGTTGCAGCTTTGCTGAGGTGCAAGTCAGAGGCAGGTTAGTAAGCTGAGCTTGGTTTCACAACATATTCTTGGAAACAAATTTAGTTTTGAGCGTGATGCCTGATTATCTTAAGTTTAACTGATTTTCTCTGGATTCTAGAAGAAGTAGAGCTTGAGTCTTGATGACAAATGTAGACTCAATAGTCCCAGCTCCTGAAGAGAGTGGGCATAGCAGGGATCACAACAGCATCTGGTGATGACGCTTCATCTGCTTTGTACTGGGAACTGTGGATAAGAATTTTTTTTAATCTTAAATAAATCTTAAACACCTGATATCATCATTTTATCAAAACTACCTATATTCCCTATATTCGCCTTGTATAAGTATTTGTCACTTGTGTTGTAAACATCAAAATCACAGCTCCCCTATCTGTTGAAGTCACTGCATTTACCTTATGATTGCTGTTGCTCTGGCAAACTGCTGAAATCAGCTAGCAGTCATGGAGCTTGGTAACTTAAGAAGTAGGGTATGATCATAATGAGGCTGCAGCTGGCACCACCGTCATGATGAAATAAAAGATGGTAACATGAAATTAAAAAGTCATTATAATTTAAAAGAAAACTTTTTATAAAAAACGTGCATTTCTATAATGTAACAAAAGTATTACAGTCATCCTGCTAATTTTCTTCTCTTCTGGTTTCCTATACCTAACCTAAATTATAATATGAGATGTAACAATACAGAACTTATGATGAGACAGAACTTTAGGAGGAAAGAAAGCAAGAAAGAATAGATAAAAGTGATATTCAATGAAACCCATTTATATATTCAACACAGTATTCATATGTTCATTTATTTCACAATGTATTTTTAATTTACTGAAAGTACATAGAAGCAGTTGATAGCCAGCATTTGCCATGCAGGGTTGGGTAGGTTGTCTAACTCTGTGCAGCTGTATACAATCCCAAGTTTAACTCTCATTAAACTGGTTTAACAGAAAAACCATGACAGGACCAACTCCAACACAGTTGCTGTGCTACCAGTGTGTTTTCAACTCTAACTACCATAGTAACAGCAAGTGTTATTCAGATTCATTTCAGAGAAACAGCCCTCCTGACATGTTTGTTGCAGCTTGTCAGACACTGTGGACTTGCAAGGGATGATGATCAACACCAGAGGCTAAACCACATTTCCTGTGTGTGGTTGTGTGTGTGTGTGTGTGTGTGTGTGTGTGTGTGTGTGTGTGTGTGTGTGTGTGTCTTTGAGTGTCTGTGCAATTTTCGGAGCAGCCAAGTCTTTGTTGCTAATGGGTTTGTCACATCTCACAGATGAAGGCATCTTTACTAATTAACTTAAGTGAGCGTCCCCTGTCCTTGTCAGTGCATGAGAGCACTGAGCTGCTGATTCGCTCCCCTCGCTGTGCACACAGCCTCGTCTTATCAGCTCGGGACATTTTGGAAGTGAAATGGAAGCTCAGCTCCAAGAACAAAAGAATATGGCTAATGTATCATATTGGGATTTAGAGCAGACTTATTTAGGTTATTGAAGCCAGTGATTGAGGCTTTTTTCTATCAACTGATGTGCTCATTGAAGTTGCCAATTATAAATTGGGTTAGTGATGGTGAATGAGTCACACTACACAGTTTGTAAAGGAGGCTGATCTGTGGAGGCAGCAGGATGAACTGCTACCTCCACTACCTGTTTATCAAACATCATAGAGAAGCAAATTAATCATCATTCATAAGGAGTGAGGTGTTGGATATGTAATCTAAGACTTCAGGGTAACACAAATAATCTCACCTTACCATACCAACTCAGTTTGACCAGCAGCCACACTGGAGTCACCCTTTTACACACTTAGAAAACAAAATGGACAAACCGGAGCAAGGATTTAATTATTTTCATTAGTGTCATTATGTCAAACATTTTACATTCCATTTAACAAATAATGCTTTTAGTTTGTGACGTGGACAGACTTGTCCATTTCAAAATGCTAAGGAGTCATGTCCCTAGTGTACCCAGAGTAAATGAGATCTATAGAACAATTTGTACAGTTGCAGTCAGTCTTCAACCATTTCTGTTACAACTTTCATACAGTATAGAGTAGGCTATAGGGTACCTTTAGGAAGAAGATAACGACAACCATTAAGATGTATGGTTGGTGATTTTCTTATTTTATTTAGTGATTTATTTAACTCTCCCCTTGGGATCAATAATGTAATCTGCCTGCCTGCCTGCCTGCCCGCTAGAGATTACAGTTAGGAGATGACCACACATTTCCAACTCTTTGACAACAATCTGCAGTTTTGGTGCTCCATCCTCTGCAGCTCCAGTATGGAAGGTTTTTACCTCCAGCAAACACTATTATCATCAGGATCATTAGTGTAAAAAAGGAAGTCGTTTTTACTGCAGTATCAAAGGGAACCTTTTCCAGTTGTTGGCAGGGATTTTTTTATTTTAATGATCTTGATTTGGAGCCCCAATTAATTTGCGTTTGAGGTATCACAATGAGACACTGGTAAATTATAATCTCACTTGAAAATGGAAAACAAAGTAAATGTTGAAACTGCAACAACGGGGAAAGCTTATTCTTTAATGCACCGAAAACTGAAGATATATTTATGCAATTTGTGTTTTTTTTACTAGTTAACTTTTCATTATAGACAGAAAATTATGGAACATAAATTCATATCGGGTGCTACATAGTACCGTACGTCAAATGAATGCAGCATGTGACAATATTGCTTCTGTGGAATGTAATGTTTGTGTGCAAGCAAATCTATTGATTTCTATTAAACACGAAAAAGTTATAGAGAATCTGAACTTCTTCTATTTCTAACTTTCTTTACAAATGTTTGAACAAACGTAATCTCATGAAAAATGCATGCTCATGACCAGATACATTTGAACAAGGTGGAGTTGTTCAGGCTCTTTTTTGTCGATTTGTGCTTCAGACTGTTTCAATTCAGTCCAGAAAGCATGACATGACTACATCATCTGGAGTTTGCAGTAGGGATGAAACAATATCCCGGCGGTTACTTTTTCCATTTAATCTTCGATTACCATAATTACCATGATGACTTGGTTGATACTGTCCAGCATTAACCAAAGTAAGCGATTATCCAAAATCCAGACACAGCAAGTGCAGCATTTGTTGTGTGCTATAAAAATATGGCAGCAGGCACAGCAGGCAGGTTGGGCCTGTAACAGCAGGAGAAGTGTAAGTAATCGCTGGCTCAAATGCTAACATCTACTGTCACCACATTGTGTGCGTTTTGTCCCGACTCTGACATTTGGGGTCGACATCTGCATTTAACCGAACAAGTTGTCAACCATGGATAAATAATGAAAATACTATCATCTTACTGATTTATATATTATTTCAATAGAAACTATTACAATAGTTTGTGAATCAGTTATTTTTGAACATTTGCAGCACTTTTTTAATAATTAGCCCATATTACTTTACCCATATTACTTAATCAACAACATTGAATGTGAAATTGATCCTATTTTAACCTTGGGACAACCCCAGTGACTTCCAACAAGCTGAAATCCATAAAGCAGTAATCCATTTAAACACATATGACCACCAGCTAATAAAACAATCAAGCTCTGTGGCTATATATCAAAAAGCAGCTAAATTATTTCCCTGGAATCAATAAAAGGTAGAAAGAGATGGTGATTTTTTTTTTTAAGTGAGCTGTGGAGAATTGTACTTGTACCAGCTCTGCCGATAGGAGCCAGCACTGGAGACTATCAATAAAATTTATGATGAGCTGACAGGCATCAATATATACTATAAACACATTATCTGTATGAAGTCTGAAAGGGTGAAAGAGAAAGGCCTATTCCCACATCTGTTTCCTCATTCTCATATAGGAATTTATTGAGCCTATTCAATTGTGACTTGCAATCTATTCAAATATCTCTAATCCTAACCCTAACCCAAACCCAATACTTAAGCATACTTTTTTTCTGATTAGCCATGCTAGCAGCTTGGACAGCACTTTGGTTGAGACTGAAATATCTCATTGACAATTGTATTGATTGCTGTGAAATGTTGTACATATTCAGAGGATGGACTTGGGTGACATTCATTAAATATTTTGAACTAAATAACTGCAAAACTAGCATAAAAAACTAATGACATTTCCATCATCCTCAGCTGTATTGTCAATAGCAGGGGTGTCCAAACTACGGCCCACGGGCCATCTGCGGCCCGCCATCGATTTTAAATTGGCCCGCCTCATAAAAAAAAAAAAAATAAAAAAAAAAATCTAATTTTTTGGGGGGAAACCAACAATTTAGTAGCACTTAAATGGCACTTAATTATAGGACTTTGTAGTTTTGCTCTAGTTTTGAAGAAATTGTACTTTCTTGATTCTTGTTGTTCTGGGTTTGTACCCTTGAATGCACTTATTGGATAAAAGCGTCATCTAAATGAAATGAAATGTAATGTGATGGACTATGGCCCACTGTATTGCAGCTGTAACCGCAATCCATGGTGCGGCCACAGAGGCCCTGGATCTGCGGGTGATAAAGCAAAGAGATTCCGGGGAAGGGGGATAGGGATGGAGAAGAGGAAGGAGAAGCTGGAAAGAGAAGCTCCGTGTGTCATGTGTCATAAAATAGAAAAAGTTACGTTCTTCAGCACTAATTAGCTCTAACTATAAGCTTTATCAAAAAGGAAGGTTTTGAGCCTACTCTTAAATGAAAAGATGGTATCTGCCTCCCGAACTGAAAGTGGTAGATGATTCCACAGCCGAGGGGCTTGATGGCTAAAAGCTCTGGCTCCTACTCTACTTTTAGAGACTTTAGGGACGACAAGTAGGCTTGAATTCTGGGAGTGGAGTGCTCTAGTGGGTTTATAAGGTACTAACAGCTCTCTAAGGTAAAAAGGCGCTATATTATTAAGGGCCTTGAAGGTGAGGAGAAGAATTTTAAATTCTATTCTAGATTTAACTGGAAGCCAGTGTAGCGATGCTAATACTGGAGAAATGTGCTCTCTTCTCTTTGTTCTCGTCAGGACACGTGCTGCGGCATTTTGGACAAGCTGTAGAGTCTTTAACGTCTTACTGCTGGAGCCTGATAATAATCAATCAATCAATCAATCAAATTTTATTTGTATAGCCCATATTCACAAATTACAATTCATCTCATAGGGCTTTAACAGGGTGTGGCATCCTCTGTCCTTAACCCTCAGCAAGAGTAAGGAAAAACTACTAAAAACCCTTTTAACAGGGTAAAAATATGTAGAAACCTCAGAGAGAGCCACATGTGAGGGATCCCTCTCCCAGGACGGACAGAAGTGCAATAGATGCCACGTGCAGGAAAACATCATCAATAATCAAAGTCTCTAGCAGCATTTGATGAGGGTAGACATCCCGAAGGACAACCCCAACATGACATGCCAAGCAGTCCCGCTGCAAGCACAGTCCATGGTCAGCAACCATCCAGACCACGATCCACCATCCAGACCAGACGCCACTCCAGTCCTCAGTCACCGTCCACCGCCGCCCACCAGGACCCATCACAAGCCACCACCGCGGTCCTGGTCCACCGCCCTTGCCCAATGCCAACGCGACACAGGGTCCGCCACCAGCACCACGATCAGCCCAGAATCCGCCACAATGGATCCACCACCGCGACCCCCGGTGTACGATCCACAAACCGCAATCCATGGTGCGGCCACAGAGGCCCTGGATCTGCGGGTGATAAAGCAAAGGGATTCCGGGGAAGGGGGATAGGGATGGAGAAGAGGAAGGAGAAGCTGGAAAGAGAAGCTCCGTGTGTCATGTGTCATAAAATAGAACAAGTAACGTTCTGAACAAGTAACGTAATAATGAATTACAATAGTCCAGTCTCGATGTAACAAAGGCGTGGACTAGTTTTTCTGCATCTTTTTGTCAAAGGACATGTCTGATTTTAGAATTATTACGCAAGTGGAAAAAAGCGGTCCTAGAAATTTGTTTTAAGTGACTATTAAAGGATAAATCAGGATCGAAGATCCTGACTGTTTCATTGGAAGCAAGGGCAATGTCGTCTAGTGCAGCTATATCATTAGATAATGTATCTCTAAGGTGTTTGGGGCCAAGTATTATAACCTCTGTTTTGTCTGAGTTTAATAAGAGAAAATTGCGGGTCATCCAGGTTTTTATGTCCTTGAGACATGTTCGAAGTTTAGTTAATTGATTACTTTGTTCAGGTTTTATTGACAAATATAACTGGGTGTCATCCGCATAGCAGTG
This sequence comes from Pleuronectes platessa, assembly GCF_947347685.1. Lineage (NCBI taxonomy): Eukaryota > Metazoa > Chordata > Actinopteri > Pleuronectiformes > Pleuronectidae > Pleuronectes > Pleuronectes platessa. Next base: position 27,320,502 of record NC_070631.1, on the reverse strand, counting down.
GAAATTTACCGAGTGTGTCCTGATAATGTTTCCTAGTGGAAGCATATATAATGAGAATAAAATTGGGCCGAGCACAGAGCCCTGTGGAACACCATGGTTAACTTTGGTGCGCACTGATGACTCATCATTAATTTGCACGAATTGGGAGCGATCAGAAAAATACGATTTAAACCAGTTAAGGGCGGTTCCATTAATGTTAATTAACTGTTTGAGTCTTTGTAATAAAATTTGATGGTCAATTGTGTCGAATGCTGCACTGAGATCTAACAGAACGAGGACAGACACAAGTCCCAGATCTGAGGCTATTAAAAGGTCATTAGTGACTTTTGCCAAGGCTGTCTCTGTACTATGATTGGCTCTAAACCCCGACTGAAAGTCTTCATATATATTATTTTCCTGGAGAAACTCACACAGCTGATTGGCTACAACTTTTTCTAAGATTTTAGACATGAAGGGGAGATTAGATATTGGCCTGTAATTGGCTAAAACCTCTGGGTCTAGAGTGGGTTTTTTGAGTAGGGGTTTGATGACAGATATTTTAAAAGACTGTGGTACATAACCTGATGATAATGACAGATTGATAATGTTAAGTAACGAACTATCAATTAGGGGCAGAATTTCTTTAAGTAATTTTGTAGGAATGGGATCTAAGATACAGGTTGTTGGTTTAGAACCTGAGATTATTTTGGTAAACTGATCACGGGTGATCAGAGAGAAGCTGTCTAAGTAATGGGTAGGATTCTCAGCCGTTTCTGAGATCTCTGTTGTTGGGAGGGTATTAGTGCCAATTGAGGGCAGGAGATGGTTGATTTTATTTCTAATAGTTTGAATTTTATCATTAAAAAAGGTCATAAAGATATTGCTATTTAGGGATCGAGGAATACTGGGTTCGGTGGAGGTGTGACTCTCTGTCAGCCTGGCTACAGTGCTGAAGAGAAACCTGGGGTTGTTTCTATTCTTTTCTATTAGTTTTGAATAGTAGGCGGCTCTTGCTTTGTGGAGAGCCTTTTTATATTCTTTAACACTATTCTTCCAGTCTATTAGATTTTCAACATGGTTGCTGGAGCGCCACTTCCTTTCTAGTTTTCTTGATAATTGTTTTAACTCATTTGTCTGGGAATTATACCACGGAGCTATTTTACTATGTTTGACATTTTTCTTTTTTAGAGGCGCTATTGAGTCTAATGTTAATCGTAATGAGTCTGCAGAGCTATCGACGAGGTGGTCGATCTCAATGGAGCTCAGGGTTTTAAAGAATTGTTGTTTATATCTACTGCTAATACGGGTTTAAATGTAATTGGAATTATTTCCTTAAATTTAGCTACAGCACTATCAGGTAGACATCTAGAAAATTAATTTTTTATTAGTGGCATATATTCAGTTATTGAAAAATCAAAGGTTATTAAATTATGGTCTGATAGAACTGGATTGCGCGGAAGTACTGTTAAATTTTCAATTCCGACACCGTACGATAATACCAAGTCAAGTGTGTGGTTACAACAATGAGTAGGTTTGTGCACACACTGACTGAAACCAATAGAGTCTAGTATTGAAATAAATGCTACGCTAAGGCAATCTTTATTATTGTCAACATGAATATTAAAGTCACCAACAATAATAATTTTAACGGTCTTTAGGACTAAGTTTGATAAAAACTCAGGGAATTCCTTTAAAAATTCAGAATAAGCCACCGGAGCACGGTAAACTACAGCAACCTGACGTTTCTCAGAACCGAGTCGCCAATAATCAGAGTTTGTTTATCAGCGGGTGCCTCACTGAGTGGAGCGAATCTATTTGAAACGTGAGCTGGTGGCTCTTTAATCGTGGGCTTTTTAAGACTAGCACTATGCCCCCTCCGGACCGTCACCCAGCTGCCCTGGGCTCCCTGCTGCACGGGACTAGTCAGGGGGCTGCTAGTTAAGGCTAAGCTACGTGATAAGCTAGTTGGCTCCGCGGCTAGCGGGAGCCGGCTAACTTCAGCTAACGGAGTTTCTAAGCTGCTGAGCCGAGCTTCTAAGTTGCTAAGCCTCGCCTCCATCACTACCAACACACTACATTTATTACAAGTACCTCTACTGTTAAGGGAGGAAGAGGAGTAAGTAAACATAAGACACTCGGAGCAAGAGAGAGCAGTGGAGCAACAGGGAGAGAGAGAAGACATCGCTGCTATAGAGCTAATAACTCTCAGGAGGCAAAGGTTTCCTGTTCCCCTCCATCCAGTCCACAACCAACCGTGGCCCCAGATCTCCTCTCCCAGGTGGGAGGTCAGATTTGGCACCCCAAACCAGCAACTATATAGCTGTGGACAGGGACGTGCACAGACATTTTGGGGGCAGGGGCTCTGAAAAAAATGTCTTTGATGTCTACGTCTGCACGTGCCCCCCACTCATCTTTTTGAGAAGCTGTAATGCAGACCATTCATACCGCAAATGCACCCTTCACTAGAGTTACCTACGACCATAAAGGGAGTGTGTTCTCTGACTAGTGTCGCAATCAGTAACTAGACCAAGCCACTTGTTCTATTAACAGGGTTTCACGCCTCTACCTGTCACTCCTGGAATCAGATAGATCATCCAGCATTATTAAGACCCGTTGATGACCCCCTCCTGCTTTAATAAGGTGGCAGCAGGAGTGTCAGTTGGGAGACAACCCTTGGTAGGCTATCAAACTTCTTTAATGGTTCATACCGACTGCACCTAGGGAGCAGACTGAGAGTTCCTTCATGGGGTCGCACCTTGCTATTGTGATTACTGACTCAAGGCCTTTGTGAACCTATTAAGCGGGCAGACCTCAGGTTTCTTCCATAAAACATTGTGTCTCTTGGCAATGTGTTGGGCCAAAACGGTCAGTGCTTTGTCTGTCAGTGAATGGTGCTTGAGGGGCTTGAGGTGGAAGATTGAGGTGATGGTTACTGTAGCCGAATCCTCAATTCTTTCCTGAGGTAGTAAACCCTTACAAAGTTGACAGATGACTGATATCAGCTCATTTGAATAGGGTCAGCCTATTCAAATGAACATAATACACCTGTGAGGGTGATAAGGGCTTACTTGACACATTAACCATCTTGTGAATATGGGCTATACAAGTACAATTTGATTGATTGTGTATAGGTTACAGAGAGGGCATCATTCAAGGTGAAGACTGTAGCTATGGTCATCATTCTGTCTCATAAATCCATAGTCATAGCCATAACTTGTACTATCTGTTATTTAGTAGGATTATGAAGCCATAACATTTTGGTGTGGATACAGAACAGGGAGCAGAGCCATTCATTTTTAATTTTCTCTTAAATATTCTGTTGATTTACAGCTTTTTCCTATTTCAGAGAATAACTCCAGGATCTTGATGAAGAAAATCCGGCACGTTTAAGGAACTGATATCTAGGAGTGTGTGATATTGGGAGCAAATCTAAAAAAAAAAAAACTGATCTAGTTAAATTTCGTTTCATTTGGGGACAGTTTGCGGAAGTAGGAGCATTCTGAGTGCCCTTCCAGTCGTCCGATTGTCATTGTTGTCTTTGTGTACATATGTCTTCTAGCATTGTTCCTAGCACAGCCTCCTGTATGGTTCCTGCAAGTGGGGAATTTTTGTCTGCTCCTTGCCAATTTATGATTGCTTGATTTAGAATGACTTATTACATATTTGCTTGTGAGTACATACTTTGTATTCTACCCCTCCTGAATTTTCTCTACTCCTGAATCTCAATTCGCAGAAATCCCCGAAAGCATTGGGTAAGAAAAGTTACTTACAAAAACTTGATCTCACATTGATATTTTGTGTATTTAAGTTCACTGACAATAAAGTCCATGATTTATTTTTTAGTAATAGAAGGACTTTGTGGTGCTAATGGCTCACTCTCCCTCCTCTACTCTTCCTGATTTGTACTGTTCACCCTCCATCATTTCACAGCATCTGAGGCAAAACAAACCACTCCCTGAGATCTGTAAAATACTTCAAAATTGCCCCTTTGCACAGCAGCCATTTTGACGTGTCACAGATGTGCGAGCAAAGGGTTAAACAAAAAATAACATTTTGAACATGATGGTCTAAAAGTGTTTGGTATTTGACTACTAACCGTTGGTCCCAATGGACGCAGCAGAGGGGTTTGAAAATACAGCACCAATGAACATGATTATTATATACATGTTAGAAAACGCTTCCCTAAAATTTCAAGAAATCCTCAAAGCAAAGGTGTTTACCTGATGAATGTTGGTCCCTTCAACCTCCTGAGACAGATCTTTCTTGAACTGCTAAATGCTCCATTGTGTTCACCAGGTATAGTTTCTGCTGTTTGGTAAAGAGAAGGAGGTTTACAGTGGTTTTAAAGTGGTTTTAAAGTGCTTTCACTGAAAACACCTGTTTGCTGCAGTTAGAAACTAGGCTGATGAGAGCACAGAGACACAACCAAAACAGTAAAGTTATGGGCTTTAAAACCAGAACCATTTGCTAAGTTGCTAAAAGAGCTACAGGGAACTGCAGAATAGGTAATAAAATCCATCTAATCATCATTACACATATCACATTGCCATTACAACCATAAATAATATAAAATTAATTAAAACAAATGATTATTCACTTTAGTTTTCATCTCTGACCTGAATTGAAATCAGATTATCCTAAGCAGTATCAGTCCTGGGTACAATACATTCGGATAGCGTGTTGTGATGAGAGAAGGGATTGGCTCTTAAAGACTCATTTTTACTGTCACTGCATTATTGCTCAGTACTTTAAAATAGCTGATGTATCCATTTGTCTGTCAGTAGGAAAGGAAGCGGTCAGTCAGCTGAAACCATCATCTGTCATAACAATCATGACTCAACTGACCCACTGCGTCTGCTCGTTAAATTACACTTGTTTGATAGAAATTTTTATGTAGATGTGTGTGTGTGCACTTGCTCCTATACTTCTACCAATCATATTGTTTATCCTAAAATTTTCAGTTTGACATTGTATCTGGCAAGAGTGGCTCTAAGTCTCGCATATAAACATGCTAAATGTGCTTCCATGAATGACATTGTGACGATACTATGCACAAACAAAGACACCAGATGATATGTAAATAAATGTCCTGTTGACATTTCCACAATTCAAGCTTTAACCAGGGAATTCAATCAGGGAATGAATGTTGTATTTCATGATTGAATAAGTGTTATGTTTAGACTGTAATTCAAAAATGATGTCTCTGCTGCCACTCCTCTGTAACAGAAGAGACATCTCACATTCACAAAGTTCTCAGACCTTATGTTAAAACAATTAAAAAAATGTTTTCCTTCATCAATCTACACCCAGCAGTCTACAATGACAAAGTGAAAACTGACTGTCAGAATCTTTTGCAAATTTATTGGAAATGGAAAAGTTACATATCAAACTAACATAAATATATTCTGACCTGAGTTTTTATGGGTAGGATGCTACAGGCTTTGCACTTTATTTCTAACTCATCCTACCCTGCAGATCCTCTCCAGCTCTGTCAGGTTCTACCTGGACTGTAGGTGAACATTCATATTCTGGTCTCTCCAGAGATATTCAATTGGATTTTAGTCAGTGGTCAGGCTAGGTCACTAAGGAACATTCTCAGATCTTTCACTAAGCCATTCCTGCATTATTATAGTTATGTGCATGGGGTAATTTACCTTTTTTGTGCAGCAAGCCTTTATATTGATAGGACAGAGTTAAGTGTGAAAGGGGGACAGAGAGCAGGGAAGACATGCAGCAAAGAGCAGAGTCAGAACTGAACCATGGCTCCTGCAGGAGGACTCGTTCTCCAGTTGTAAGCTTAACCTTGGCCAAGTCTGAGATTCTGCAGTCTGGACCATAATTTCATTGAGGATATCTTTGTACTTGGGTTCATTCAAATTTCCCTCAACCATGACCAGTCTCTGTGTCTGAAAAACACCCCCACAGAATCAGAGTCAACTTTATTGTCAATGCTGCCATATATAAAAGACACAGACGGGATTGAAAGGGGGTTTCTCTGATCCCCGGTGTAAACATATAAGTTGACAGAACATATAAGTACGCGAAAAAACAACATATGAGTACTCAACATATTAAGTACTCAAACATGATAACTAGTACAACATAGTCTGCTAAGGAGCTCGTGGATAGGATGAGAGAAGTGCAAACTAGGTTTGTGCTTAAATAAGTTGAGAGTGCAAAAATACTTCATGGGAAGTAATGCAATGTACATTCAGGGGATAAAGTAAATAGCCTTTCAAGATAGCAGCAGTTTTCGTCTGATATAAGCATTTAAAGTAAAAGGTGAAATTACTGCATGTTTGCATTGAAAGGATTCAGTAACAGTTCTTGTTGTTTGGAGGCGGGGGATGGGTTGCCTGTTGATGTAGTCCAGAGAGAATCTATGGATGAAGACATATCCACGACCAAAAATATGACAAAGAATCATGAAGATGAGAGATAGATTTCCATCCCATGTCCCCATATTCCTTAAAGTCACTGAATGAGAAGTGAGACAGGGATGCCAAAGCTTTGGTTTCACCCATAGACTGTAGGTTTCACCCTAACCCTGAGTCTAGTGTAACCCTGTTTATTACACAAAATCTTGTATTCAATTAACATCAGGTCTATTCGTTATCCTTCCATTCACCATCCTCACTAGCTAAGCCTGCAAACCACTGACTGCTGACAGGAGGTGAGTCAGTGATAATAATACAAAATAATTATAATAAATAAATAAATACAATTTTGGTAGCCTTTCACACAGAGAAACACACTCTCTCTCTCTCTCTAATACACACACACACACACACACACACACACACACACACACACACACACACACACACACACACACACACACACACACACACACACACACACACACACACACACACACACACACACACACACACACACACACACACACACACAGAGAGAGAAATTAAAATCGAGCCACTGTTGTTTGGTCCTTATTTGAAGACCATTGTCAGGCTAATAGCACCACCTGCTGGAATTAATTGAGTATGTGCTCTTTGCTTTGCAGATCCTGAAGTGACTCTGAGCTGAATTTAACCCTTTTCTACAGAGTTGCGGTCAACCTGCTTCAGAAACCAGGGTGCATAATGCGTTTTAAGTTTATAATAATGATAACAACAACAACAGCAATAATAGTAATGATATGGTCGCATTTGTCTTCTTTTCTGGTGAGTTGGTGGAAAAGAAAGTAGAAATAACACAACAAATATTTTGCTGGATGGTGATGCAATTTTGCATTTAAATCAAAGACTTTATCTACTGTTAGACAACAGAACCAGCCCATAGTCTGTATACAATCCATGGTCTATATACAGTCCAAAGTACTGACCATAGATTCAGCCCATGTTTTGAATACAGTCAACGGTACCGTCTCCATAATTCAAACTATATAAAGTCCATGATAAAACCATAACTATAACTATAACGGATTGTATAGGTTGTGTGAGCTCACTCACATTCCAGTAAATACAATGTGTCTGAGTAGTTCACACATACATATGTTGTATATGTTTTTTATAGTTTGCTGTTTTATTAACTCTATCCTTATATCCTGTCTTTATTATCTCATCATAGACTATATAACCCCTGCAGCTTCCGGCAGCTCGTGTTTTCTGGTCAACTGTCAATCAGTCCCAAACGAACAAAGCTCCAACCACGTTAAACAAACAGCAGGCTAATCAAATGAAACCCACTCTGTGCCCTCGTGTCGCGTAGAAACTACGATGTTATCTTTCTAGCCTTTAGCTGGGCACAGCGGGGATGAGCAGTGTCCTCTCCCACGGTAGCTAAAGATGGAGCCGTCAGAAAACCTGTCAGTATGTGTGGACCCGGATGCTACACCGACCCCCGTGCCTCTGGACACCGCAGTGCTGCTGCTGGGAGCGGGTGTGACAGCCGTCACACACCCGCTGCTGTACGTGAAGCTGCTAATACAGGTAGCTAATGTAGCTAAGTAGCTAGCCGGAGAAAGTCAGATATCACCGCCGCTGGTGTGTTGTTGACCACCTGTTTATATACTATCTATGGGGGGGAATACATTGCGCTCATTCACCTGAACTGCTAGCAGGGACCAGAGCAGCTGGGACAGAGGTTCAGAGCAGTTACTATTTTGTGTTTTATCAAAAATTCAGGAACAATTCAGTCCGCAGTTTCTTTTGCAAACAAATTTACATAATAACGTCATATGTGAAATATTCTCCTAGTTTTGACAGTCAAACTGTGTACCATGACATGCTCTGGTGATTGAACCCTGGTGTAGACCGACAGTTTCACCATCTACCTACTAATTCCACCTACATGACTTGTGAGCCGTTCATCTAATCGATTACACAAATGGAAGGTCGATTCTAACATGCTTGAGAAAGTCTAGTTCAAACCTTAATGCGATTAAGACATGTAACATAACAATATTAATAAATGATGCTTTCCTAAACCTCAGCACACCCTCTTTGCTGTCTTGTGACATGAGACCCTAACTTTCAGCAGTTTTTTAAATTATGTATTTTATATCTTTATTATATATTTTCATGGCTGTCTTCCTGCCTGTCCATGTGGACGTTTTGAGTTTGTAAGACCTTTACCTCTGGTCTGCTTTCTCAACAACAGTTTGACTGTACTTGAACTTTTGAGCATCAATCAGACAAATCTACACTTAGGCGAATGTAGTTAGAATTTTCCAGTAGCAGCTGGAAGGCATTGCTGATGAGAGAAATGTCTACAATACCTGCTTAAGAGGTTCTCTACTCAACCGGACCCCAGATTATCAGAAAAATGGATAGATGGATGGCTGGTAAATAAAGACACATTCTCATAGTCACACAAGTACAACACAACTAATGCACAATGTTTGCTGCGCCATTTTTTTCTAATTAAATTTGTCTGTTCCAGACCACTTGCGATCTCACTTCCCTGCAAATAATCATTTCGGTCATTTGTCTGCAAAAGCACAAATACTATTGTTTTTACCCAGTTTGGTTTACAGATGTATCCAATGTCAATGTGGATATGTGTATGTGTGTGTCAGTGTGTCGGCAGCGTAAAGTGAGTGAGAGAGAAAAAAAGCGAGCAAAGTCAAGAGGGGATGAATGAGTGTTGTGAAGAAAGATTTTCCAATTTAAGAAAAGTATCGGCCATTATGTGGTGGTCAGTGTTTATACTGTGGTCAATGCAACAAATAAATCAACGTATGGACACTGAGAAGGGTAGAAATATTCTGGTTCCTTGTGAAACTGTAACAGGCCAGAGAGGGATCCCTCACATGTGGCTCTCCGAGGTTTCTATGTATTTTTTTCGCCCTGTTAATGGGGTTGTTTTGGTAGTTTTTCCTGACTCATGTTGAGGGTGAAGAGAAGAGGATGTCACACCTTGTTAAAGCCCTATGAGACAAATTGGGATTTGTGAATATGGGCTATATAAACACAAATTTATTTATAGATTGTGCGTAATATCTTTTCCAATGACAGTAACAATCCATCAGTGCTTCACATTATGATTGACAATATGATTGTTAGACAGACATAAGTAGAAGAAAAAAAACAAGAGCAAAGAAAATAAATAAACAGTTAACAGTAAAATACATTTAGACTAATGCACACCTTAAAATGGAGACAAATAAATGAAGAAATAGAACAACTGTAGGATTGTAGAATAAAAATCTAAATTAAGAAACTGAAATAAAAGAAAATAAGGGGCAAAGAAGAACAAAATAGTAAAATATAGTTAAATAGAAGTTGAGATAGAAGACATAGTAGAATAAGTAAAAGTATTTAATAATGATAAAACATAGCAAACAGTTAACAAATTGTCACGTGTCGAAAAGACCATAAGTAGTTAAAAGCAAGACTAAAGAGGTCATTTTAAGTTTACGCTTAAAAATCTGCTCAGGGCATTAAAAACTCAAAAGCTGACTCACCAAAAGTTTTCGTCCGGCACTTTGGAACAATAACAAAGACTTGTACCAGAGAACATGAACATTTTATTCTCATTATATATGCTTCCACTAGGAAACATTATCAGGACACACTCGGTAAATTTCCACTGCTATGCGGATGACACCCAGTTATATTTGTCAATAAAACCTGAACAAAGTAATCAATTAACTAAACTTCGAACATGTCTCAAGGACATAAAAACCTGGATGACCCGCAATTTTCTCTTATTAAACTCACACAAAACAGAGGTTATAATACTTGGCCCCAAACACCTTAGAGATGCATTATCTAATGATATAGCTGCGCTAGACGACATTGCCCTTGCTTCCAATGAAACAGTCAGGAACTTGGGAGTGATCTTTGATCCTGATTTATCCTTTAATTCTCACTTAAAACAAATTTCTAGGACCGCTTTTTTCCACTTACGTAATATTTCCAAAATTAGACATGTCCTTTCCCAAAAAGATGCAGAAAAACTAGTCCACGCCTTTGTTACATCGAGACTGGACTATTGTAATTCATTATTATCTGGCTCCAGCAGTAAGTCGTTAAAGACTCTACAGCTTGTCCAAAATGCCGCAGCACGTGTCCTGACGAGAACAAAGAGAAGAGAGCACATTTCTCCAGTATTAGCGTCGCTACACTGGCTTCCAGTTAAATCTAGAATAGAATTTAAAATTCTCCTCCTCACCTTCAAGGCCCTTAATAATATGGCGCCTTTTTACCTTAAAGAGCTGTTAGTACCTTATAAACCCGCTAGAGCACTCCGCTCCCAGAATTCAAGCCTACTTGTCGTCCCTAAATTCTCTAAAAAAAGAGTAGGAGCCAGAGCTTTTAGCCATCAAGCCCCTCGGCTGTGGAATAATCTACCACTTTCAGTTCGGGAGGCAGATACCATCTTTTCATTTAAGAGTAGACTCAAAACCTTCCTTTTTGATAAAGCTTGTAGTTAGAGCTAATTAGTGCGCCAGAACGTTACTTGTTCTATTTTATGACACATGACACACGGAGCTTCTCTTTCCAGCTTCTCCTTCCTCTTCTCCATCCCTATCCCCCTTCCCCGGAATCCCTTTGCTTTATCACCCGCAGATCCAGGGCCTCTGTGGCCGCACCATGGATTGCGGTTTGTGGATCGTACACAGGGGTCGCGGTGGTGGATCCATTGTGGCGGATTCTGGGCTGATCGTGGTGCTGGTGGCGGACCCTGTGTCGCGTTGGCATTGGGCACGGGCGGTGGACCAGGACCGCGGTGGTGGCTTGTGATGGGTCCTGGTGGTCGGCGGTGGACGGTGACTGAGGACTGGAGTGGCGTCTGGTCTGGATGGTGGATCGTGGTCTAGATGGTTGCTGAGCATGGACTGTGCTTGCAGCGGGACTGCTTGGCATGTCATGTTGGGGTTGTCCTTCGGGATGTCTACCCTCATCAAATGCTGCTAGAGACTTTGATTATTGATGATGTTTTCCTGCACGTGGCATCTATTGCACTTCTGTCCGTCCTGGGAGAGGGATCCCTCACATGTGGCTCTCTCTGAGGTTTCTACATATTTTTACCCTGTTAAAAGGGTTTTTAGTAGTTTTTCCTTACTCTTGCTGAGGGTTAAGGACAGAGGATGCCACACCCTGTTAAAGCCCTATGAGATGAATTGTAATTTGTGAATATGGGCTATACAAATAAAATTTGATTGATTGATTGAGGGGCCGAGCTGGTTCATACATTCTCAGCATGTCAGTCAAATATACTAGGGCAAGACCATGAAGTGCTTTAAAACAGGCCAAAAAAATGGCAGCCAATGTAGGGATTTTAGGACTGGTGTAAAATGTTCTCTCCTTCTATTCCTGTTCAGAGTCCTGGATTAATCCAACCAGAAGGTTGGCAGTTCCCAGTCTTCCTCATCTGCATGCCGCAGTGTTCTTGGACAAGATGCTGAACCCAGAAATTGCCCCATATAGAAAAAGTGCTACACATAGTCATAGACGGACTGTATGAGTGTTTGAATGGCGAACTATACTGAGTGGTCAGCAAGACTAGAAAAGCTTTATATAAATGCAAACCATTTACAATTTATAACTGTTTTGGTAGACCAGATAGGAGAGCATTACAGTTATCCAGCCTGCTTGATCACAGTGCCATTTAATACCACAAATGTCCAAACTGAGTACATATAATTAAAGTTCCTCTCCTGGCATTTATTAAGCCCCCTTCCTCTCCGTCACATGTAATAGAAATGCAGATAAATTTGAGGTGCCACAGAGGACAGTGGATGGTGCCTTTTTTGAGAGGAAGGAGTTATAGTATTAAACTGACCATGTTTAACAAGCACCCTAAGGTGTATTTTCTGCATAAATAGAACTAAGACAGCTAAACGCTGTTGCATTGTTTGTAGTTCAAATCTTTTCCCTTTTAAGATTTATGGTGCACTGTGCTATCACACACAAAAATGTGAAGGATTACTTCAAGACGATAAAGTTCAACTTTCTGGTCGTTATTAAACGCCACAACTCAGGAACAGACGGGGGGATTGTGACCATATTTCCTGCAACTTGACTGCATACAACTCTGATGCAGTAATTCTAGTTGGTCATTACAATAGTTTCCTTGATTCCCACAAAGCAGAGAAGCTGTGTTTGCTCTTTGCTATTGTTGTTTCCAGGTGGGACATGAACCTCTTCCTCCAACTGTGGGCACAACGATGTTTGGAAGAAGAGTCTTATACTTACCTGGCTTCTTCTCCTATGGTGAGTGAGATGTGACTATTTATTGTCTTATGTCCTGTTCAGACTGGGTTTCATAATCTGTCCTAGATCCGATCCGAAGTAGGGAGCTCTAAGTTTGTCTGTTCACACCTGCTTCCTGTGACCACTGGGATCAGATCTCACTTCCCCGCTCTATATGCAAATAATCATGCTCATCATTTCTGTTCCTGAAGACCAAATTATGTTTTTACCCAGTCTGTTTTTAAATGAGCCTGTTTGAGTTTGAGTCGGTGCGAGGGAGAGATCATAGTGATCAGTTTTTTGTGCTAATGTGCCATGCTAGCTATTCATGAAATGCCAAAGGAAAGTAGTTTGAAAATAAACTCCACAAACAGACGAGCACATACCAACAACTGGTTCAACAACTGGCTCTACCTCCTCTCTCCAGGCTCAGTTCATTTGATGCCTGGAAGGATCTGTATTAGAAAGAATATAAATTGATTGACTAGTTTAAGTGTGATTTGATTGACTGGTGTTGGAACTGCCACTTGAAGATTTGAGCTTTTCTCAGCTTCTACTACACACGTTCCTGCTGAAGTCTGATATGTGTGAGTGCTCTGTAACAGTTTCACTGGACATGAATTAAGAGCAGCCGACAGGAGATGGATTTGTTTTCAGCACATCACATTGTGAAGGTGGATGGAAAGAGGGGACTCCTCCGTGGCTTCTCACCTCGTTTCCTAACCAGTGCCATTTCCACCATGGTCAGGAGCAACGTTAAACAGGTAAGCAACTTCTGAGACTAAGACTGCACAGATATCATGACAGTGTTATGGCTGTTTCTTATGGGGCCTTGTGTTGGGGCAGAAATCTGACTGAAGGCCGAAACTGAAGCCAGATCTTTACAGTGGATTGGGCAAAGGTAAACTGCAGCAGAGCTTAGCCTTTGAAGCACAGATTTATAAATTTCCAGATTTTTTCATGATAAATTCTTCCAAAGCTTTTGAGCAGTGACAGCAAACGCATGATCGCCCTTAAGCCTGAAACATGCTTCTGCGACTGCGTCTGCGTCTTTTCACGCCGCTGTGGCGCAAGGCTCGTTGTCATTCATGCTTCCCCAACCGTTGCGCGTTTTACAAAGCAGTTCCGCGCCAGAACACTAGGCGGAGTAATGCTTTTTGTCGAAGACGACCTGAGAGACGCCTTCTTTCTTCTTCATCGATTGTTTATTTACATAGCTACTGCGGCTCCTTGTAGCCTTTTTCAGGCGGACAAATACGCCAGTCAGTGACGGGTTATACAAGTGGACATACTTTCGGATCTCTTCTGCCAAACGCTCTTCTATTTGGTCCATATTCATTCTTCTAAATCTCCCGTTGTTTCTGCCTGTGTTATGTGGCATGAAACCGGAAATGCAGCTCCAGAAGGGATGTAGAGCAGACCAATCACAGCCTTGCGGGCTGAGTGAGCTTGCGGAGCTTTGCCGTAAATTTTAGAAAAGGGGGTCGACACCCGTCAGCACGTAAGGAGGGATACATAAGCACGTAAGGGACCCGGAAGGGCTCTTGCACTTACGGGCCCGTGAAAACGCAGAAGCATGTTTCAGGCTTTACACCTCAGCTTAGACAGAGGGACGGACAGAAACAGCTGTCGAGGTTGTTTAAGAATCGAAAGGTATACAGTAGGTATTATGTAGAGTTGTCCGAGTAATTCACTTGTTTATTCAGCAGGCGGAGCTTCTAGCAAAGAGAGACGACCTTCAGACCTCACTCAAGAAAGTGGTTAGAGAGGTGAGAGGTCACCCTGCTCCCGACTTTGGGATCATCCCAGGCTCAATTCATGTGGAGGCTAACTGCTAAGATGTAATTGCATTGTGTTGTTATACTCACTACCTACTTTCTGTTTGTCATGTTGGTAGTTTTTTGTTACAGTGTAAAATTAATCTGTCAAAGTAGCTCTTAAAAATGTTCAACCAGTGCACAGAGTATGGAAAATTGGCAAACAAAAAGTGTACAGCAATTATCCTTGTAGGGGAGAGCGGGGTAATGTGAGACATCCCCTGTATCTAGGCAACGGAACACATTTGTGGTCATGTGACCATTATGTTTTCAAGCCCCTCCCATTCCCCCCTTGCCATGAAGAAGAAGTTGGGGCTGGTGCTGTGGAAAGGATGTTTTTTCACAAAAACATGTTTATTGCATGTAAAAGTAAATTTTCTTGCTTTGAACTTAATCAACTGTTGTATCAAAACAAATTGATTCAGGTAGAAAAACTTATATAATACATGTTGATGAACTTCCAACATATAAAACCATGTGATTGATGCTAGCTGAAGATTAGCCTGAATTGCTAAGAGATGTTGTTTTTTCTAAAATGGTGGCTGTGGGGTAAAGTGAGACAAACACTGTGGGGTAAAGTGAGACATGAAGCACAAGTTAAGTTTAGTCTTAAACATATTGTAGTGTAATATTACATTACATATGTTTTATTTTTAATGTCATAAACATTGTAGAAAAGCCATCATGCCAAGAAACTACACCAGGAAGACAACCTGGGGCCAAACACCCCTCGCAGAGATGGAGAGTGCAGACGCTGAGGTCATGCAAGGAAAGAAGTCCTTAAGAAAAGCTGGAAGGGATAGAAATATTGACAAGACAACCCTCAAAAGATTCATAAAGAAAAAAGAGAAAGGGAAAGTAAAATCAGTAGCCGCTCTCCCCTATTACTCATAACTCTTATACATTTTTCTAATTCTTTAATCAGACAGTTTCAGACTATAATATCTCACTAATACACAACATTTGTTATGCCAGACTTTCTGGGGCGGCTGTGGCTGAGGTGTATAGTGGTCGTCCTCCAACCTGAAGGTCGGCAGTTCGATCCCCAGTCTGACCCATCTGCATGCTGAAGTGTCCTTGGGCAAGATGCTGAACCCTGAATGGCCCCCCTAGAATATCAAAGTGCTGCGAATAGATGCTCTGTATGAATGTGTGTGTGAATGGGTGAATGTAACACTGTACTGTAAATTGCTTTGAGTGGTCATCAGGACTAGAAAAGCGCTATATAAATACAAAACCATTTACCATTACATGATCACTGTGTTGATTCATGTTTGTTCAAGGCTTCTTTTGTTAAACTACAAAAAGAGATGTGGCGAAAATATATGTCTAGAAAGTAAGGTCAGACATGAACTCCGGAGAATGTCCACACAATTGGATCTGGACCTTTTCTGTATTTTCCCTTTCACATATTCACAAAGTTCACGAGAACACAAATTACGAGACTGTTCAGGTGAGGGGTGGTGCAGCAGGCAGAGGAAGGATCTAATGTATTAACTCCACTGCAGAGATCACGTTTTGTCTGTGTCTTCTACGTCTTTTTCATCCTCAGATGTTTTTTACCAGAAATAAGCTAGTCCTACTCAAAACACATTTATCAAGCAAAAAATTAACAGATATTTTGGCTTATAGCCAAAATTTCATTTCACATCTTTTCATCCTTTTATCAAACTGTCTCTTCACATTGTTTTCATGTCTTCAGACCACACATGAGATGATCATCCAGTGCCTGTCCAGAGTAGCCACTCATCCTTTTCATGGTATGTCCTCATTAAGCCTGTAAAACTTTATTCTACCATATAAAGCTTTTGCTCAATATACAAAAGCCCCTGTATTTTTTATCATTATTGAATAGTTATGAAGGTATTTTTATAGTTATTTTCTCAATGGTCTAATAATTATTGTGAAATTGACATCACAAATTCTGAGTACAATGATTTTCTTCAAATGGTTTGGTTTGTCTGACTGGCTAAGATGAAAAATGTTTGTTTTTACATAAAATAGATGAGCAGAAAATTGCTCTCAGAACGACTGACATATCTTTGCTGATCACCTGTTTTGTTTCCTTTTGGCAGTTATGTCAGTGCGTTGCATGGCCCAGTTTGTTGGCAGAGAGGTCAAGTACAGGTAAGATTTGGTATGATGCCGCAGTAATTTCCTGAACAGCCTTTGAAACCAGGTTTTTTCTACAACCATTAAATACGCATGACTATATGACCGACAATTAAGGTTAATGTTCGGAAAAACAATTATTGAATTATTATTTATCAAAGTTATAATGCTTCAGATTTCTGTGGCCCCACAGTGTAACCCGGATCAAAAATTACGGGACTTTTCTTCTAGCAGCTTCACAACAAAGGCCACCCATAGATCACCAGTCAAGCACTTAATGTGAAGCACTAACAGCAGTAGGAAACAATTGGATTGCACACAGCTCTCCTCTGACTGAAGTGAGTGACTAGCAAGGCCCATAGTCAGTGAGACAGCTTTATATTTTTAACTGTTAAAGTTTATGTATTTCTTTCTTTTAATCTCATATAATGTAGGGATTATAGTTCCCCTGCACTACAACAGATTAATATCAGTTAGATTCCAGAGAGTCCATGAATGGGATCCGCAAGTATAAAACAACTTTATCACTGATTTTAGAGTTGCAGTTTATTCAACAATATTTAAAGGTAACACTAAGTCTGCTGTTTAATAGGTCAGTCTATGTGCTGGAGTTCCCCCTAAAGTTAGCTAGTTATCCAGTAGATTGCTAGGTAGATAGGCAGGGAGGGCGGTAGGTTGATAAGTAGGTAGGTGGCATGGTAGGTAGGTACTATGTGTTTTAATTAAGGCTCATTGGGTCTGTTGAAGTGTTTCACTTAAAGTGTTATTACCAGCTTGTTGTTCTTTGCTTATGTTTCTGCGTATTGTGTTCAGTACATAGACTCTGTTCATGCCTCACTCTGGCAGGTTCTACTAATGTATACTTATGCAAATATAAATATATAATCATCATAACAGTGAACACTGAGGATAGAGCCAGGATTGGTGTCAGATTTTTTTTTAACTTTCAGATATTCTTATTTTTCAGGTGCTTTTGTCACAATCATCATTATTATTATTAGTTGATTCATATTTGGAAATTTAGCTAGTCTGCCTCATCCGGACACTGTAGGTGGGATTTGATCACATAAGTATGACAGCATCATCCCATCTACTTCAAACTGCTGCAAGGAGCATTGGGATGAACAGACTCAGATCTGCTTCATTTCACCAGCTTAGACACTTTACAATAGCTGAGTCAGGAAGCTGCCATTTAAAAGCTGAAAACAAGAAACCCATTTTTTTGTAGATTTTTACATTGTTCATTGATTTTATATCATATTTACAGTGGGATGTTCAGTTGTATTACCAACATATTTAAGGAGGAAGGAGTGGCTGGATTCTATGTGTGAGTAATAATAATTTTACAGTTATTTAAAAAAACACTTCGGACATGTTGATTAGATCTTTGACCTCCACCAGTCTGATCAGTGTTTTGTGTGTTTGCAGAGGTCTCATACCCCATATGCTGGGAGAGGTTCTCTTCCTGTGGTGTTGTAACATCCTCTCTCACCTTATTAATACCTACGCTGTAGACGACAGTGTAAGTATCTATCTGGATGACGAGCACTATTATTTTGTAACTACACAATACATTATATATTGATGACAAGTAATGAATAAGACAGTTTGTTATGCATATACAAAAAGCCATAAACAAAGTACCAATGGAAGACTCGAATATCTGAATCACTCGCATGTAAAAGAAACTAGTCTACACCTTCTGCAACCACTGTTAGCTGGGAGCTAAAGTGCATCACATGAAAACGCTGAGAGTTCAAACATGTTGCTTCAACAGCTGAAAGGCAAGTGATTTGCTGCCAAAGCTGTAAGTACAAATTAAATGTAAAACCTGTTTGTTTTCAGAAAAACTTTGTGGTTTGTGTGTGTAGAATCATCAATCAATCAAATTTTATTTGTATATCACATATTAACAAATCATAATTTGTCTCATAGGACTTTAACAAAGTGTGACATCTACTTCCCCTAACCCTCAACAAGACAAAAAAACCCTCCAAAAATAAACCTTTTAACAGGGTAAAAAGAATGTAGAAACATCAGAGAGCCACATGTGAGGGATCCCTCTTCCAGGACGGACAGAAGTGCAATAGATGCCACGTGTAAAGGAGCACATCAGAAAGATAAAGGTTAACGCCAATTCTGCCTAATAATGTGATCATTCGGCAGAATTGGCGATAACAGACAACAGTTGAAGGCTTCGCTTGTTCAAAGGCTGACCATTATAGAAACCATCTACAAATTTTATTTGTATAGCCGATAATCATAAAATCGAATTTATATGCAATAGAGAAGTGCAATAGATACTATGTGTCGCAGTGCATGTCAGCAAAATAATGATGTTTACAACATTCATGAGAAAAGACAGTGTCCAACATAAATGAAGAGGTGTATTAATTAATGTTTGAAGGTAGCAGTACTGATTATTACAATGATAGAAAAATTGCCCTAGAAAAACATGTTTCAACACTCGGCTTCTTCACCTAATGTACTCCACTTTTATATTTCAGACTTTCATTTGATTAAGCTATTTCCTCCAGTTTTTACTTCCAATGTAAATCCAATTTCCTGTTCCGTATAAAGCCAGTACACTGTGGCCTCTCTTTTTTTGTTGCAGTTCAGTCAGGCCTCAGCAGTCAGAAGCTATACTAAGTTTGTGATGGGGGTAAGTTCAGCAGTTCCATTGTTATTTGAATTATTCCTCCTATTTGTCATGACTTCAGATTAATGCAGTGTTGTTTTCTAGATTGCAGTGAGTATTCTAACATATCCATTCATGTTGGTGGCTGATCTTATGGCAGTCAACAACTGTGGGTTAGTCGATTCTTCCAACATGATTATATTCTCGTATGGAAAAGGATTTCAAACTTCAATGACAATATGATGGGATTCAACTTGTTGTCGTCACTCCGTATCAATAGTACCGCTGACCTTCATGCTCTACCTCCTGAGACCCTAAACTCCAGACTACACTTCCTGTGCACAATGGTGACATCAGCAGTGTCCTCATGTTGCTTTGATGAGGCAGTGTTGAGTGACTTGCTGCTTGCTGCAGAGCTCATGGTGACAACACAGTGTGCACAGCTGGCTCGTATTGGTTAGATCGTGACACTATTAGCCTCCGCTATTTCTGAAAACAGGAGCAAACACGTCAAACCTTGTGAACTTGGAGCTTTCAGCAAATTCCAAGGCTGTAGGTTGTAGCTGTTGATTTTCATTTGATCATAGCACTCACCGCAGCTATATCACAAACTATTAACTTGTCTTCTTTGAATGGACAACAACATAGTTAGTGGTATTTGTAAAATCCCGGCGAAAATGTTGAAGTGTGATTGGTTGGGCTTTGTGTCAGTCTGGCTGCAGGTCTTCCTCCTCGCTCTCCCATCTTCAAGTCCTGGCTGCACTGCTGGAGTCACCTGAGCCACAAGGTACGCCCACTCTGTCACTCCCACTCATCCTGTGGAAATATACTCATTTCACCTCCCTTTAACCAGGTTTAGAATTGAGACTTGTCAATATTCAATAATAATAATCAATACCCCCGCCCCTTTCCCAGGGTCAGCTCTACAGAGGATCGAGCTTCTTTTCCCGCTGGGTGCCTGTCACCTCCCTGCCCTCCATCGAGAACTGACATTATGACTGTCACCCTGCTGGGATGTTTAGCAGAGACTCTGTTTTTCGCTTGCCATCAAATTTTATCTAACAGCAGCTTTGGTTGTGTCTCAGTGGGGTGAGGACAGATCTCGTTCTCAACTAGTTAGCAATGTTTAGTTCTCGACTGCAGCGTGCTCCTCTGATGTCATGGCCTCCTCTCTATAGCGAGCGACAGCTGCAGAGGCTCATGGGTTTTGCAGTACATCAACATCCTCAACCAACGTTTCCATCAACAGCAGACTGCAGCTGTTACAACCTCATTGATCTTATCACATTATCAAACACAGACCCCAACACATTCTGACCAGTCACCGAGACTGTTACACAGTACGATGACTGTTGATCCTGTGCAGGACAACAAATCTGTTTATGGTCCATTATAAAACTGCTCAAACCAATTTACAAAATGGTCACTGTGATATGCAAAATAATTCCACATAATGTATACTGGGTCGCATCATGGCAAGCAAATTCCTCAAGTTAAGTTTTCACATTGTAAAAGAAATGAATGGAAACCAATGGCTGCATGAAATGGTTGCATGGTGTGCATTTTAAACAAAATCAGCCCAGATTGGTTTGGAGGATCCGAATTTTGCCGACACAGAACTTTCCTTAAAGGTGACATATAATGCCCATTTTACCACAGTTGATATGGTTCCTTGGGGTCTTAATGAAATGTCTGTAACATAGTTTGGTCAAAATACTACAAGAATCACTTAAACAGCACCCTTTTTACCCTGTCTAAAACAGCCCTCCTCAGATTGACCTGTTTTTGGACGGTAGACATGCCAGATACCCAAATTTACGTGTAGAAGCACTACAAAAGTGGACTTTTCATAATATGTCCTCTTTAAAGTGAGACTGTGGAACTGATGCTGAATCATTGTGGCCGTTAATGATCATTACAAGGTAAAGAGACTTTTCAAATTTGGCTTTAAAGACGTAATGCGGTGACCTGAGAGAGAGCGAGTGCAATACATGGACGTGTCCAGCAGCTGACCCCAGGTCTGTGTGCTGGTGGACAAACACACAAGTTTCTATGTATCAAAGAAAATCGGTTGATATCTGGTAAAAATGTTTTGAGGGAAAACAAATTAATTACTTCAATAGGTTGTTTTCCTCTGGCATCTACAAAAATGTATTTCCAGATTCAAATGAGGTCACTGACCTTTGGCCATTGACCACTGTAATCAGTTCATCATCTTTGAGTCAAAGTTCAACAAATTCCCTCAAGGTGGTGGTGAGGCATTACATTCTCAAAGCAAAACAGGTGTTTTGAGAGGTCACAGGGACCTTGACTCAATTCAGTTTATCCTAGAGTCTAAGTGAAGGAAGCTCATCTGAATATATCCCTTTCAACATATACAGTTGCAATCAGAAATATTCAACCCACCAAAGATTTTAAGGATTTATCAAATAAAGTTGACAGAATCTTGCTCTTTGAGCAAGATTCTGCTTCGGATGACTTCTTTATGAGTTGAGTGATACAGAAAATCAACACGGAAAATGCATGATGTAGTATTTGTGTGTAGCAGTATATTTTGTTAAGATAGCCATGTCACAATTATTCAACCCCTATATAATATTGTTGTTTTTAAAGCTGTCTGACAGTTATTTTGTCCTAAAGTTGAGTTGAAACATAATTAAGCCTTTGGGAAATCTATACCGATCCTTCATTTGCTTCAGCTGTGATGCATATATAAACCCCACCCATGAAGGTATTCAAGGTGAGTTGCAATCATGGGAAAGGCAAAGGAGCTTCCACAAAAGCTGAGAGAGGAGATTATTTCATCACACCTGAAAGGCCTTGGGTAGAAGAAGATTTCCCCAAAAAATTATATTCCAAGAGACACAATTGGGAGCACTATAAGGAAGTTTAAAACTGATGGAGCAGCTTCAAACCCGCCTGGCCGTGGAAGAAAGCCCAACATTTCATCAAGGGCCCTCAGCAACTTAGTCAGAACAACTCAGATAAACCCCTGTGTGACTGCAAGACACCTACAGGATGACCTGATGAAGGCTGGTACAAGTGCGTCAGTGGCAACTATAAGACATGCACTGAATAAAAAAAGACTTCATGGCCGGCTTCAAGACACACTCAGCTCTTGACCCCAAGGAACATCAAAAGTCGACTAGAATATGCCAGGAGGAATTTGGATAAGACAACTGAGTTTCGGATGACAGTTCTATGGACTGATGAAACCAAACTGGAACTGTTTGGACGTATGGACCAGCGGTATGTCTGGTGTGTGAAAGGCCAGGCTTAGGACCAGAGGAATACCATCCCCACAGTCCAGCATGGAGGTTGGTCAAAGATGATGTTGGGCTGTTTTTCTGCGGCAGGAACTAGCAATCTTTATTGTGTACATGGCATCATGGATTCACAGAAATACCAGGCCATTTTAAAGAGGAATGTGATGCCTTCTGTTGACAAATTAAACCTTGGTGATCATTGGACTTTCCAGCAAGACAATGATCCAAAGCAAAACCTCTAAGTCCACCAAAGCTTGGTTGAGAAAAAGATTGTGGAACGTCCTGGAGTGGTATTCACTGGGATTTAAAGAAGGCAGTTACAGCATGGAAGCCATCAAACATCACTGATCTAGAGGCTTTTGCACTTGAAAAATTGGCAAAAATTCCAAACGAGAGGTGTAAGAAGCTTGTCCGCACTTACCAAAAACATTTTTTAGAAGTGATAAAAGCTAGAGGATGCGCCACAAAGTACTGAAGCTGGGGGGTTGAATAATACTACACATGCACATGTGTTGAAAGAGTTACATTTTTCATTTGAACTTCAAAGTTAAGTCAACTTCTGTTGTCAAAATAACTAAAATACACATCAATAAATATTAGAGCTGTGAAAAATAACGCGTTAACGCGTTATGATTAAATTACAGGATTAATTCGTTTTTTTTTAACGCATTTAACGCATGCGCAGAAGGACCTTCCAATTCCGCCGCCTCTGCACTAGTTGCCGCTCTAATGCAGTCAGACTGCAGCTGCCATTCAAACAAACAAACAACATGGATAATTCCAGAGCTGCCAACTCTCACGCTTCCGCCGTGTGACACACGCTTTTGCATGTTTTCACACGCACTCACGCCACACATCCAATTTCTCACGCCAAAAACAACCTGGATCTTTTAAGTGAAGCGCATGACTAAATCTATTTTAACTTGTTGACGAGACGTGACGAAAATGTTGGTGGTTGACTAAGTCACGATCATTTTTTAAAACATCATCGTATCAGGCCATCATGAAGTACCAGGAGCGGGCGAGTGTGTGTTTGTGTGTGCCCCAGATAGCGCACCGGTCCCGAGGCTCCGCCCCCCGCCCCGCGCACTCGCTCAGAGACACAAGACCAGAGCTCCTTCACGTGAAGGAGCTGGTCACTGACTCACCGGCTGCTCAGTGGAAACAGTGAAAACACAGAGTTTCTCTGGTCTCAGCTGATCAGAGCTCAGCGTCTTGATCAGAGCAGAAGCTGCAGTTGGTTTCTACCGAGCTGCAGTTTCTGTGTCCGCCTCCAGCCTGACCTGCTCTCACTTTTCGTTTAAATATTTCGCCAACTAAAATATATATTTTTAAGCTATAAGGCTGCAGCTATATGTTTTTATTTATTTAAAAATAGGGTACTTCTTATTTCATACATTTTCCACAAATACGGGGAGGACTCAAATAACCCTACAAAGGTCTGTGTTTAATTTATTTCAAAGTAGGCCGACACTTGCCTGTGTATTTTCTTCTCTTCATAAGCGTTTGGTTTTTCCTTTGTTGTAACAGGTAAAAATATCAATCAAATGTCAACAGTTTTCTTTATTGTTGTTCGATAATTTCATAAATGCAACAAACCATAGTTTAGTATAGTATAACTTTATATAAAACTTTATTAGCTTTGTTATCAAATATGTTTTGCGGCTCCAGACAAATTTTATTTTGGGGAAGAGGGTCCATTGTGTTGCTTAAAAAGGCTACTGTTTAAGCACTTTATTTGTTGCACTTTTTTGTCTGATGGAAAGTGTGGTGGGAGGCGAACATAAATCATTAACTGCTCTTAAGAATACAATTATTTAAAATATAGGTTAGGTTTCAGTTCAGAATTAGTTGAAAACCATTGTAATCAAAATGTCAATCAACCTACCTTGGTCAAATCTTAAACAAAGGTCTATTAATTAGGCTATATTGTGGTCATTGAGGCACAACAATAGTTTTCTGGTTGAATGTTCAGCTCAAGGCTAGAAGGCCCTACAAGTCATGATCAGAGGAACATGAATCAGAAGAAGTTCAGGTATTGCACATCTTTAGCATACCACCCAAAAATCCACTAGAATGCAGGAAACAACATCTACTTAAACCAACATTTCCTGGGGGTGGACCTTCAGCTATGTCTTTGCGTCACAGAATGTAACCAATGTTGTCCATCTCCAGTCGGCCGCTCCTATCAACGACTTCGGGCCCCAAAGGCCACCAGAATGCAGCGAACAACATGGATACAACGCCAAATTCCAACAATTCCCTGATATTTGAGCCACCAACGTGTGTGGCTGTGTGCGCGGCAAAATGTTGGTCACCCCCGACAAAATCTCACTCCAAGGTTTTTTGAAAAGTTGGCAGCTCTGATAATTCTGATGAACCTGAGGACCTTCTGGACGGGAAGATCGTGTTCCAAAAAAACAAAGATCGAACATTCAGTAAAACCAAGGTGATATGCACACTCTGCGAGAAGACGTTATCGTTTCACCGTAGCAATACCCGCCTAACCACCGCAACGCGAAGCATGTGTTGGTCGGCGAGGGGCGTTCAAGTGGAATGCGACAAACCAGACTCACTCGCAGGACACATTGTGCAAAAGAAGCGGTCAGCTTTACTGTCAGAGAATTTGAACAAGTTAGTTTGCCTCACCAACTGGCTAAAGAACGAGTAGCTAAGAGGGCCTTTAGAGGCATTAGATTGTATCATGGTGTGGTTAATGGTTGTGTGACAAAAAATATAAAAAATGTCAACCATCCTATGGCTAAGAAGCTCAAATAATTTCTGTTTGATTTAAAAAAAAAAAGAGTTTTATTCAACCACACAATGGCTAAGGAGCCCGAATATTGTTTAGGATGAAGATTATATTAATGTTCAAAAACCCTCAATGAATATCGACGGAAGAGGAGATGTGACCCGGCCCGGAGGAAGCCCGGGGCCCCCGTCTGGAGCTAGGCTCAGACGGAGGGCTCGATGGCGAGCGCCTGGTGGCCGGGTTTGCCACGTAGTTTGTTCGGGCACAGCCCGAACAAACTACGTGGCACCCCCCCTCTCTTCATCTCATGGGCCCACCACCTGTGGGAAGACCCGTTGGGGTCGGGTGCGCAGCCACATGGGTGGCAGCGAAGGTCAGGGGTCTCGACGGACCAGACCCGGGCGGCAGAAGCTGGCTCTGGGGACGTGGAACGTCACCTCGCTGTGGGGAAAGGAACCGGAGCTTGTGAGGGAGGTGGAGCGCTACCAGTTAGATCTGGTGGGGCTTACCTCCACGCACAGTCTCGGTTCTGGTACCGTACTCCTGGATAAGGGTTGGACTCTATTCTTCTCTGGAGTTGCCAAGGGGGTGAGGCGCCGGGCGGGTGTGGGGATACTCATAAATCCCCGGCTGAGCGCCGCGGTGTTGGAGTTTACCCCGGTAGACGAGAGGGTCGCCTCCCTGCGCCTAAGGGTTGTAGGGGGGAAAACTCTGACTGTTGTTTGTGCGTATGCACCAAACAGCAGCTCAGAGTACTCGGCCTTCTTGGAGACCCTGAATGGAGTCCTGCATGGGGCTCCAGTAGGGGACTCCGTAGTTCTGCTGGGTGACTTCAACGCCCACGTGGGCAACGATGGAGATACCTGGAGAGGCGTGGTGGGGAGGAACGGCCTCCCTGATCTGAACCCGAGCGGTCGTTTGTTATTGGACTTCTGTGCTAGTCATGGATTATCCATAACAAACACCATGTTCGAACATAAGGGTGCTCATAAGTGTACCTGGTACCAGAGTACCCTAGGCCGAAGATCAATGATCGATTTTGTGATCGTGTCATCTGATCTGAGGCCGCATGTTTTGGACACTCGGGTAAAGAGAGGGGCGGAACTGTCAACCGACCACCATCTGGTTGTGAGTTGGATCAGGGAATGGGGGAAATTTCCGGATAGACCTGGTAAGCCCAAACGAGTAGTGCGGGTGAACTGGGAACGTCTGGAGGAGGCCCCCGTCCTAGGTATCTTCAACTCACACCTCCGGCGGAGTTTTTCTGGCATTCCTGTGGAGGTTGGGGACATTGAGCCGGAGTGGGCAGTGTTCAAAGCCTCCATTGCTGAAGCTGCGGCGGCTAGCTGTGGCCTCAGGGTCTTAGGTTCCTCAAGGGGCGGTAACCCTCGGACACCGTGGTGGACACCGGTGGTCAGGGAAGCCGTCCGATTGAAGAAGGAGGCCTTCCGGGATATGATATCCTGGAGGACTCCTGACTCGGTTGCAGGGTACCGACAGGCCCGAAGGGCTGCAGCTGCTGCCGTGTCGGAGGCTAAGCAGCGGGTGTGGGAGAAGTTCGGAGAGGTCATGGAGAAGGACTTTCGGTCGGCACCAAAGTGTTTCTGGAAGACTATCCGGCACCTCAGGAGGGGGAAACGGGGAACCATCCAAGCTGTGTACAGTAAGGATGGGACTCTGTTGACCTCAACTGAGGAGGTCGTCGGACGTTGGAAGGAACACTTTGAGGAACTCCTGAATCCGAATAACACGCCCTCTATGTTGGAGGCAGAGCTCGAGGTTGATGGTGTTTCGTCGTCAATTTCCCTGGTGGAGGTCACTGAGGTAGTCAAACATCTCCGCAGTGGCAAAGCCCCAGGGATTGATGAGATCCAGCCAGAAATGCTAAAGGCTCTGGGTGTTGAGGGGCTGTCATGGTTGACACGCCTATTCAACATCGCGTGGGAGTCGGGTACAGTGCCAAAGGAGTGGCAAACCGGGGTGGTGGTTCCCCTGTTCAAAAAGGGGGACCAGAGAGTGTGTACCAATTATCGGGGTATCACACTTCTCAGCCTCCCTGGTAAAGTCTACTCCAAGGTGCTGGAAAGGAGGGTTCGGCCGATCGTCGAACCTCAGATTGAAGAGGAACAATGCGGTTTTCGCCCCGGACGTGGAACTACGGACCAGCTCTTCACTCTCGCAAGGATCCTGGAGGGGGCCTGGGAGTATGCCCATCCGGTCCACTTGTGTTTTGTGGATCTGGAGAAGGCGTATGACCGGGTCCCCCGGGAGAAACTGTGGGAGGTGCTGCGGGAGTATGGGGTAAGGGGGTCTCTCCTCAGGGCCATCCAATCTCTGTACTCCCAAAGCGAGAGCTGTGTTCGGGTCCTCGGCAGCCAGTCAGTTTCGTTCTCAGTGGGTGCTGGTCTCCGCCAGGGCTGCGCCTTGTCACCAATCCTGTTTGTGATATACATGGACAGGATATCGAGGCGTAGTCGTGGTGGGGAGGGGTTGCAGTTCGGTGGTCTGAGGATCTCGTCACTGCTTTTTGCGGATGATGTGGTCCTCATTGGATCATCGGCCTGTGACCTTCAGCACTCACTGGATCGGCTGGCGGCCGAGTGTGAAGCGGCTGGGATGAGGATCAGCACCGCTAAATCTGAGGCCATGGCTCTTAGCAGGAAACCGATGGATTGCTTACTCCGGGTAGGAAATGAGTCCTTAGCCCAAGTGAAGGAGTTCAAGTACCTCGGGGTCTTGTTCGCGAGTGAAGGTACTATGGAGCGTGAGATTGGCCGGAGAATCGGAGCAGCAGGGGCGGTATTGCGTTCGCTTTACCGCACCGTTGTAACGAAAAGAGAGCTGAGCCGCAAGGCAAAGCTCTCGATCTACCGGTCGATCTTCGTTCCTATCCTCACCTATGGTCATGAGGGCTGGGTGATGACCGAAAGGACGAGATCGCAGGTACAAGCGGCCGAGATGAGTTTTCTCAGAAGGGTGGCTGGCGTCTCCCTTAGGGATAGGGTGAGAAGCTCAGTCATCCGTGAGGGACTCGGATTAGAGCCGCTGCTCCTTTACTTAGAAAGGAGTCAGCTGAGGTGGTTCGGGCATCTGGTAAGGATGCCCACTGGGCGCCTCCCTTGGGAGGTGTTTCAGGCACGTCCAGTGGGGAGGAGACCTCGGGGAAGACCCAGGACTAGGTGGAGAGATTATATCTCAACACTGGCCTGGGAACGCCTCGGGATCCCCCCGTCAGAGCTGGTCAATGTGGCCCGGGAAAGGGAAGTCTGGGGCCCCCTGCTTGAGCTGCTCCCCCCGCGACCCGACCCCGGATAAGCGGATGACGATGAGATGAGATGAGATGATGAGATTATATTAATGTTCCATATGGAAAAGCAATGATAACTGCTGAAGAACTGCTGAGTTGCAGCACAAAAGAAAAGTTAAATGTCATAAATCTTGTTTTCACAAAAATATTCCGAGAAAATCGGTAATGTGATTAATCATGATTAATCCATAGAAACCTGTGATTAATTTGATTAAAAATTTTAATCATTTCACAGCCCTAATAAATATCTTTTGTTGTTTGATGAGTTTTTTGTCATTATATGTCATTACCTGTCATCCACATCACTATAATGTCTATTGAGGTGAGGGGGTTGAATATTTCTGATTGCAACTGTACATACTCTTTAAACTTGACCCAAAATGAAATCAGATAATCCATAAGTCCAAGACAATGTTTTTGCTAAATGTGAAAGGATTCCCTCAAGTGAAAAACTGTCTCTGTGAGGTCACAGTGACCTTGACCACCAAGATGTAATCAGTGCATCTTTAAGTCTAAGTGAATATTTGTACCAAATTTTAAGAAATTCCCTTTATGCGTTCTTGAGATATCGAGTTCATGAGACGGATACAAACGGAAACAAAAAAACTTCATAACCTTCCCTGTTCATTATATAATCTTTAATGGTAAAAATATTGAGATTTCTAATTGAACTAGATCTAAATGAGACTGATCGTAATCAATAAATTGGCTATCTTTTCCCTTCTATGAAGGGTGGTGCCCCGCGAGAACTTTAAACAATTAAAGTTATGATTTTATATTAATATTTTAAATATTGTTTTATATTTTATTTCGATAACCAAATTTATTGAGTGCATAAAGGCACACCATTCTATGGTAACACTTTTTAAGCACTATTGCACAACAATTCTTTAATTTCAAACATACCTTTATAAAAAAACAATTATTTAATGTCTTCTCAATTGGAAATTTTGATATCAAGCCTTTTTTATCTATTACATTCACTAAGTATTCAGACCTCTTCATGTTTTTCATTTTATTAAGGCAGCCTAACGATATAATAAAAAAATAGAAATACCACCCTGGAGTTGCACTGGAAGTGGTGTTTGGGGAGGTCACTGTGACCTACACATTTGACCTTGGATAACCAATTCTGATCTGTTCAGCCTGGAGTTGTTTTAAGTGAATGTTTTAGCCACTACTCACTTTATAAAAGGATTAAAGTTTGTGCCAAATGGCCTTATTAATGGTTTATTTAACAGGGTTTAAACTGGGCTCTCAAATACTTTCGCTTTAAGTTTAAAATCAGGTTTAGTTGGTCTCATTGTGGCTCCAGTCTGCTGAAGATCTGATCTTAAGTTGCCAACTGACTGGTTCGGTCTGACTATTCCTCTAGGGGGCACAACACAGGAATTCCAATGAAGACGATCAGATTTGAAGGAAGACACAACTCAATAAGTGCAGAGTAATTCATTGTCAAATAGCAGAAAACAAAAACAGCCACACGCCACAGAGAGAACAGTGGTTTAAATAATGTACACCCACATTCCCAAACCCCCCCTCACTTCTCACTCTCAGGTCACATGTGCTACAGCATACATACACATCTGAGCATTGCATGTGGAGAACATAGCATCCTTTCTCCAGATCATGAAAACATCCACACGCACAATCTGAAACCTCATTCACTCACCCACCAAGTGGCATCATGAAACCAGACCACATGCTCTGCTGCTGGAATCAGACTCATCTGTTGTCTGGTCCTAGCATGCGGAGCAGGAGCATTCCAATAATAGAGTCAAAGAAAAAAGCTCCTTGTGTGCTTTTCTACGTGTTGCAACGTGCTGAGCTTCATCTACACACTACCTGAAGAGGCTTTTTACAACAGATAAGGAAAACATTCAGACTGAGCTGGTGCATACAGAAGATTATTCCTTCCACAAACAGGAAAATGTGAGAAAAGCTTAAAACCAACAACAAAGAGAACTAAATGTCTTTTTTATTTTTACGTGAAAATTATAAAATAACTGGTCTGCTTTAAGTCAAAACTGTATTTAAAATTGATGTAAATCTTACTATATATATAGATATATATATCTATATATATTTCAAAATGTGATTATAAACTAAAAACCAATATGATTCAATTTGGACTTAGTGAGTCAAACCTACAAGAGTTGCTTATAATTTGACTTCATGAATCTTTTTTCAATCGAAAATTTCAACCATGTAAGAGGCCAAATGATTACATTTACGCTGTCAATATTGTCAAAGGTTTCATATTTTCTCCTGGGAAAGGAGAAACTTTCTTCTAGTTGCACATCAGATCAGGACAAAGATGAAAATAAAGGTCCAGACTACTCACACAAACACCATTTTAAAATGATTGTGGCAAAAAAAATAAAAGAGGAACTTCTTCTCCACGACTCCATACAACTTAATTTACATTCATTTTAATCGACAGCATTTTGGATATTGTGTTCACTGGAAAATGTTTAGCCCTGTGCTCCCAGATTTGAAATATCAAACATCCTGACCTCAGGAATGAACAATTATGCTAAATATATTAAAGAAATAAATCTCAACATACGGTTATAATCCAAAACATTTCAATGTCTTGTGAATGTAGCAGCTGAAGCAGAGGTGAATAGGGAAGGGACGGGCTAACATTAACAAGCAGATGTATTTCTCTTCGTCCAGGATCATTTGAGGCCATTTGTCATGGCTGACAATTTTGAATCTGGAACTATTGTCCCCGTTTTTTCTCAGGGTTACATCAATGCAGCAAGTCGATCAACCGAGGAGCTGACACTTTGTCTTGGCGGCTGCAGTGAGTTCAGCAGTTCTATTTTTATATCCATTCATCTAGTTTAATTTAAGTTTGAACGGAAGATGTACTGACGTATGACAAGTTTGTGGCATTAAAATATTACAATGGAGACATTTGTGGGGAAAGTTTTCTTATCGGTCGAATGAAAACACCAATCCAAACAAACCAATGGGCCTGACTTTAGTGATCAGACAATCACATAAGGTGCTCAAGCTAAATTAACATAATGTCAAATGTAAATGTAAAAAGACTCGTGTTTTGTTCCACAAAATGCATCATTTTCATATTCACACTTATCAACAAGCAAATATTCCTAGTACTAGTCTATAAAAGGATAAAAAGTCTAAGTTTAAGGACGTGACGTGTCAGAGAGATGAAGCAGAAAGTCTTTGGTTGGATCGTCTGAAAGAGCCAGCAGCACTGAGCTCTTAGAAGAAACGAGAAACATTTGGACAGAATCCCTGAAGAGCACCTTATTCACTTCAAGTGACAGCTGAACGCAACTTCTGAGTTGACAAGTCATCATAAAGCAAAGAGCGGAGTGGATGTCCTGGTTTAGAACAAGAACCCCTGGTACATGAAACAGACTGGTGCTGGTTTATAGAGAGGGAATGTAGATGATGCTGGTATCAGGAGTGAAGACGTCCCACTGCATCCACTGGTGGAAAAGGCAAGTGGAGAGAATCACAATCACTTTAATCCCACAGTTCTGTTCTCAGGTATAAGCAAGAAGTAGAGAGGTACCCTCGGAAGCATCAGAGAAAGAAGACCTGCAGAGATGAAGGCAGCAGTTCCTATGGTGGAAAGCAATGGATGTAATTGAGCCCCTTTATTATTTGCAAAGTCCTGTGACGAGAATCCTCATCAGTCAGGTACTGGTGAGAACAGGAAGCGTTCTCTTTTCAGGCCTGAAGTTCAGGGGTTTGGACGACTCATTCAGATTTCGTGGCGGTGTTGGATAAAGCCAGTTGAAGGTGCTCATCTCTTTCCTGACTTCATGTAGGACGGTATGGCTCCTCGGGCAGTCAGGCCTTCGAAGCGTTTGTATGTGTAGTTGATGAAGACCCAGTCCTTGTTCTTCAGGTCAACCTCAGTCTGGTTGGACACTGGGGTGGCTGGAGGAGGAAGAGGAGGAGCAGGGTTTTCAAGCATTTCACAGCAGAGGCGTGGAATTTGAAATGTTTTCATAAGGAACAGTACAGTACCTGTAGGTGTTAGGATATCAGAATCAGGGAACTCATCAAAATGGGAGGTGTCGTCGATGCTTTTGATCTCGATGGGAATGGCAGCAGGTCTCTCCCTGGAGAGCAGATCAGTCAAGTTAGAGAAGAGTCAGAGGGGGAAATGTTGCATTTGAGAACTTGGTGAGAACAGAGCTGAGAATCAGCTATGATCTGCACTATGACCCTGGCCTTCATAAAGCAGCTTCAAAGAACACGCAAACATTAGTACAAAACTCATACATGACACAAGGTCAGAGCAGTGGTTCTCAAAGTGGGGGGGCACGGACACTCTCCAGGTCGGGCGCAATGTCACAGACAAAAAAAAAAACGACCGACGACCTGTCACTGGTTAGTGAAAGCTCCCTCAGTGGCGAAATGCTAGGGGCTGGACTGACACACACAAATCAAAAACTGTTTCGTTCCTGATCCACCAATCAAAAGAGGAGTGTTATCATTTGAACGCAAGTTCTTTTTAAAGACTCACTCCTTCCTTAGTAATACCTTCCTGCACTTGCAGTAGGCCTATTCGTAGCCTGATCTAAGGAGTAATTAGCTCCACAGTCTTTTTTAGAAAGCTCATAGCCCCAAGAGCTAGCCTTCTAGCTAGCTAACTTCTTCCAACTGCAGCTAGCCCTTTTCTCCTTAACACCTACATTTACATCTTCAATCATCCACCGTGTTGCAACAAATAAAACACCAGCACTTGAATACTATTCTGTGTCCCTGTCTACATTGTGTACTGTTCATTTTGTTAGGAACCATTGCCTAGCACAGCCTTATTCATTATTCGTGTGCAAGTCGCTCACAGCCACACATACAAACACACTCACAAGACCATGACGTTGCAATTAGAACTTTATAAACATCACACACACTGTATCAGCAAACAAACACTACCATGGACAAGTTTCTGATTCGTAAAAGTCAGGCAACCGATGCGCCAGTTGCGAAGAAGCCAAAGCTTTGCAAATATGACGAGAGCTATTTGCAGTTTGGTTTCACCGTCACTGGCACGACTGAGCAACGTCCTCAGTGTGTTTTGTGTGCCGAGGTGCTGGCAGATGACAGCATGAAGCCATGCAAATTAAAAAGGCATCTCGACACCAAACACCCTGACTTGAAAGAGAAGCCAGTGGACTTCTTTAAAAGGTAAACGTGATGGCCTCTAGCAACAACAATCCACCAATTCCAAGCATAGCACTGTCTCCAAGCTATCTATCTATCTATATATTGTGGTGTAGTTGAGGGCGGTGGTGGCGGGCGGCGCGGGGGCCACTACTACCCCTAACCAGCTTTGGGGGGGCCCAGCTTGCAAAAGTTTGAGAACCCCTGCTCTAGAGACTAAAGATAACCCATTACAATCAATTTAGAGCACCCACATCGTAACGGCTAAAAGGCAGAAAAGCTGTTTTCAGTCATGAACTCCGGAAAATGTCTGGGGACCGGAATTTGTCTTTCAAATATGAAGAACGTAGCAGTAGATTCTCCAGTTAGACGGGTTCACAACAACACAGGAATCTCCGGAGGACTCAGACCAGGTGGTAGTGAAGCAGGTAGAGGCAGGGCAGTTTTTAAAATCTTTGGCAGGAAAAACTCCAAAGATTGTCCGGAGCCAGTGACTAACATTTGTGTTCTCTCTTACAGCCCCTCTAGATAATTTCAGGAGATTAGATTAGAGTTCAGTGAATGCCTGAAAGCAACATACTGTCTCTAGTAGTCTAAGAAGTAGGGAAGATTTCACATGTATCAATGTCGTAAAGTCAAAATTAAGACGAGCGTATGTCAACGGTCCTTACCTGATATGGTCGTAGTCCACGCCCTCAAAGAAAAGATTGGACTTTATCTCTTCGACAGCTACAGCTCCGATCCTGTGCTCCTCCTCACAGCAG
This sequence comes from Pleuronectes platessa, assembly GCF_947347685.1. Lineage (NCBI taxonomy): Eukaryota > Metazoa > Chordata > Actinopteri > Pleuronectiformes > Pleuronectidae > Pleuronectes > Pleuronectes platessa. Next base: position 27,286,048 of record NC_070631.1, on the reverse strand, counting down.
AACCTATTCATGACATGTGTTCACTTAAAATCATTCACAGGCACCAGCTCATGCAAACTATTTCAGGTGTCTCAGATCTTTGTTCAAAACCATAACAATGCATCCACCATAAATATACAAAACGAGTGTAAGCACTCATCAGCGTGTGACCATCGGCTGCATCAACAACTATAGTAAGTGTGAGAGGGGTTGGAGATGTCAAGAGGTATATCATACCTGAGGATGAGGTCTTTGGCCTTTTCTGATATTGGAACTTCTGGGGGAAAGGTGAGCGTCTCTCGCCAGTTCATCACTTTCCTGTACGTCTCCTGAGGCGTCTCAGAGCAGAACGGAGGGTAACCTGTAGATCACAAAGACCAGTCATCGTCATTCTGACCACATCTGGTCTAAGTCTCCCGGAGGTAAATGAGATGGTGTGCTTGAGTCATTACCGATCAACATCTCATACATGATGACTCCCAGACTCCACCAGTCGCAGAGCTTGTTGTATCCATTTTGCATAAAGACCTCTGGAGCGATGTAGTCTGGTGTCCCCACTGTGGAGAAAGCCTGACAGGAACAACACAACGTTTGCTATGATGCTTTGTTATGAACATTGAGCATTTGTTTCTTCATCTGAGTTCACGTGTCACATGAGACCATTCTAGATTTGAGTTTCTCCCCTGTGCTTTTCTCACTGGTTTAAATGGAAGAGAAAAGGTGACCAAAAATAAAATCTGAATTTAAAACCATTTAATCACAACTCTGATATTTCCAGTTCACTGTTAATCAAATCGGACCCAACCACACACATGGTCCTGAAGATATAAATTTACTTCTGAGTTGATAAGCATTAGCCTCAATTATTTTTTTTTTGTCACCCAAATTTTTTTTAACAATTTGTAATTGTCAGAGTTAATATCAAACAGCATCACTCTTTGAACATGACTCACTGTGTATTTTTGTGTCTTGAAAAAACCTAATCGATACCTTCTTATTAAATAAGTAATTAATTACATGATCTAAATGTTAGGCAGTCAGTAAACTGGCACTGTTTCTGGACTAACAATGTGTTAATCTCGACCGAGTTTTCTTTTGAGTTTCAATTATTTTTAATGTAAGCTTAACCAAAATGTGTTTGGGAAAGAATTCAAAATGATATATAAAGCCTGTTTAATTTGTATTCATATTTATCACCTAGATAAATCATAAAAATGGATTCTAAATGACGTTGGTATATTGTAAAGCCTGTGAAACAGATGTTGAAGTGTTGAGTCAAAAAAGTTAATATTTGTGGGGCTGGATATTACTACAAAATAACTTGTTTTGAGAAATTAACACATTACTTTACAGGAATGTTTTCAATTTAAAAAATGAGTTAAAGACACAAATAAAGACATATTCCAATCCACATCAATTAAGAAATAAATCGTAATATTAGTTGACTTATTGCATTATTCCCTTTTGTGAAAAACACTAAGGTGTCAGGTGGGGGTAAATTTACCCTTTTTATTTTAAACTGTAATCTATATGCTCATAAGTTCCCTACACAATCTTCATAAATGTGTATGAAAAGCCAGCTCTTGTTAAATATGACCAAAATGCTGTCAAAATATTATCATATGTTCAGACGTACCAGCTGCCTCCTGTTCCTCTTCCATGTCTCTGCTTTCCTCTTGGAGTTCATGTTCTGGAAGGCTGTAGAGAGAGCGCAGCGAAATATCAAAACTGACACCCTTGTGTTGTAATAAGGACCTTAATGTGTAATGAATGTGAGCTGAGGTAGCGTGCAGACTTTAGATGAAATAAAAGAAAAGGTTTACTGACTTTGCTTACTGAGGTCACTGGGCAGGCTGTGGTTCAGATTTTTGTAGAACTCAGTGCGGTGAGCCCTCTTCAGCCCAGTGCAAAGACCAAAGTCAGACAGCTTCACGTGACCCTGGAAACACACGAAACACAATATTCTAACACTGAGGTCTGTATCACCAGAGGTGTAAAGTAACGAATTACATTTACTCACGTTACTGTAATTGAGTCGTTTTTTGTGTACTTTGTAATTTTTTGAGTAGCTTTTGAAATGGGTAATTTTACTTTTACTTAAGTAGATTTTGACTGAAGTATTGTACTTCGCTACATTGGAAATTACAGCCGTTACTGAGTAAAAAAAAAAAACAGTTCAAGGCGCAAGGTAATTCTCACTGCAGTGGTAGATGCTGCATAGAGTGGATGACGTTCCCTCACGTGCACGTTCAACATATGAAAACTGATCGTAAAGCTCACTGTTCGAGAAAAATATGCGCAACACTGCACAGGGAGCCACTGCTGAGCGGCTGCAGAGCCGCGGGTGGCCGACCTTGTCTACGGCGAAAGAGCGATTTGTTTACTGCTCCGCCGTTAAAGACATGCTGACGTCAAAACATTAGTTCGGCTATAATATTAGTTCCGCCTCGCATTTTCCCCTCCCGGCCGCGCGCGCACATGTTATGCTACCGCACAGTTTGAGAATCACTGCGCTACACAGGGCCGGCCCTAGCACATTTGGTGCTCTATGCAAGCTTCACTCCTGGCGGCCCCCCCCCCCAGACTGCATTTCTTTTCAAATAAACAAAGATCGCAACAACATGGTGCAAGCATTCGATTTAGACAGCGGAAAACATTCCGTAACGTTTTAGCTAGACTTCAGATAATATGAACGTGTTCACCGTTCAAATTCATTATTTATCATTAAGTTGCGTTCAGTTCAACGTTCTCATAAAAATGAACGTCTTCAATGAACGCGTTCTTTTGAACTCGTTCATGAACAACACTGCCTGAAACTCAACACTGGCCTACCTGCCCTGCCGCCTGCGAGCTACTCTTCAGCTGTGCTGGATTGCTGTTCACTGCAAAGCGAGCCCGGATGAGCTCTACTCACCTTGAAAATCAGCTGCTGCTCAAACTCAACAAGAAGTTTGTAGACTAGTGCTCTAAAGGTGGACCAAAGTTTAACCAAAAGTTTAAATATACAGTGCGACAGTGGCATTTTAACTTTTTATTTTAGCTGTCATGTGGATCATGTCTTCACATGTCCTCCCAAAAGTTCTTAAATGTTGTGTGGACATGTTAAATGTTTAATGTTTGACATGTTTAATGTCATTGCACTTATATTTGTAAAGATTCTCCTTTAATTAAAAATAACAGTTTTTGGATTGGATTTATGACCCCTTGTCCTTTTTTGCACTGTATAGGAGCGGCCTCCATCAAGTTGTTGGAAGTAACTAAGTAACTTTTACTTAAAGTACATTTTAAATGAACTACTTTTTACTTTTACTTGAGTAGATTTTTAGATGGGTACTTTTACTTGTACTTGAGTAAAATTTCATCAAAGTAAAGCTACTTTTACTTGAGTACAATATTTCAGTACTTTTTACACCTCTGTGTATCACACAGTGCGAGCCCATAACCAAGTTCAGTACAGTGCTGCAAACTAAGTCTTCAGTAAATGGTTTGTATTTATATAGCGCTTTTCTAGTCTTGATGGCCACGCAAACCTCTTTACAGTACAGTTTTACATTCACACACACATTCATACAGTGCATCTACTAGCAGCACTTTGTTGTTCTATGAGGGGCAATTCGGAGTTCAGCATCTTGCCCAAGGACACTTTGGCATGCAGATGGGGAAGACTGGGGATCAAACTGCAGACCTTCAGGTATGAGGACGACTGCTCTACCCCTCACCCACAGTCAGCGCAATCATAAATATGTGTGTTTCATATGTAGAATGGTGGTAAGATGAGGGGCAGTGCCTCTCTCTATGTAGCTGATAAACAATGCTGGTGGCTGGCAGTGTGATTGCGAATATCACTGTCTTGTTGCGACTATGGGAAACTGTGTAACCCTATCTGCATGTAGGTTTGCAGCAGCATTTGTGGAGTTCGCCAGCCCACAACCCATGTAATGTTAGCTGCAGTCTGACTTTTTTATCTGTATCAGGGTATAGGTTTGTATATGTGTGAGGGGTCGTGTGAGGGGGCCTAAAAACAAGGGTCTGCTAACAGATTATTAACAGGATTATTTGGGCTGTTAAATTTTTTGAATTACTCTGACAGGTAATGTTGCTTCCTAGTTAACTTAGCTACAAACTAACGAAGATCTCTTCTGTATTCTATAAAAACAAATAACTTACTGTCTCTAGTTTTTTTGGATGCTCTTTTTTTGATGATATTTTACAATAGTAACTGCTCAAAAAAATGAAGATTAACACTTTAATCACACATCAGATCTTGATGAACCAATTATTCAAGATAAAAATCGTTACTGATTTACATTCTATAATTTGTGTGAACAAAATGATGTAACAACCGTTATTGAAAACCAAAATCATCAACCCATTGAGGGCTGGATTCAAAATCATACCTAAAATCAAAGAAAAAATGGAAATCACAGGTTGATCCAACCTGCATGAATTTTATCCCAGCAAAACATAATGTGACTCAGTACTGTGTATGGCCCCCACGTGCCTGTAGGCAAACCAGTGTCTCCCCCTTGCACAAAAGAGCAGATACTGGTCTTAATGGTGAGATGATGCTCTTCTACAGCCCTGTCAAGCTCTCCTTGTGTAACTGTCTCCTGGTATCTCCTCCATGCTTTTGAGACTGAGCTGGGACACAGCGCAAACTGGACTACCTGTGCAACCCGATTGGGCTGCAGGTACCGCATCATGCTACCAGTAGTGACAAGGACACTAGCAGAACACAAAATTAGAGAATATTCAGTCAGGAAGGATAATTAGAGAGCAGTTGTCTGTGGCAACACATGCAAAACCATTCTCTTTTTGGGGGGTTTCTTGCTTCTGCCTCTTGCACCTGTTCTCACTTTCATTTGCACCAAAGCAGGTGAAGCTGATTACTATCTCATCTCATCTCATCTCATTTTCGTCCGCTTATCCGGGGTCGGGTCGCGGTGGGAGCAGCTCAAGCAGGGGGCCCCAGACTTCCCTTTCCCGGGCCACATTGACCAACTCTGACGGGGGGATCCCGAGGCGTTCCCAGGCCAGTGTTGAGATATAATCTCTCCACCTAGTCCTGGGTCTTCCCCGAGGTCTCCTCCCCACTGGACGTGCCTGAAACACCTCCCAAGGAAGGCGCCCAGTGGGCATCCTTACCAGATGCCCGAACCACCTCAGCTGACTCCTTTCTAAGTACAGGAGCAGCGGCTCTAATCCGAGTTCCTCACGGATGGCTGAGCTTCTCACCCTATCCCTAAGGGAGACGCCAGCCACCCTTCTGAGAAAACTCATCTCGGCCGCTTGTACCCGCGATCTCGTCCTTTCGGTCATCACCCAGCCCTCATGACCATAGTATCACTTGTGCTTCCTAAATGCACAGATTGATATCAATGAAGTTTAACTGACTTGCTGTTTTTTTTTTTTTTAGTTCAGTTCCTTGACAGTGAGTCTCACACAGCATGTCATACAATATTACAAGTGTAGACCAAATAAAAAGAAAACACAAATGGCCGAAGGGTTATCCTAATGGGTTCACAGTTTCATATTCAATCCAGCTTGTCCAGTCAAATGTCAACAGAATGTTCATTTTAACAGATAGATTATAACAGGTGTCCATCTTGCTAAGTAAATGTCCATCTGGAGTCTTTGGCTTGCAACTACAGCCTGGAGCCCCTGGGGCCACTGGTCCATGGTAGGTGGGTGGGGCCTGATCCAGTTTACTGTGATAATTTTGTGGGAAATTAACATCATTACTCTGATCATATACAATTCGTTTTTCCCTAGCCCCCTTGAAGGTGTAGCTCCCAAAATCAGCTATTGTGGGTCAAGTCTAAGTTCAAGATCTCACATATCTCCCTCTTCACCTCCTCCCAGAACTTCTGTAATTCAGGGCAATCCCAGAAAATGTGAGAAAAGTCCCCTACTAGACCACAACCTCTCCAGCAGAGAGGGGAATACTTCTTGTCATACTTAGCTATTAGGGGTGTTTTAAAATATCTCAATCTTAGCTTCCAACTAAATTCTCTGCAGGCTGGAATACTGAAACATATTGCATTTAATATAATACTTAGCTTTAGTTATCCCTTTCTGTGTTTCTTCAGAGGGAATAATTGCTTTGCTGTGGAGTTCAGTGATCCAGTCCTTCTCCAGGATCACTTACTCTATCTTTACATAAACTTATGTACAGTGACATTAGCCGTTTTTCAGACATGAACTTTGGATAATGTCCGCGGAATTAAGTCCAGACTTTCACCTGAGTTGGTCTTTCACACATGAACAGCAGTGCAAGAGATACTCCGCTCTGACGCATTCATTACACAGGAATCTCTGGTGCGCTCAGGTAAGGGCTGGTGCAGCAGGCAGAGGCAGGGTGTGGTTTGGTGTAATAACTCTACTGCGGAGATGATGTGTTTTTGTATACAGCACACGTGTATTGCATCATCCTGAGATATTTGTTATCTTTTAGTTTTTTCCATCTGTCTCATGTTAAAAACATCCCTCGGAGGATATCCTACTGTGTTCTCATGTCAGCTCATTTAGACATAAGACACAAGAGTTTTTACTAGGCAGGCTGGCTGTGATCATCCAGGGAAAGTCCGGAGGCTTGGACTTTTGCATTTTTACATACAGTTCCTTGGTAGTATGTCAGCAGGTTCTGCAGATTTGAGTGCATGCCCGGCAGAAGCTAAACTGATCTGTATCTAGTCTACTGAAAACAGTAAATGAAAACTGAGTCACCCTGGAGTCCAGCAGCAGGTTGTCTGGTTTGATGTCTCGGTGGATGAACCCCAGCTGGTGGATGGAATCGATGGCCAGCACTGTCTCTGCTATGTAGAACTGAGTGGCTTCTTCTGTCAGAGTGTCTTTCTTCATCAGCAGAGTCATCATGTCACCTGCAGCACAGCAGCCGAAACAGTCAGATTTACAGTCAGGAGAAATGGATTAAAACAGATGACAGTGTTATTGGGTTAGAGGTCAAACCTCCAGGCAAGAACTCCATGATGAGGTAGAGGTTCATCTTATCCTGGAAGCTGTAGAACATCTTGACAACCCACAGACTGTCTGCCTCTACCAGAATATCGCGCTCAGCACGAATATGACCAACCTAACAGACAGGGACAACCAGAAACCCAGGCGGGTTCAAAAATGTCATTCACAAACAACAGCAGTAGTATTCCAGTTTGAGCATTTTGCTGCCTCACCTGTTCTTTCTCCAGCATGTCAGCTTTACGGAGTATCTTCATGGCATATACATGACCGGTGTCTTTCTTCTGAACCAGACGGACCTAGAGGCAAACACAGCAAAGCTCAGACCACATCAACAGATGCTTAATCAGTGGAAAATCGTCTTTGGTCTCTCAACCAGTCGTGCTGCATTTTACACCCATCTCTTAGCACTTATGTTTTTATCCTTATACTGACATTTATGATTCCAGTGAATGATTGCCAGTGTGTAAAATGCTGTCTAGAGATTTTACCAGAAGATCTGTACTACAAATTTAGCATCTGCTTTAATGTGACAAGTGGTCACAGTCCATTCTGTGACAGAGTTATGTTGTCTAAAGAGCAGAAGCCGTTGTATCGGATCATAATGATGTCAGGGTCAAACTGACCTTAGACCTTTTGCATATAAAGTCATCATTTTATGTTCTAAAATTATGTCTTGAATTTTATAAATTCTTGCAACATGGCCAAAGATGCGCCTTGTGGTGTCAAAGTGATCTACGACCACTACATTCTAATCACTTTATTCGAGAGGCCATGAAGAAATTCCCTCAGGACAATCCTGAGTAATTATTCCAACCAGAATGGGATGGATGGGTGGACTGATGGCTAAATACAAGCAGTCGACACATTTGACTTAATGCGGTGCTTCGCAGCTCTGACTTAACAATGCATGCTTGACTTAAAGCAATGCATGCTGGTAAGAAATTGTGTCCAACTATTGCCGGTGCTGCAGAACACCACCATGTCACATGACATAACTTGCAGCTGCAGGATGGCTTAATGGACAGGGATCCATCTCTAGTTAGAACTAGGGCTGAACTATATATCGAAAATCTATCGTTATGGCGATATCAACGTGTGCCATAGAGGTATTGCAAAAGATGGCAAAAACTGTGATAAATGGTGTTTTATGCGCCACACATTCACAATCTCCATGTCAATATATTTTGTCAATCAGATAGAGCCAGTCCGCCTCCTCCAACAAAATGCTCCCGTGTGGAAACATATGTCCCGAGTTGAATTCATCACTATGAGCGGTTGATTATATAAGATAAGTGTGTAGCTGTGTTGTGATCCCACAACCTGAGGGAAAAGTAACTCTGCACAGACACACTCTCAACTGCTGTGATTCTGCATTTTGCCTGAGTGGTTATATATATATATTTTGTAATGAATCTTGACTTTCTATTGCTCATAGCTTAAGAACTTCAGATGTGGCCGTGTAAGATATAAGACCAGGGGGGACAGTTGTGTAGAAAGACATTGTTGGTATGACCTGAGTGTTTGTGTGTGTTGTCACAGATAAAAGAGTATCTTCTCTGCGTGCCACTGTGATCCAACAGATTCACTAGTGAAGGGGTGTTTATTATTAAGTCTAATGCGGTGTCTGTCCAACTGGTCCATCACCTTTGATGATGTCATCAGTGCTATCATCTACAGTTGTCAAACATAACAAATTCACCATATTAAAATAAACTAGTAGCCGTTTTTTTTACACTGTGTGTAAAAGGGTATTTACCTCTCCAAAAGCTCCTCGGCCAATCACCTTCAGGGACTCAAAGTCTTCCAGACCCAGGCGAGTTCGTTTCAGACGCAGAAACTCTGTCTCTTTCCTTGCATGCTGAGAGCGCCGAATACGTTTCTGCAGAGCACAAACCATACTTTTAAATTTATATATATATACACCAACCAACTACTTAAAAACCGAAAACACCTATCGTTCTGATTATTAAAAAATCTGCCACATCTGTACAAGAGGCAACAGTGGATCAAACACTTGTGAAGAAAGTCATAATGAATACTAAAATACTGTTCACTCAAAGACAACAAACATCAAGCACCTCACAGTATTGTTTCAGCAAGCCTCATGATCTGACCAACACTTTGACGAAAGTCCTTTGACAGAGTTAACACATACTGCAACAGAGCATTGTGGGAAACCCTGCAGATGTAACTCACCTCTTCATCAGCCAAGCCCTCCTGATCCATCACTTTCTCCAGCTTCTGCTGTCTGGAAAGACAATTACTTGTGTTTTATAGCAACCAAATAGAGTATGCACCCCCATTATATAATTTGGCATATAGCATTATATTATATAGAAATAAGGCAAAATCACAAAAACTTCACTGCCACTTTGTGAAAAAATGTACAACGATTCCGAGCAAAAGGAGAGACAATACAACAGAGTATTGGGGCCATATTGAAGGAAAAAAATATTTTGAAAGACTAATTTTTTGGGGGGGGAAATCCTAATATTATAAGTTAAATGGCATATTTTAATGAAAAAAACTATATATACCATTTCAAGGGGAAAAAAGAAGGAAATGTGCAACAAAGGGAAAACTGTGAAGGCCAAAGTTTCACTCGTTCTGATTCATTGATCGTTTAAGAACTACAAAATTCCTTTGAATAGCACACAGATGTAACCTCGCCTTAGAGTTGACCACTACCAAACATTTCAGCATCCAAAAAAAGGCAATTTCCTCCAAGTCTGTGTGGTTTTTCTTCTGAAGAGACACTTTCCTGCAAATATAAGTATCTCAAAGTGTAGATACGCATATTGTGGTTGCAATGTGTGAAAACCTATACTAAAGTATAACTGTAGTATATAGTGCTGTCCTTGGTGCAGAACCTTAAGTTAAGGAGGTTAAACTCTAGTTATATTAGGGTAGAATTTGAAGATATAGTTATTTTTCAGTTTCACTATAAGATAAAACGATAGTTGAAGAGTAAAGTGGATTTCAAACATTGGGGTCACATTTAATCCGGGCACATCTATCGGCAGCACTGCAAAAACTCAGCATGTAGCCATTTAAAAATCCCATATGTCAATGTGAAAGTCTTGGACATTACCTCATCTCTCTCTCCTCATGTTGGGCAATAAGGTTGCTGTAGAAGTTCTCCAGGGTCACTTTGGCCATAGTGACCCTCTCCTTAGTGTGGTTACTCATGGAGGAGCATGAGCTCTGGCCGGTCATCGCCATGCTTTACCTTCAAATACATGAAAACAACAAAGTGAGCCGAATGTCCACCATAAAGTACACAGTCCACCTTTTGTCAGTCCATATTGCTGCCACACAGGCTGAGCAAAAGTAAATGGTAAATGGTTTTGTATTTATATAGCGCTTTTCTAGTCTTGATGACCACTCAAAGCGCTTTACAGTACAGTTTTACATTCACACACACATTCATACAGTGCATCTATTCGCAGCACTTTGTTATTCTATGGGGGCCATTCAGGGTTCAGCATCTTGCCCACAGTCATTTCGGCATGCAGAAGGGTCAGACTGGGGATCGAACTGCCGACCTTCAGGTTGGAGGACGACCAATCTACCCCCTCAGCCACAGCACTGTACCATTGAGACGAAAGACGCTGGATGAGATAATGGATTGCTGTTAGAAGAAGCCGAGTAGGCTGCAATGTCTGCTCTATTAAATGTAATAAATACAATGATGTCTACCCAGAGAAAGAGGAAGGAAAGCTATGGGCTCTGCTGCCTGAAAAGAGCAATAACATTGTGACATGCAGTTATGAAGAAATAATGACGAAATTGGATTTGTGCAATGCTAGCAGATTCCATATTTGAGGCAGATGCGATTTAAGGGAAACTGAGCTCATATTTGAATCTACATTTACATTGTAATCTAATCGCATACTGCAGTCAATACACTCGCATGTAGTACATTGTGTACTGTACAGAGTATCCTGATTGGTATAGTGCATATATTTCCAGCAGGGTAATGTCTCAAATCAAGCACGTTGGTTGTGCATTCACCAGAGAGGACGATCACAACATGCGTTCACAATTGTCAGCCATCTACAAATATTTTCATGCCGCTTCAGAAATGTTTTATGCGAGTTGCCCTCATGGAACTAAAGCTGTAAACTGTGCGAGAAAACCTCTGGTGTGGTGCATTATTCAAAAGGTAATAAGGTAGAGCTGTCACAATAACAAATATTGTTGCACGATATTAGTCCCAGAAATTATTGTGATAAATTGTATTATTGTCATCATTGTGAAACCGTTTTAAACCACTATTATAATGAGAGTATTATAGCATAATCATGCAAGTACATCCTTTCAAAGATAAATGAACTTAATTCTGGCAAAAAAACAAACCATTTAAATGTTTGGCACACCGGTGCGATCAAAGAAAATGTTAAGTTGCACTTCACAGACTTTTGGTCGCACGTCTCACACTCAGTGGTGTATAAAGTACTTGAAATCCATACTTGAGTAAAAGTACAGATATCTTACCTGAAAGTGACTCCAGTAAAAGTAAAGGTCACCCGTAAGAAAATGACTTGAGTAAAAGTCTTAAAGTAGCTCATATTAAATGTACTTAAGTATCAAAAGTATCTGGTGTTGAAATCTACTTAAGGATCAAAAGTAAAAGTACCAATCGTAAAAATGCAAAGTGCTTTTTATAGTAGGCCCAACAGACACAAAACAACCAAAAATTCTGCTCTTCAGGCTTTATTTCTACTGACTGAAAAATTATAAAAAGAAATATACAGATAAAGTATAATTTTACATTTCAGTAACCAGAATGATACACAATGCCCCTTATGATAACAGCAAAAGGAAACAAGTTCTAGGCACACATACAGTGCCTTGCATAAGTATTCACCCCCTTTGGACTTTTCTACATTTTGTCATGGTATAACCACAGATTAAAATTTATTTCATCGTGAGTTTATGTAATGGACCAACACAAAATAGTGCATCATTTGGAAGTGGGGGGAAATATTACATGGATTTCACAATTATTTAGAAAATAAAAATCTGAAAAGTGTTGAGTGCATATGTATTCACCCCCTTTACTGTGAAACCCCTAACAAAATTCTGGTGCGACCAATCGCATTCACAAGTCACATTTGCAAGTCACATAATTAGTAAATAGGGTCCACCTGTCTGCAATTTAATCTCAGTATAAATACACCTGTTCTGTGACGGACTCAGAGTTTGTTGGAGATCATTACTGAACAAACAGCATCATGAAGACCAAGGAGCTCACCAAACAGGTCAGGGATAAAGTTGTGGAGAAATATGAAGCAGGGTTAGGTTATAAAAAACCATCCAGAGCTTTGAACATCTCTCTGAGCACCATAAAATCCATCATAAGAAAATGGAAAGAATATGGCATAACCGCAAACCAACCAAGAGGAGGCCGTCCACCCAAACTGAAGAGTCGGACAAGGAGAAAATTAATCAGAGAAGCAACCAGGAGGCCCATGGTTACTCTGGAGGAGTTGCAGAGATCCACAGCTGAGGTGGGTGAATCTGTCCACAGGACAACTATTAGTCGTCTACTCCACAAATCTGGCCTTTATGGAAGAGTGGCAAGAAGAAAGCCATTGTTGAAAGGGATCCATAAAAAATCCCGTTTGGAGTTTGCCAGAAGCCATGTGGGAGACACAGCAAACATGTGGAAGAAGGTGCTCTGGTCAGATGAGACCAAAACTGAACTTTTTGGCCTCAATGCAAAACGCTATGTGTGGCGAAAACCCAACACTGCCCATCACCCTGAGCACACCATCCCAACAGTGAAACATGGTGGTGGTAGCATCATGCTGTGGGGATGCTTCTCTTCAGCAGGTACAGGGAAACTGGTCAGAATAGAGGGAAAGATGGATGAAGCCAAATACAGGGAAATCCTTAAAGAAAATCTGATGCAGTCTGCAAAAGACTTGAGACTGGGGCGGAGGTTCATCTTCCAGCAGGACAATGACCCTAAACATACAGCCAGAGCTACAAAGGAATGGTTTGGATTAAAGAATGTTAATGTCTTAAAATGGCCCAGTCAAAGCCCAGACCTCAATCCAATAGAGAATCTATGGCAAGACTTGAAGATTGCGGTTCACAGACGGTCTCCATCCAATCTGACTGAGCTTCATCTTTTTTGCCAAGAAGAATGGACAAACCTTTCCATCTCTAGATGTGCAAAGCTGGTAGAGACATACCCCAAAAGACTTGCAGCTGTAATTGCAGCGAAAGGGGGTTCTACCAAGTATTGACACAGGGGGGTGACTACTTATGCACCCAACAGATGTCAACTTTTTTGTTCTCATTATTGTTTGTGTCACAATAAAATTTATTTTGCACCTCCAAAGTACTATGCATGTTTTGTTGATCAAACGGGAAAAAGTTTATTTAAGTCTATTTGAATTCCAGTTAGTAACAGTACATAATGGGAAAAAGTCCAAGGGGGGTGAATACTTATGCAAGGCACTGTAATAGGATAGTTCTCCTCTTTTGTTTACAACCTGCACAGTGCTAGTACAGAGAAGAAAAAAATCACTGGACACAGTCTAGTTTTGCTGCAGGCTAAATTTCAGACAGAATAATAAAGACTGAACCGAGCTCCTGCATGAGCATCTGGATAATTCTAAAGGGAATAAATGGATGGGAAATGTGCTCACGTTGATTAAGTCCCTGCCCTTTGAACACACATCACTACTACCCATTGGATGGGTTAGTGAGGTCCTTGGATCGGCCCTGGCGGAGCGCTGAGAAGACGATCAAACTTGACTATCTAGAGGAAGTAAAACTCTTAACAAAGTTTCTGAAACACGCCGACGGACCTGCACATCTCCCGACACAGCGGCAAGATTCTAATGGGATTTGGATTGCTTGTGGTGGGAATTGTTGGGTTCCTCTTTAATATTGTCAGGTCAATAATGTGTATTGTGATTCTGAGCAGTAAAAATGTTATTGAATTATATAACCATAGTATTTTATGCTTTTGCTTCATTGTAGAACTATGTTCTTTGTCTCACTGGCCCTGTTCAGACCTGGTATCAACATCCATCCTGAAAACTCCCATCAAGTGGTCAGTTCTACGTTTGTCATTTCACACCCGACAGTACAATTTATCCTGAATGGGTCTTCTGTGACCACTTGTGATTGGATCTAACTTCCCTGCTCGCAAATAATCACAAATGTCCTGTGTTCACATAGACTTAATTATACTGTTTTTATCCAGTCTGAGTACAAAGGTGTGTCTTATGTCAATTTGTCTGTGTGCATGAGTGAGATAGAAAGGAGGCAGTGAATAAAGCTCGTACAGCAATGCTGTCAAGAAAAGAGTTTATCAATTTAAGGAAAGCTTCAGTCAATATGTAGTGAACAGTGTTGATATTGTGGTAAATCGATGTATGGCCATTGAGAAACGATAAAGTTTGTCTGATTAATTGTGAAATGGTAGCAGGTTGGAAGATGCAGTTAATTAGGTGGTCTTTCCTGGCCCAGGACGGTTTGATGTTCACACAGCATAATCAATGTGGTCAGATGCGTCCCGGACCATCTCCAAGTGGTTGGATCTTCGAATGCACTTGGGTGCATTGTAATTAGAACTGACCATTTATGATCACATCTCTGAAGACGGGTGTTAATAAAAGGTATTGAATCAGATAGAATCTGTCATGATCTTTTTTTAAATTGCATTTTGATCTAGTATTTTAACTTAATTTCTTGCATGTTTTATTTAGTTGCTAAATAAATGTCCACATATATTTCTATCAAACATTAACGACCAATTCATTTAACTAAATCATTTCATGTTTCAACTTTCATAAAGGTGATGGACATAATAATTATGAAAAGGAATATACTGTTATATAATTCAAAACTCATTATAGAGAGAAAACCTGATACAGTTACGACCCTACATAAAATATGGGGATGTTTTGTTATCACAAAACCTTTACAATGGGGGTTACATGCAAATTATTGTGGTGGTGTCAAGCTTCCCGAAATAGAAACCATGTGTTTGTTGTTATACTGAACCGCTTCATATTAACCAGTGAGCAGTTTCATTTTATTAATAACGAGCAGTATGTATCTTCAGCCTTGTATTGATGATAATCTATATGCTTGTAGCGTTTCATGCCACCTGACCGTAGGTTTAGGTAACGTATTTTGTACAGAATTTTAACGAGGGCGCATCGTGTCGTCCTCCATAAAGACATATAGTGTTGCTAACTATTTAAAAAACATATAGTGAAGCTAATTTTGCTCAGCTCTGTGAACCAGTCAGCGTAAACACCACATAGCCTCTGAAGTTGTTCCTCTCGGTTGCAACGTAGCCATTCATCACCCACAGAACAAGCAGATACGAACTTAACTTAACATTTAAGGTGCTTAAACGTTATCTTGGCTCAAATATGATATATAATGGTAGGTTTGCGCAGCTCCCGATATCCAATAGCCTTATAAACAACAACTTTAACCAGCTAACTTCAGTTAGCTTGCTAGTTAGCTATTAAAGTTCCTGACTGGGTGAAGTCAGAAGATAAAGTATGACACTAAACCGGAAACCTTATTCAAAATAAAACTGACCCGCTTAAGAAGGACAGTTTCTCACCCGTTCGTTATTAGGAACTTTATTTTGAAAGCTTTCGTCGGAAAACCTCGATCTTCACTTTCAAGAACTTGACAACCCGAAGTTACCCAAAGCAAACAGCAAAGGGAAAGTTAGCTCGCCAACGTTAGCTACTTCTCTGCTAAAACACCTCGAGTCGTCTGTTTTCAAATACAAGGTTGTACGGTAGTGTGTCGACAGTTCATTTGGTGTAAAGGTTAAAGAAAGAAAACAGCCGACATGTTGTCCGTTAGTCTGTTTGTTGTGTATTTTCAGAGTTGTCTTTGTTCGCTTACCTTGGTCGAAGGTGCGGTGCCTGCCGTCTCTTCCTCTGTGTCACTGAGTACTGCGTGTCACCATCATTCAAAACTCAGCATGACCCCTAGTGGCTAAACCGTGTCAAAGCAGCACGCCTGACTGAACAACTCGGAGGTGGAACTCAGAATATTTACAGTAAATACAGTTTGAAAAATTACCCGAAAAAAAGAGGTAACATGTTTTATTCTCCATGCTGAATCAGCACAGGCGTGTTTTCTCGGCTCTCACTGATGTCAGTCAGCTGAGTTTCTGGTCTGAGTAACATATTCACACACTCCAAAGTCTTAGCTGTGATCACACTGTCCTGTCCCTGAAAGAAGCTTCTCACAGATGTGATAAGAAAACTAAGATCAACGCAGACAAGCTTTTTCTGGTGGAGTGCTTCACAGTGAACCTGCTTCATCACCAGTCTCCATTTCTCCCACTATGATGAATAGTGTGTAGTCGTCGCTTGTGTAAACCCAAATATAAAGTCCAACATGTGACTACAGCACTCCAGTCCAGTCCCTGATAATTGAAAATAACTGAAATTAGAAAGTTACAAATTTATTTTAGGTAAATTGTAAAATGTTACCCTCAATTAACATAAGAATCAAAAGCAGCAGTAACTCAATTGAGTTTACAATAAGTCACTGCTGGTCATTAGAGGGCGATAGGGTATCGATCCCTTGATCTACAAAATAAAATATAGATAATTATGAATCATGATTGTCATAATCTTTTTAAGAATAGTTAAATTAATTTGATTTTTTTTCTTTGAATATCCAGTTGTCTGCAGCATTTTCAGTGTAGTGCTGCCTCTTTCAGAATGATTTCAACCAGATCAGTCATTGACTGTGAGGCTCTTCATTGAGATATCAGGTACTCCAATTTTTGAGTATGGCGTACTCCATAAGCCTGATATAAGATGTACGATGTACTACTAGAACCTCAATGGGATGAGGACATCTAAATGCACTGACCAAGCTCCCCATGGGCAGGGCACATGCATGCTTGTAATGAGAGGGTAATTGATCACTTTGCTGCTGTGAATGGAAGATGTTATTCAAACAGTGATTAAATAGTGGCATGCCACTGTAGAGCCCAAATATTTTATGTTTACACATTGAACATTGAACAGGTCAACCCCATCCCCCCTCGTAAAAATACGTAGAAACCTCAGAGAGAGCCACATGTGAGGGATCCCTCTCCCAGGTCGGAGAGAAGTGCAATATGTCAAATGTAGGAAAACATCATCAGGATAAAGGTTTTAGCAGCATTGATGAGGGTAAACATTTGATGGATAACTTCAATGCTATACTCCGGGGAAGGGGAACAAGGGTCAGAAATATTGTATTAGTGATTAGTAATGTGATATGAATTACTTTGATGTGATAAGGATGGCGAAGAGGAAGGAGAAGCTGGAAAGAGAAGCTCTGTGTGTCTTGTATCATAAATTCCCTTTGCACCTTAGCGTCATCAGGTGTTTTTGCTTTGTAATCAATGATACAATGATACAGGCCAAACTTGAGGGTACACTGAGGCTCAAGGTAAATCTGACTGGCTACTGGTTTGTATGGCACTACTATGAAAACCATGTGGCCCACTCAGTAGATCAGACATGAATACCTCTATGCCTTTCTATCTATCTAACACTTTCTATTTTAGAACATAGGTTAAGTTACGTTCTGCCGCACTAATTAATGCATACCGCCAGTGGATGCTATCAACCTTCTAGACCTATAGCAGCATAACTAAGAGCAGGTCTGAAACAAGCCTGGACCAGCTCTAACTATAAGCTTTATCGAAAAGGAAGGTTTTAAGCCTACTTTTAAACGTACAGATGGTGTCTGCTTTCCCGAACTGAAAGTGGTAGATTATTCCACAGCCGAGGGGCTTGATGGCTAAAAGGTCTGGCTCCTACTTTACTTTTAGAGACTTTAGGGACGACAAGTAAGCCTGAATTCTGGGAGCGCAGTGTTCTAGTGGGTTAAAAAGGTACTAACAGCTCTTTAAGGTAAAATGGCGCCATATTATTAAGGGCCTCGAAGGTGAGGAGGAGAATTTTAAATTCTACTCTAGATTTAACCGGAAGCCAGTGTAGCGATGCTAATACTGGAAAAATGTGCTCTCTTTTCTTGGTTCTCGTCAGGACACGTGCTGCGGCATTTTGGACAAGCTGCAGAGTCTTTAACGACTTACTGCTGGAGCCTGATAATAAGGAATAAGAATAGTCCAGTCTGGATGTAACAAAGGCGTGGACTAGTTTTTCTGCATCTTTTTGCGAAAGGACATGATGTTGAGATATTACGCAAGTGGAAAAAGACCGTCCTAGAAATTTGTTTTAAGTGAGAATTACAGGACAAATCAGGATCGAAGATCACTCCCAAGTTCCTGACTGTTTCATTGGAAGCAAGGGCAATGTCGTCTAGCGCAGCTATATCATTAGATAATGTATCTCTAAGGTGTTTGGGGCCAAGTATTATAACCTCTGTTTTGTCTGAGTTTAATAAGAGAAAATTGCGGGTCATCCAGGTTTTTATGTCCTTGAGACATGCTCGAAGTTTAGTTAATTGATTACTTTGTTCAGGTTTTATTGACAAGTACAACTGGGTGTCATCGGCATAACAGTGGAAATTTACCAAGTGTGTCCTGATAATGTTTCCTAGTGGAGAATAAAATTGGGCCGAGCACAGAGCCCTGTGGCACACCATGGTTAACTTTGGTGCACACAGATGATTCATCATAATTTGTACGAATTGGGAGCGATCAGAAAAATAAGATGGGCGGTTCCTTTAATGTTGATTAACTGTTTTAGTCTCTGTAATAAAATGTGATGGTCAATTGTGTCGAATGCTTCACTGAGATCTAACAGAACGAGGACAGACACAAATCCCGGATCTGAAGCTATTAGAAGGTTATTAGTGACTTTTGCCAAGGCTGTCTCTGTGCTGTGATTGGCTCTAAACCCCGACTGAAAGTCTTCATATATATGAAGACTTCTCTATATTTGAGAAGGGTTTTGATTACTGCTATTTTAAAGGACTGTGGTTCATATCCTGATGATAATGACAGATTGATTGTATTAAGTAACGAACTATCAATTATGATCGAGGAATACTGGGTTCGGTGGAGGTGTGACTCTCTTTCAGCCTGGCTACAGTGCTGAAGAGAAACCTGGGGTTGTTTTTGTTTTCTTCTATTAGTCTTGAATAGTAGGCAGCTCTTGCTTTGTGCAGAGCCTTTTTATATTCTTTAACACTACTCCTCCAGTCTAGGAGATTTTCAATACTGTTGCTGGAGCGCCACTTCCTTTCCGGTTTTCTTGATAATTGTTTTAACTCATGTATCTTGGAATTATACCATGGAGCTAATTTACTATGTTTGACATGTTTCTTTTTTAGAGGCGCTATGGAGTCTAATGTTAATCGTAATGAGTCTGCAGAGCTATCAACGAGGTGGTCGATCTCAATGGAGCTCGGGTTTTTAAAGAATTTGTTGTTTATATCGACGGGTTAATACAGGTTGAAATGTGTAATCGGAATTATTTCCTTAAATTTAGCTACCGCACTATCAGGTAGACATCTAGAAAAGGAGTTTTTTATTAGTGGCATATATTCAGATAATGAAAAATCGAAGGTAATTAAATTATGGTCTGATAGAACTGGATTGTGCGGAAGTACTGTTAAATGTGCAATTCCGACACCGTACGATAATACAAGGTAAAGTGTGTGGTAACAGCTATGAGTAGGTTGGTGTACACACTGAATGAAACCAATTGAGTCTAGTATCGAAATAAATGCTACGCTAAGGCAATCTTTATTATTGTCAACATCAATATTAAAGTCACCAACAATAACAATTTTATCGGTCTTTAGGACTAGGTTTGATAAAAACTCAGGGAATTCCGTTAAAATTCAGTATAAGCCCCCAGAGCACGGTTACAGTTTTTTTCGATTGCTTAAGCACGATTTTCAAAACAGGGCCCGGTGTTTCAAACACTAAACACAATTAGCACAACCACACACCCAATAAGCAGAACACCTCAGATCCTTTGCAAAACTAAACACTCTTGTAAAAACTATACACTAATTTATCAAAACCATATTTTTTTTGCCATATGAAACACACACGCTTCATATGACTTAATTATGTTTGACCCAGTTACACACTGCTGTTGCTAACCTAAAACACTTTTAGCAATTCCAGTTCTCAGTGATTAGAGTACTGTAAAGTACTCTGAGACAGTGCAAATATACAATAAATTCACCCAACACTACCAATAATACCAATACTGTAGACTCATGAAAATATAATTTATTTCTCTCCATATCCCCAAATCAGTCAACATGTCAACATGGAGAATCAAAACAAAACATGTCCCAGTTTTCATGCTACTACAGGAGTGTGCATAACACTGTAAGCTCGACAAATATCAGACAACAGAAAATTCTGTATCCAGTACAGTTTCAATGAGGGGTACCTGAGCCTGGGGCCGGAGATCGTAAACCCTCCACCGCCATGCCGAGAAAAACTCTTTGATTGGGTTTAGAGACGGAGAGTATGGTGGAAGGTATGGTACTGTAAACTGTGGATGGTGTTGAAACCAGTTCTGGACCAGAGCAGAGCGCTGGAATGACTCATTGTCCCAGATGCCAATGTATTGCATCTGGTGCATGTGATTTACTGTTGTGACGATGTTGTGTAATCGGTCCAAACATTTGAGAATGTGAGGTGTGTTGTAAGGGATCATATTGTCGTGACGGAGGAGGACCCCATTCTGTGTAGTGACAGCACAAAGGGTGATGTTACCCCCACGTTTTCCTGGGACATGGATTATAGCCTCGTGGACAATGATATTTCTGCCTCTCCTTTTTGATTTTGTCAGGTTGAACCCTGCCTCATCTATTTATATGAATTCATGTGATTTCCTCATCCATCTGTAAAACTCAGAAATACAGTGAAAGACAAGATTGTGTAGTTCAGCATAGGTCTGGAATACAGTACATTTACATTATGAAAGTTATGTGTGCAGTATGAACATCACACACAACGTCATTACTAATGCCGCAGCCGCAGCCTTCTTCACCTCCGAGGATTTTCCCTCTCACCCTCACTCTTCTTCTGTTTTGAGCACAAGCTCCATTTTGGTTGAAAACAGGTGAACTCAGCTGCTGCATTGCTATAGTGCTTAAACCTGATAGTTGTGTCTACAATTAAGCAATGCTGTGTTTAAACGCCAAATGGTTAAACATGTTGTGTTTAACCAATTGGCTCATAGGGTGGTCCTTTGACAGGCAGTGCTTAGGAATTGCAAGGAAGTGACATCTTGATATCCTTCTGTGTTTAATGTATACAAGTGTGTTTAGTGTTTTGCAGATCACTGTGTGTATTGTTTTGCAAAAAGTGTGAAGCTGACATTGTGCTTATAGTGGTGCAGATCTGGGCCATGTTTTGCTCCTTGAGTGTCAGGTTGGATAATTGTGTTATACTTTGGATTTTAGTGTTTATGCAATCGTAAAAAACTGTAAGCAATCATGTGTTTGAACACCTGATGGCTGTGTTTAACCAATTACCTCATAGGGGTGGTCATTTGACAGCAGTGCTTAGGAATTGCAAGGAAGTGACATCTTGATATACTTCTGTGTTTAATGTATACAAGTGTGTTTAGTGCTTTGCAGATCACTGTGTGTACTGTTTTGCAAAAAGTGTGAAGCTGACATTGTGCTTATAGTGGTGCAGATCTGGGCCCATGTTTTGCACCTTGAGTGTCAGGTTTGATAATTATGTTATACTTTAGATTTTAGTTTTTATGCAATCGAAAAAATCTGTAACTACAGCAAATATGATTGGCTGTTGGTGTTTCCTGGATTGGTGTGGAAGACTAAGAACAAGACATTCAAATGATTTGTAGCTGAGTTTAGGTGTAGGATTAATTGATAGACTGGAGTTAAAAATAGCAGCAACTCCACCTCCTCGCCCGAATTCTGTGGGAACCTGTGAATTTATGTGACTGGGGGGAGTGATCTAATGTTTAAAAGACCACATTTAAAAGTCTTAGTTTCCTGCGTTGCTTCAGAGGCTGTGTTAATTTGTATTAGATTATTGTGTGGAATTCTCGCTCTGTTATTGTTTAATTTAAGTAGTTAATCGGACGGTGGACAAACTCAATCTCTATGGGGTTGTGGTTGTGTGACTGATCCAGAGGGAGCGCAGAGAAGTGTTTAGCACTGCAGCTCTGCTTCCTGGGCCCAACTCTGGGTTTTATGTACAGTGGATATAAAAAGTCTACACACCCCTGGTAAACTGCAAGGTTTTTGTAATGTAAACAAATGAGACAAAGATAAATCCTGTCTGAACGTTTTCCACCTTTAATGTGACCTATAACGTCAACAATTCGATTAAAAAAACAAACTGAACTATTTTAGGGGGGAAACTAAAACTTAAAAACTAAAATAATGCGGTTGCATAAGTTTGCACACCCTCTTATAACTGTGGATGTGACTGTATTCAAAATGAACCAATCACATTCAAACTCATGTTAAATAGTAGTCAGTACACACCTGCCATCATTTACAGTGACTCTGATTAATCCCAAATAAAGTTCAGCTGTTCTAGTAGGATTTTCAAGACACTCTCTTAGTTGCAACTTACAGCAAGAGCCATGATCCGCAGAGAGCTTCCTAAGCATCAGAGGGATGTCATTGTTGAAAGGTATCAGTCAGGAGAAGGGTACAAAATAATTTCCAAGGCATTAGATATACCACGGAACACAGTGAAGACTATCATCATCAAGTGGAGAAAATATGGCACAACAGTGACATTACCAAGAACTGGACATCCCTCCAAAATAGATGAAAAGACAAGAATAAAACTGGTCAGGGAGGCTTCCAAGATGCCGACAGCAACATTAAGGGAGCTGCAGGAATTTCTGGCAAGGACTGGCTGTGTACTACATGTGACAACAATCTTCCGTCTTCTTCGTATCTTTGGGCTATGGGGTATAGGTGGCAAGACAGTAGCCTTTTCTTACCAAGAAAAACATCCAAACCCGGCTAAATTTTGCAAAAACATACATGAAGTCTCCAAAAAGCATGTGGGCAAATGTGTGAAACCAAGGTTGAACCTTTGGTCATAATTTGGTCATAATTCCAAAAGGTATGTTTGGCACAAAAACAACACTGCACCCAAAGATTTAAGATTAAGATTAAGATACATTTATTTGTCCCAAACACATGCACAGACATGCACAGGCAGACTCATGCAGGTAGGGAAAATTAGCCTCTGCTTTTGACCCATCTGGTGAAGGACACACAGAGCAGTGACCAGCCATGTACAGCACACGGGGAGCAGATGTTGGGGGAGTAAGGTGCCTTGCTCAGGGGCACTAGACAGGGTAGGGAGAATCCTCTTGGATTTATGGACAGATCAATCCAGGTTTGTCTTTTTGTTGTTTCTCCGTGGAGTCGAACCAGAGACGAACCAGAGACCTTTTCTGCCAATAGTCCAAGTTTCTGCCACTAGTCCACCATACCCACAGTGAAGCATCATGCTTTGGGGCTGCTTTACTTCAGCTGGAACAGGGGCCTTAGTCAAGGTGGAGGGAATTATAAACGGTTAAAAAATACCAGTCGTTTTTGGCTCAAAACCTTCAGGCTTCCGTTAGAAAGCTGAAGATGAAGAGGAATGTCACCTTTCAGCATGACAACGACTCAAAGCACACATCAAAATCAACAAAAACATTGCTTCACCAGATGAAGATTCATGTTTTGGAATGACCCAGCCAGACCCCAGACCTGATTCCAATAGAACATCTGTGGGGTGATCTGAAGAGGGCTGTGCACAGGAGATGCCCTCACAATATGAAAGATTTGGAGCGCTTTTGCAAAGAAAAGGGGGGAAATACTGCCAAGTCAAGATGTGCCATTAGACTCCTACCCAAAAAGACTGAGTGCTGTAATAACATCAATAGGTGCTTCAACAAAGTGTTAGGTTAAAAGTGTGCACACTTATGCAACCAGGTTATTGTAAGTTTTTTATTTTGTATTTTTCCATCTAAAAGATTTCAGTTTGTTTTTCAACTGAATTGATGACGTTATAGGTCACATTAAAGGTGGAAAAAGTTAGGACAGGATTTATCTTTGTCTCATTTGCTTACATCACAAAAACCTTGAATTTTAACAGGGGTGTGTAGACTTTTTATATCCACTGTATATGTACAGTTTATTTAATGTAGAAATATTTATTTTTCCTTTCTTAGGATGATAGTGAGAGTTCTTCAGCATTGGTAGAATCAATATGTTGCTGTATAATATACTTTTGATCACATGAACCAAACTAACACTTTTTTCTGACCTGGTATTAACACCATGGTAAATGGTCTGTGTTTATACAGCGCTCTTCTAGTCAAAGCTTTACAGTGCAGTTTTGCCCTTTACCCATTCACACACACATTCAAACAGTGCAAACACAGCCACTAGGTGCAATTTGGGGTCCAGTATCATGCCCATGACACTTCGGCAGGCGGAAAGATAAACGACTCGGAGGGAACCGTCAACATTCTGGTTAGCGGACAACCTATCTCCCGAAACGCAGCCGCCCCAAGTCACATCACAAATTCAGTATCTCCTACAAATAAAGCTATTCAGCAGTTTGTCTTTTAAGCAGATAAACATCTTGTTGGGGGATTTGTGTGACAGCCATAAAAGTCTGGATGGCAAACAACAGCTAAATTCTGATAATACTGTGGTCCTTATCATTGCTTCAGATAGCAAAGCTTCAAAGGTCTTGATCTAGCTTTATCTTTCTTTCGCCGTACTGTCATAATTTTGAGATTTCCAAGATTACTTTGATCATGCCCTTTGCACTCTGAACAGCATATCAAATTATTAGCCCTCATATGTTGTCTCTATTTAAGAAAGATGGCCAAAACTCAAGACTATTGCATTTCAACCAGTATTATACACACTTTTATATCATCTGAATAGACAACTGCAGTTCCTTCAAGTCATTTCTACACAGTCTACAAATTATCCAAAACAGCTTCCATCACAACCATCTTATCGTCTGGCACCTGCTCCATCTTTATATCACCAATAGATGGCACAAGTTGGTTATGGTCAAAGATTTCAAGACCCAAAGGCAGAGCACTCCAAGGATATGACATTTAACATTCATATCATTTATTGAGAATCATACAGGCTTACACAGGATCTTACTGGGGACAGTTGCCTCAAAATTATTTAAAGAGTCAGGAAAGTACACAGTACTAATCATTATCCAAGTCTAAGTAGTACATTAATTAACTGGTTTTAAAAGTAGACGAACGGTTTAACTGTAAAGTACACACACACACACACAAGCACACACACACACACACACACACACACACACATTGTGTCATCTGCGTCACAGTATTGTGGTTAAACATTGATAGAGGAAATCCCAGCCTTAGACTGAAGTCCAACCGCTCACTTAAATAAGCGCTTCCTCATACACTTGCAATTGCTTCTTCATACTACTGACTGCTGGGAAAGAGAACCTCTTCAGCTTTTATTTACTGATGGAGAAGTAAAGTCAATGTTATTTCGGAGTCAGCTCATTAACAGGGAATCCAGTGGATAAATAGTTTCTTACATCAGCTCAAGAAAATGGAGAAGACGTCACAGCAAGCACAAGTGGTAAGTGTGTTTCACACTCTTTGTCTGTTGCTCCTTTATGATCAACTTGACACTGAATTCTGGATAAAGGTTGAGGTGCAATGAAACAGTCAGCAGCAGGTTGGAAACCAGAGCAAATGTTTCACATTGAAATGTAAAGTGTGAGAAACTGACAGTTCCTTTGAACCCATGACAGCAGGAATAGAGAACTTTCATTTTGTCAACTTTTCATTTTTACTTCCTGCAGATTTACATCAGCACACCATTTTGGTGTTGACTCAGAGGGGAAGGGTTCAAATGTAATTACTTGAACCTGAACCATTTACTCTAATCATGTGTAAAAAACTGTAAATGTGGCCACAAAGTATAAGTGACAATATTCCTATAGTAAAACTTGTAAAATCCAGAACTGATAACAGATTAACTCCTGAATACTGCAGTTAGTTTAGTTTGAAACAAGTTCTATCTCATCAATTCACATTGCATTCTACTCACAAGGGTTCAAACCATCTCAATGTTAGTATCATTCTCTCTCTGTGTAAGTGAAACAAAAATATTTCATCGGTATCAGAGGAGGAGCAGACTGAAGTGCTGATCAAACTGAACTTGAAACACTGACTATACATGTTACTAATTACTTTGTGGTAGTGGCTGATTAAAAAAACTAGATTTTAAATTGGGGTCCCTGCAGTATATATACTGATTATCTCATACTAATTTATGTAATTTTAAAAGGGGAAATGGTCTTTTTATGGTTGGAATCAATAAAACATTGTACGTTACTTCCTTTACTATTATTTGATCTTTTCTTAACTGTCACAACCTGGCTCAAGGCTGGAAAAAGTAGTGTAGACCACACATGAATTTTAACTAAGACTAAGGTTATTTGAAGAAATGAAAAGGAAATCAAATGTGGAAATCAAATCAGAATTGAAACTAAATGCTGTGGAAACCATGGGGAGAGAGATCGACTGAGTGTCACCAGCTTTTAAGATGCAGCCAAACAGATGAGCTACATCTCCTTGATGACCAAACTCCCGCAGGGGGAGGCCTGCTCAGAGACCATGACATTAACTTTAACTTTACAATTTTTTCGATTGCATAAACACTAAAATCAAAAGTATTAAATAATTATCAAAAGCTTACACTCAAGGAGCAAAACATCGGCCCAGATAAGCACCACTATAAGCACAATGTCATCCTCACACTTTTTGCAAATCAATACACACTAACACTAAACACACTACATTGGACACAGAAGTATATCATGATGTCACTTCTTTGCAATTCCAAAGCACTGCCTGTCAAATGACCACCCCATGAGCCAATCAGTTCAACACAGCCGTCGAGTGTACAAACACAAGATTGCTTAATTGTAGACACCAATCAGGTTTAAGCACTATAAAAATGCATCATCAGAGTTCATCTGACTTCAACCAAAATGGAAGGAGTCAGAAGAAGAAGAAGAGTGAGGGTGAGAGGGGGAATCCACGGAGGAGGAGAAGGAGGAAGAGGAACATGCGGAGGCCGGGCCAGAGGTAGAGGCCGAGGTGGTGGTAGAGGAAGAGGAAGACCTGAAGCAGGAGGAGAACATGCTATAAGAAGACAAAATTTATCAAATGAAATCGCGCAACACTTGTCGACCATGTTGTGAACCACGGATTGACGCTGAGGGAGTTAGGGTTAGAGTTCAGCCAAATCTTAGCAGATATACAGTGGCATCTGTACTGGATACAGAATCTTCTGTTTGTCTGATATTTGCTGAGCTAACAGTTTTATGCACACTACTGTAGTAGCATGAACACTGGGATATGTTTTGTTGTGATTCTCCATGTTGACATGTTGACTGATTTGGGTATATAGACAGAAATACATTATATACATATACATATACATATAATACATTATGCGGCATTGGTCTTGTTTAGTGTTTGGTGAATTTATTGTATATTTGCACTTTTTCTGTGTACTTCACTTACAGTAGTGTAAACACTGAGAAATGTATGTGTTTATTTTTTTTATTTGAACATGTAATATGAATAATGTCCCAGAAATCTCTGTTTAAGTTTAACATGTCCGAGCACAGAGACAGACGTTTAGGAGAAACCATATCACACCTCTGGTGTCGCTAACTACCCAGTGTGACCAGTGCATGTGGTTGCGATTACCATTATTAGTACTGACCAAACCAAACCAGTGAAAAACGAAATAAATTAGACAAACATTTTTAATGTATGTAGAATAGAAAACGGAAGCAGAAATTAAATCATATATAAGTTACAAATATACACATTCTGAACTACAGCCACCAAGCTGTGGGTTGTACTTTACAATCCCAAATATTTGAGGACCTGTTAGTTTTTGTTAGAATCAGTTCCTCATTCTTGCAATTTGGATATTAATGTAAAAATCCTCTTTGTTTTGACACACACACACACACACACACACACACACACACACACACACACACACACACACACACACACACACACACACACACACACATACACACACTCCATTGCTTAAGTACAATTTTGAAAACAGGGCCCAGTTTTTCAAAGCACTACACACATTATCACAACCACACACCCAATAAGCAGAACACCTCAGATCCTTTGCAAAATGAAAAAATGAAAATTTGTTACCATATGAAACACACACGTTTCATACGACTTAATTCAGTTTGACCCAGTTACACACTGCTGTTGCTAACCTAAAACACTTTTAGCAATTCCAGTTATCATTGATTAGAGTACTGTAAGTGAAGTACACAGAGAAAGTGCAAATATACAATAAACTCACCAAACACTACTCAAGACCAATACTGCAGTCTCATGAAAATATAATTTATTTCTCTCCATATCCCCAAATCAGTCAACATGTCAACATGGAGAATCACAACAAAACATGTCCCAGTTTTCATGCTACTACAGGAGTGTGCATAACACTGTAAGCTCAGCAAATATCAGACTAGCAGAAAATTCTGTATCCAGTACAGGTTTCAATGAGGGGTACCTGAGCCTGGGGCTGGAGATCATAAACCCTTCACCGCCATGCTGAAAAAAACTCTTTGATTGGGTTTAGAAACGGAGAGTATTGTGGAAAGTATAGTACTGTAAACTGTGGATGGTGTTGAAACCAGTTCTGGACCAGAGCAGATTGGTGGAATGACACATTGTCCCAGATGACAATGTATTGCATCTGGTGCATGTGGTGTTCTGCTGTGATGATGTCGTGCAATCGGTCCAAACATTTGAGAATGTGAGTGTGTTGTAAGGGATCATATTGGCGTGACGGAGGTGGACCCCATTCCGTGTAGTGGCAGCACAAAGGGTGATGTTACCCCCACGTTGCCCTGGGACATGGATTATAGCCCCGTGGCCAATGATATTTCTGCCTCTCCTTCTTGCTTTTGTCCTATGAACCCTGCCTCATCTATGTATATGAATTCATGCGGGATTTCCTCGGCATCCATCTGTAAAACTCTCCGAAATACAGTGAAAGACAAGATTGTGTAGTTCAGCATAGGTCTGGTATACAGTACATTTACATTATAAAGGTTACCTGTGCAGTATTCAACATCACAGTGCTAAAGTGAACAATACATACCTCCACATACTCAAGCTGCAGCCGCAGCCTCCTCCTCCTCCGTGGATTCCCCCTCTCACCCTCACTCTTCTTCTTTTTTTAGCACAAGCTCCATTTTGGTTGAAGTCAGGTGAACTCAGCTGATGCATTTGTATAGTGCTTAAACCTGATTGTTGTGTCTACAATTAAGCAATCTTGTGTTTGAGCACCTGATGGCTGTGTTTAACCAATTAGCTCATAGGGGTGGTCATTTGAAAGTCAGTGCTTTGGAATTGCAAGGAAGTGATATCTTGATATACTTATGTGTCTAATGTATACAAGTGTGTTTAGTGTTTTGCAGATCACTGTGTGTATTGTTATGCAAAAAGTGTGAGGCTGACATTGTGCTTATAGAGGTGCAGATCTGGGCCGATATTTGCTCCTTGAGTGTAAGGTATTGATCATTGTGTAATACTTTTAATTTTAGTGTTTATGCAATCGAGAAAAACTGTAAGCATACACATGCAAGTGAGAAGTCAAGCAAGTTGAACATTTAACGAGTTATGTGTTCATAATACAGACTTACAGACAGACAGACATGCATAAATACACAGTTCATACAGGCAGAAAGACATGTGGGTAGAATCAGTAGGGAATTTCCAGGATAGTTTCATAACTCTAACCATATTGGAATTATTGTAACCATAACATCAAATGTCCTCTCACCTCATTTGAGTAATTTCAACCCAACCATGATGCTTCTCTAACCTTAACAAAGTACATATTGTTGACCCAATGTAGCAGTCATCACCATGTTGAGCTCCGCATCAAGATCAAGATTAAATGTCAAATGGTGTCAAATATTCTCTGAATATGCCAGAAGCTGATGGGATATAGATTTATTTCTTTGCTTGCAAGTCAGAACATTTTATTTTCTTATGATACAATTCCTTTCTTGACGACAAATTTATTTTATCATGGACCTAGTCTTATATTACACTTAAGTGTATTCTTATTTCTTTTTCTCTCAGAATGCGGAGCAGCAACTGCTTCCAAACACAAGGAGAAGTTTCAGCTTCTCATCTCTTCGTATAAAAAGTATGATCAAGTCACACACATTCACAAAGATGTAAAATGCCTATATTTGGTCAAAGACAATACCTGCATGTCCGACAGCCTTTTAATTACTGGAACCTCTTTGTGCGTCTCATGAATTTTCTACAGAAAGGCACAACAGCGAGGAAGAGGGTGGATTTAGAAGGCGCAGAGGGTTGCTGTTGTTTTCATCAGTGCGAGAGTCATCAAGGAAGGGTAAACATGATACTTTCATATTTCAGCTCCACTCACACATTTATATCTACCAAGATGGTGACATTAATTCGACATTCTCTTTCAATAACATGACAAATCAATTTGGTCCCTAATGAAGAACACCAACTGTTCAGAGTTGTCAATGCAAACCTTGTACGCTTTATTTTTTGCCTTTCAATCTCAGAGTCGGTCTTTGGTGGTGATGGTGCCTCCCAGCCCCGTGGTTCTCAAGACCAGGTGAAGAAGACAGGTATGTTACAATGTCACACAATTAAATGATCAGCAGCTTCATTCAAGCTTCATTGTCACTGGCTAATTCTGAAGCTGCTTGGCTTCCAGGTGTAACATCCAATCATATTCAAACAGCTGCAGCTATTATGACCCGGCACTTTGAGTTGAGTTCCATTAGAACACAAAGGGAAACATTTACTAGTGTTCAGTCTGAACACACCTTTACTCTGATGACATACACATAAACTGAAATGTAATGATCATGCATTGGGTTGGGTGATTAGTTTGTTTGATATAACAGTTTGTAGGTGAACGGGGGGGGGGGGGGGGGGGGGGGGGGGGGGGAGGCAGATAAATCTAATCCAGTTGGACCATGACAGAAACCAGACAGGGAGCAGTGGGAACAGATGGAGGGTTTGAACCTGACACACACAAACAGGCAGGAGTCAGGGTCACAGGTGAAAACATGATCAAAACGCAGAAACAGAAGTCTCAGTATACAACTGGGTTAAACAGAGGATTGAATGAATACTGGGTGAATACTGGGCTTAATATGGAGGCAGCAGGTGTGATCAGGTGCGGAGGAGACAGGATGGAGAAGACCTGCAGCCACATCCTGTAGCAGCATTCACCCTCACACACAGGGTGAAATGAAAAACAAGAGAAGAAGGAGGGAGTGATACCCAGCTGGCAGCCAACAGACAGAGGAGATGAGACACACAGAGTAGTAGAGCTAAAGTCTCAAAATAGAGTTCAGGTTACGGTATCCAAATCACTAAGCAAAGAGGAAGTTAAAAAACAGAAGATGAGTCCAAAACACAAAGATACTGGGAACAAAGGGCTGGGACGTGAGACTCAAATACTACAGTGAACTCTCAAACAGAAGAAGGACAACAGAGACTAAATCCACTAGAGGGAGAAACCAGGGAGGTGAAGGTGGAAACAATCAGGGTGATCCACAGGTGGAGAAACACAGGGCAGGAAGTCAAGTTCGCTGAGAAGACACAAGAGTTGAGTATACAAAATAAAACAGGATATAATTCAACATAAGAAGAAACAAGAAAAAATAACCTTTAAAATGAGTCTGGGATGTTAGAAGGACGAAATCTCAACAATCTGTTTAGGACTATTGCAAATTATGTCATAATTTATTTTCCCTTATTTATGTTGTTACATTTACATTACGTCATAATAATCTAAGACTTATTAGCAATTATGTAGAATTACAAAAATTCTAATTCTGTCGAGGTCAATTTACTATTCATGAGAAGTTCTATTAGTAGTGTGAATTAAGTTGTACAATGACCTCTGTGGCTGTGATGTGGAGCAGCAACTGTCTCCAAACACAAGGAGAAGTTGAAACTTCTCATCTCTTCGTATAAAAAGTATGATCAATTCACAAACATTCAAAAAGATATAAAATGCCTATATTTGGTCAAAGACAATACCTGCATGTCAGATAGCCTTTTAATTACTGATACCTCTTGCTGCATGTCATGCATTTTCTACAGAAAGGCACAACAGCGAGGAAGAGGGTGGATTTAGAAGGCGCAGAGGGTTGCCGTCGTTTTCATCAGTGCGAGAGTCTTCAAGGAAGGGTAAATATGATACTTTCATATTTCAGCTCCTCTCACTAATTTTAATCTACCAAGATGGTGACATTAATTCGACATTCTCTTTCAATAGCATGACAAATCGATTTGGTCCCTCGTGAAGAACACCAACTGTTCAGAGTTGTCAATACAAACCTTGTACGCTTTATTTTTTGCCTTTCAATCTCAGAGTCGGTCTCCGATGGTGATGGTGCCTCCCAGCCCTGTGGTTCTCAAGATCAGGTGAAGAAGACAGGTATGTTACAAAGTGACACTAAATGATCAGCAGCTCGATTCAAGCTTCACTGTGACTGGCTAATTCAGAAGCTGCTTGGGTACCAGGTGACTAATAACATCCAATCATATTCAAACAGGTGCAGCTATATGACCCGGCACTTTGAGTTGTGCTCCATTAGAACACAAAGGGAAATATTTTCTAGTGTTCAGTTTGAGCACACCTTTACTCTGATGACATACACGTAAACTGAAATGTAATAATCATGCATTGGGTTGGGGTATTAATTCTCCTGGAGAATCTTGTTGCTGCTATGAATTTTTGAAAGTTCCCTGACAGAGCAGAATCTTAAACATGGGAAAAAACAGTAATAATTTTCTTATTATATATTGGGCTTCCATCTTATAAATATTATTTCTGTCTATGACAACACCCGTGTGTAAAGTTTAAAGCAAGTATTGGACCTCAATGCTAAGCTCAGACATGAAGGCAGAGTTAAAGTTAAAGCGACATTTACTGAATATAAGAATGAGCAACAGATCTAAGAGTTTGTATGTGAACGGGGTGAGAGCGGAGATGAGATGGCAGATGATGAATCTAATCCAGTTGGAATGTGACATGACAGAAACCAGACAGGGAGCATTTGGAACAGATGGAGGGTTTGAGCCTGACACACACAAACAGGCAGGAGTCAGGGTCACAGGTGAAAACATGATCAAAAAGGCCGGAACAGAAGTCTCAGTATACAACTGGATTACAGAGGATTGAATGAATACTGGATGAATACTGGGACTAGATATGGAGGCAGCAGGTGTGATCAGGTGCGGAGGAGACAGGATGGAGAAGACCTGCAGCCACATCCTGTAGCAGCATTCACCCTCACACACAGGGTGAAATGAAAAACAAGAGAAGAAGGAGGGAGTGATACCCAGCTGGCAGCCAACAGACAGAGGAGATGAGACACACAGAGTAGTAGAGCTAAATAAAAATTAAAAAAACGGGTTCAGGTTACTGTATCCAAATCACTAAGCAAAGAGGAAGTTAAAAAACAGAAGATGAGTCCAAAACACAAAGATACTTGGAACAAAAGGCTGGGACGTGAGACTCAAATACTACAGTGAACTCTCAAACAGAAGAAGGACAAAAGAGACTAAATCCACTAGAGGGAGAAACCAGGGAGGTGAAGGTGGAAACAATCAGGGTGATCCACAGGTGGAGGAACACAGGGCAGGAAGTCAAGTTCGCAGACAAAACCAATTTATGATGTCACATTGACAATCTAATTCTGTCAAAGTCAATTTACTATTCCTGAGAAGTTCTATTAGTTGTGTGAATTAGGTTGAACAATGACCTCTGTGGCTGTGATAGGATCTTTATAAATATATCACAGTATGTATTTTTCATTACCTTTAACTCAGACCTCAGTTCACTGGGTTCTAGAAAAACAAAAAGTTTTTTTATGCATTGTGTAGGGAACGAGGGCTTTGCTCTAAAGCCAGGTATAAGCAGAGGTGTAAAAAGTACTGAAATATTGTACTCAAGTAAAAGTACCTTTACTTTGATGAAATTTTACTTAAGTACAAGTAAAGTACCCATTTAAAAATCGACTCAAGTAAAAGTAAAAAGTAGTTCATTTATGTACTTTAAGTAAAAGTTACTAAGTTACTTCAACAACTTGATGGGGGGGCCGCTTTAATTTTTTATTATAGGAGAATCTTTACAAATATAAGTGCAATGACATTAAACATGTCAAGACATGAACCACATGACAGCTAAAATAAAAAGTTAAAATTCCGCAGTCCCACTGTATATTTAAACTTTTGGTTAAACTTTGGTCCACCTTTAGAGCACTAGTCTACACACTTCTTGTTGAGTTTGAGCAACAGCTGATTTTCAAGGTGAGTAGAGCTCATCCGGGCTCGCTTTACAGTGAACAGCAATCCAGTGATTCTCAAACTGCGCGGAGGCATAACAGGTGCGCGTAACGGATGTAATTTCCAATGTAGCGAAGTACAATACTTCAGTCAAAATCTACTTAAGTAAAAGTAAAATTACCCATTTCAAAAACTACTCGCATACCAATATGTCCACATGTGAATGTTGGGCAGCACTCAGTGAATGACTGCTTTAATGAGGGACAAATAAAATGAACGTGATAATAGTATCTGCTTTTTGACTTTTAATGCATGGAACAGCCATCTTGGATTATGAGGTCGTGGCTGAAGAGGTTCGTCTGTCTCTGAGTCTGAAATCCAATTTCAGGGGACATTCAAAGGGAACACACCACTACTTTACGTGCATAGACCAACCACAACATTAACACTTTAACTGTTTAAATGCTGTTTCTGATTGGTGTATATTGGTTTCCATTATGATAAGTGTAAGGTCCAAAACATTAAGTTAGATGGCCCATAGGCCTCTGCTAAACTTTTACCAGTGTTTTAGAAATCTGCAGAATCAGTTTAAAATCTGCGATGGTCTCCTTTTATCCGTGTGATGCAAGCAGTTCTGTAGCAACAATATGAATTTAAGTATTGTAGTGAAAAGCTGGAAATATGCGTTGTCCGACAGTTCAGTCCCAGATCCCCCAGTGTGAATGCCAAAGTGTCTTTGGGCAAGTTACTGAGCACCATATTGTCCCTGATGGCTGTGCTGGCAGTGCATGAGTGATGAGTGATAAAATAGAGATGCACTGCGTGAATATGTGTGTGAATGGGTAAATGGCAAATCTGTGCTGTAGAGTGCTTTGAGTGGTTATCATGACATATAAATACAGTTTTCCGAGCCAAAACTATATATTTCAATACATAATGAATTAATAAAAAATTAATAAAAGGATAAATAAACACATTATTACATTATTAAATGCCTGAATAAATGCCTTCTCCCGGCCACGGAGCTGTCATGGACTCAATAACCTTAGCCAGGGACTGTTTATGTTTATTTATGGCAAATCATATCGTCATCGCGATATTAAACAACATTATCTCATGTCGCATATTTTCCTAATATCTTGCAGCCCTAATTATCATCACCAACTGGTATAGAGAATATATAAGAATGTTAATATATACAATATTCCCAGATAATAATAAAATAATTATCATTTATAAAAGACCATATAATATATTTTTTGAATCCTATGATTTCTTTCTGCCTCATCTCCATCTGCTGGATTGTAGCTTCACAGTGCAAACCAAACTCATAGCTTGATCAAAGAGAGCAGAATCGACAGGTTGCGCATGCTGGGTCCGTAACACTGTTCACAAACCAATCAGAAGCTTTAACCCGCCCCCTGCCCTTTGATGACTGATGTTGACAGTTTTATTTTGTAGTGTGCAGCAGGTTACGCAAAGGATAAATAAAAGTATAAATAAATAAATAGATAAAATTCGAAATTTATAAATAAATGTCTAAATAAAATTCGAAATATATTGATAAAAAGATAAATATGAAATATATAAATACATTTATGAATTCACATTTATTCAGGCAATTAATTTGATAACTATCTACCTGTTTATTTATCCTTTTATTTATGTATTTATATAAATATATATATAGTTTTGGCCCAGAAAACCCTCCATAAACAGGTTCTTATTAGGTAAGAGCTGCGCTAGTCTACTCCAGATGTTCTTGTTAGAGCTTGTTTGTTGCCTGCAGCTGGAAGGAGGACGCCTGGCGGATCTCTGTTTCTCTACATGAACTTAAGTTAACCCTCGGCGCTGTCCAGCTGTTGTTAAGTAAATGTGGCTGACTTGCTTGTTGTGTTACTGGCAGCAAACCAGGCTCCTCGTTACAGCGAACTAAAGTCGCATCGCACCGGTTTTTTTCACTCGTCCCCTGAACGCAGCACGAAGAGCAGCTCTTGGGCTCAGACGGGTTGTGCTGGTGGTGCGGCTGGGGGTTTTGGTTGGAAGTGAGCACACGGAGCAGGATGAAATGTTTGAGTCGGAGAGGACACGATGAGAGCCGCTGCTGCTGCTGTGTCACTGACTCTGAAACTTCCCAGAGGACCGAGGTGTGTGTGGAGCAGCCATGAGTGAAGCGGTGACGAGGAGGAGGAGGAGAGGAGGCGCACAGAACAGATGGAGTGAGTACTGACCATAACTTTGTACGGAGACTGCTCCAGGAACCACATACTCACAGTGCGAGCCCGGCACGAACAGCACAACGTGACTTGGGAACCAAAACTCATGTTACCGACTAACTGGTTCAGTAGCGAGCCTGTAACCTGTCTCCAACAGGTCTGTGAACTCTTATATCCGGGTGTCATGTGCTCCACCACTGGTTACACCTCCATTAGTTTGTCAGACTGGTTTTTATAATGAAAATGAAAAGAGTGATATTTATAGACGTAATGATGTTATATTTGATACGATGGCCTGTTATTATTATTATTAAATATTATTATCATTAAAAATAATAATAATAACAATAATAATTGACTTCAGTGGTTTGTTTCTTAAAGCCATCAGATTATTTCCACTAAATACAACTTGCACTTTGGTGTGTTTCAGTTAAGTCATGCAAGTTATTTTGGTGTTTTGTTGAACCTTATAACTATATGACTAAAGCCGGATATGTGGTTGTAACCAGTGCACGTACTTAAGCTAGTTCCCCCAACTAAAATCAACTTATACCTAATACATTTGGCATCAGATATTAGCATATCAACTTTTAGCTTTTTAATGGATCCACATGTGTAATATGGGTGATTGTATTTGTGCCTCAACAGCTGCATTGACAAATACATTTTTTTCCCGGTTTAATTGTGTCTTTCCGCACTGGCTTCACAGTGGGATTCCTGAAATGGATCACTAGTGAAAAGGAAATGTAAAAGTTAATAAAACGTCACACACACTTTACAACCTATACACAAAGTGGGCAGCTTTTATTTTAAATCAACAGTTTCATGTTTCCTAAGTTGAAAACAACTCATGAACAGGATTCAGTTCTTGTTTAAGCCTCAGTTGCTACACCTTCCTTTGCTTACAGACGAGACAGCTCGGTGTTGTAACATGTTCAGCAGCCCCAGGGTATAAAGCTGTTCAACAGGATGGTTTTTACACCCTTATCACGCCATTGCTATTGACCTAGTACAAGCTCCTTGTCCTGTCAATAGAGATTTTCTATTGTTAACTTAAGTAAAGGTTGTTTTCAGGAACCAGGGAGGTGAATCAGGCCGAAAGTGAAACCAGAATAATGTGCATGGGGATTTTGTTTTGGAGTTCAGTCTTTATTATGTAACGTTTGTGCTCACTCAGCTTTTTTAATTAATATAAAAGTCTAAGTGTTGATAAATGCGAGACCTATTTGACAGCAAACTAAACATTGCACAGACAACCACAAACCTAAAAGAAGGCAGCCTGGGGCAAAGTGTTTAAGAGATTCAGCAGGGACTAGGGCTGTCTGGTGACCATTGTTCATTATGGCAGCTGATATTAAATTAGTTTTATCTTCTGGTGAAAGTGTATATCAGTTTTAACAAATTTCAGTCAATTGATCTTTCAGTTTTTGTCTAGGTTTTGTTGTCCAGTTTTCATCTCTAACATGTAAATAGGATTTTCATCATACAATATTTTATTTGAGGGATTTCAGTGCATTTGAGATTAAGATTAAGATTAAGATACATTTATTTGTCCCAAACACATGCACAGACATGCACAGGCACACTCATGCAGGTAGGGAAATGTATCCTCTGCTTTTAACCCATCTGGTGAAGGACACACAGAGCAGTGAGCAGCTATGGCCACCTCTGCCAAAGTGGTTATGTTTTCATCTGCACTTGTCAGTTAGCAGGATTACGTAAAAACAGCTGGAAAAAATGAATTTAAATGTGGTTTTATAAGGGGACTGTTGGGCCTTGGTGTAGGTAGACACTCTGAGTGCCCCTCTTTTTTACCACTACGAGGTTACGATGATGGAGTAACTGTCTGTCTTTTAGCAGGATTTTGCGACTAAAACATGAAGGATGCAGTATGGATTAGGAAAGAACTCTTTTAACAATTATACAATACAATTTTTAAGCTGATTCAAATAAATTGGCGGATCCAGTTACTCTGCGGTGGTGGCAGAGGTGTGTTTGTACACAAGAGGGCTGAAGGGATGGATATAGACCACACCCCTTCGTGTCAGTAAACCTTTTCCGGCACTATGAATGTTTTGCAACATATATTGACTCCCCATCTTTCATCACATTTGGTAAATATGAGGCTTGGACACCCCAGTATAATGTATCATTTCTCCTATGAGTTTGTGGGTTTG
The DNA here is from genome assembly GCF_947347685.1 of Pleuronectes platessa. Classification (NCBI taxonomy): domain Eukaryota; kingdom Metazoa; phylum Chordata; class Actinopteri; order Pleuronectiformes; family Pleuronectidae; genus Pleuronectes; species Pleuronectes platessa. The sequence continues at coordinate 27,247,330 of NC_070631.1, read as the reverse complement.
GTCAAATCAGTTCCCCTACTTCCACTCTTGAATGCTACCCCGATTGTTAAATTAACTTTAGCCCAAGCACTTAGATGAAGACATTGAATAGCACTTCTTTTTTTATGTTATTCCATTCTATTTTGTTACAGAAAAAATAATCAGTTTAAGATTGTTTCTGTATTAGTTATGCTAAACCACTGCTGTATATTCACTATCTAAAAGATGATAAATGGACAGTTTTTTCCCATGTGACTTGAATGCAGCACAAGTATAAAAATTCTTTCCTGAGAGTCTGCAGTAAACAAGTGATTCAACAGAGTGCTGCTGTTGATACAACAAGGAGATGTTATTGATGGCTGCTCGAGTACATTTTGATTAAGTTTGAAATCAGAAGTTGTGAATCTAATATACAGTATTAATTATAATTGCAATAAATTTCATGTTATTATTTTCTTTAAAGTTTAAAGAATGTAATCTAAAAAGACTTATATTGACATTGATTGAAGGTGAAGGGATTTTAAAACTTTTCTATATAACACATTCTCTAAACAACAAAACATTAAAAAAATTATGAGAACGATAAAAGGTGATATTCCTCTTCACTGTGTTTACACAATGGCTTATATTGATATATATTTATTGGGATTGGACTTTTGTTATATTGCTATTAATGAATGACGGCCACTAATGGCTTGGTTAAAGCTGGCCAGTTTTGTGTATCTGCAGGGTGTGTCTGTTAGCAGGATTAGTGGAATAAGCCAAGTCATTCAAGCCTCTGTATTGGCTGTTGATTAGCATTTAGAAACGCAAATGTCTAGGTTAGTGCCTCCGGGGTTTTGGCAGACTTTTTGGGACTTTTTACTAGGGAATGTCAATGGAGTTCACTGCATGTCAGAAAGTAGCCATAGTTATCAATAAGCTGTTTTGGACCTGATGTGATTCCTTTAATATTGGGTATCTGCTTACTCTATCCTATCATATATATATAATAGTTTATCAAGCAGCATGTGTACCTGACACAGTGAAATAGCCCAGCTATATATAAGTTTAACTCACTCACCTCAATTTTTATGAGCTTCTTGATCAAACTTCTGTGGTCTTGGTTCCTGACATGAGGGAAAATACAGTTGCAGAACTTACAGTGATGTGACATGAATATTTTACCTTGAGATTTGCTAATTTTGAGTGGCTCATGCTGCAGGATTCTGCACGGAAGCCTGTGCAGTCTGAACAACTCTAAAATACAGTTATACATTCATTCTAAGATTCATTTCTTCAGTCACAAATGCAAGCGAAACAATCACACTGTTGACCTTTGATTTAACATAGTTGAGCTTCAACTATTTCAGTTGTTCAGACTCAAAGTTCAGTCTGTATTTCAGACCACATGGACTCCCAAGTGTTTGCTTTAGGCTATTTGATTATCTGACTGCGTATATCAAGGTTAATAAGTAACTCATGGCTGTGACCTGAATTTAAAGATCATAATGCGTAGTGTTCCCAGTAATTTCTTTCATAAGAAAGCACAGAAATATATTTTTAAGTAAGTATTTTGTGATTATTTCCATCACATGTACATCTGTGAAAAGGGAGAGAGCTTCAGATCCAAAAAAATGCAAATGCACAAGTTTTCTTGCCATAACATTAACTTACTGAGGTCATATTTTCTGTTGTCACGTTGTTTCTCATACATATTGCACATCTATTTTATGCATTTATAATCAAGAGGAAACTCACCTCTCAAATTCATAAAAGTCGTGCAGTCACTTCATTGTGTTCTTTCTCAGGCCAAATGTACGTTGAATCCATTCAATGTTCAGTTTTCCTCCTTTGTTAAATCTTTTAAATCATATAGTAACTTCCTCACAATTTACTGGTACAGAGTAGTTTCTCACATTCTTCATTTGAGATTCACATTTTACAGTCTTTACTTCATCAAGTTTGATCAGCATTTCATTGATAGTCATTTTGTCTTCTTTGTCTTCTGCAGTATTTTATTCTGCTGCGTTTTTTCTTTTTTTCACATCCTAATCTGTATATTTTTGTGAGTTCCAAAGTTGACTCAAGTTTCTGCAAAAATAAATTAAAGGAATTCTTTCAGTATTTCCGAGATGCCTTGTATGCCCTTGGAAAGGTGGGACGTGAGCCAAGGTAGAAGCCATTAAGTTTTGGCTTAGATCCAGAGGAAGGGATGGATCAGGGATTTTTTTTAATCACTTTCTTAAACATTTATTTGAAGTTTTATTTGACATTCTTCAATTTATCTGAGGGAATAATTCATGCTCTTGATTAAAAAAAAAAAAAATAGGCACTGTTAGGGGACTGACATCCATGCAATCTGTTGCAGAGCCAAATCAAAATGTGATTCGGGCAGATTTAAATGGGCTTTCATAGTATGTAGGGACTTTTCAGCCAATGTATGCTAACAAATAATGCTCCAATCCTGTAACTACCACTAATGTGGAGCCGAGATAATGTGGATTCGGTATGGCATCAACTGCTTATATGTATCCTCAAAAGTTATAGAACCTTGTCCGAATGAACGTGATGGATTTGATAAGGAATTTAAGTGCACGGCTGGAGGTATGAGCTCTACTGGGTGCTGGATTTGAGTTTAGATATTTTTTTACCTCAGGTTTATCAATACAATACTTTCCAAAGTGTAGCATAATGCCAGCAGAATGGCTGTGATTGTAAAGTCCCTGTGACTGAATCAGGACTTTTCCTGAGTAGCATTATATTCATCAAGCCTCTGTCTTGTGTAGGTGAACAGCCCATAGGGAACCTCATCTCTGATGTCGCTGGAAACCACGGTAAGAAAAGTCGCTGAAGTCCAATCAGGCTGTTTCTTGATGATACATTTCCCTTTTGACTGACAATATAAAATTCTCTCTTTTCATATTACCAAGCATTGTCAAAATAAGGTTTCATAACTGATAATAGGACTGTCATGATATCATATTATTGTGCGGCAAAGAAATACAATTGTGCCTCGATATTTAAGTTGAACCTTAACCTAAACTTATTTATGAATAACAATGATCTAAAATGCCAAAACTTCTTCTCTGCATTGTCTATTCTGTAAAATATAGTTTTAACAACAAGTTAAAAAGAGGAGCTGGGGGTAATGTTGTTGTGTGATTGTGTGACAGTGTCAGTGATGTGCAGCTTTTGTTTCTCCATCAGGTCCCATCCCATCAGGTGAAGATGAAGGTGGACGACAAGGGGCCCTCAAGAGGTTTAGTGCCATGTGGTCCTCCTTCCGCAGAGGCAAAAAAGATAGTGAGTATTTTGTTGAAGCGACATGATTCAGGCACATGTGGTCAAAGTCTTATTAGGCATTACACTGACTGGTGGAACAGAGACTGAACAGGACCTGCTGTTGTATATTGCCTAAGGTAAAAAGGACAGTGTATGCAAGTGCATTGCAGTGCATGAAGACCTGCAAACAGTTTTTTGTAGTTATGTTATCACATGCAATATTCCTTATTACTTACTCCTATTATCATGGTGTCTTAGTACCACTTTAGTTTTTGTTTTAGTTTACTGACTCAAGTAACAGACTTGTTTTCTCATTTCTGTTGTTATTTCTATTAGTCAGTGGTTCTGTATTTACTCCGTATACACTCAAGATTTTTATTTTCACTTACAGTACACTCCTATCGTTCGTTTTTACCACTGATTTGGCTGCTTATCAACAAATATAGCAGCTGGAGCTGCAGAAGTACTCATTGGTGATATTGAGGCTCTGACCTCCAGCACCCGATGGCTGATCAAAAGTTGCACTCCTTCACTGACATGATACACATATTTAAATATTCAGAGTCTGAATTACACTTTCTGAAGATAAAGTCACATAGCTCATTAATAAATGCCCATGGATCTGCTCAGAAATAAAAATGTAAGTGTAGCGCTTATCTGAAAATCATCAGGAAGAGTAATCCAATGATAGTTATCTCCACAGCGACAACAGTGTAACTCATGATACACACTTTCTCCACTTTACACCTCCACAATGAATATGAAACATCAAGATGTAAGTGAAATGCAGACTTTCAGCTTTAATTCAAGGGTATTATCAAAATACATTTATAAACAAGTCATTTCTATATAACCTTATAATTCAGAGGCTCAAAGGAATCTGACTGCTGTTGAGGTGGGGGTGACAGATGGTTTCTGAGCAGAGCAGTAGAGTGCAGTCAACAGGACAGATGGGTAGTTTGAGAAAGAGGCCTGTGGACATTTCTGTTTGGACTACAGCAGTAACCCTTCACAATGTATTTCTACACTCTGTGAAGGATCGAAAGACCAGGAGCCTGCAGAGCCACTCGGCCAAGCAGTGGAACCCAACACATCCAGGCAGCAACGTTACTTGAGTGGTCAGTACTTCTTTGAGTATCTGGTGGTTGTCAGCCTCAAGAAGAACAAGGATGGAAGCAACTATGAGCCTCAGATCACCTACCAGTTTCCCAAGGTCAGTTTGTCACTGTCACACCATGTAGACACTAGCCTGGATGCCAGACGAATTTAGCCCCGCCCACAACATTTGAGGTCGGGAAGTTCGATCTGGAGTCGCTCCGTTGGGGAGAAATTATGCCCGATCAGGCCAATCAGATTGTGCTTCATAAGATGATGGACAGATGATCAACGGTAACGTAATCAACCACGTCATCAAAATGCGCTTCGGTTGAACGCCTGCCGCTGGAGAGCTGAGATGTGTAGATGCTGCATTTGAGTCTGTTTTAGAAGACATCGACAGCGCTTTCATTTTGAAAGAGGAACAAAGAACGTGGAGGCGACGCCAAAGCGCCGCGCCGCGCTAATCCCTAGCGCGCCGGCGCTTGGCTGTTCGGGCTGTTCACAACGGACGCTGAAGCCACGGTGAAGCGCCGGGCAGCGCTAATAATATCACCCGTTGATCCAGCATTATAAAAGTATATACCTACTTGTTGCTCCAACATTAAGCAACAGCATCCCAACATGTGTCTTTCTTGGTGTTGTCTTTATACAACTTGTTCCGAGGATAATACAACTCAATGTACTTCTCCACTTTAATTATTCATTTAATGTCATCCATGTTGAAGAACTTCTCCGCTGTTTGCTCCGTTAAATATCGGGTGTCGAGGGTAAATTACGTATTCTCCACTCAAGCCTATGTGGAGAATACGTAGCCCCCCCTCTCTCTTTTTATCTTTATCACTGCTTGTGTGGCTTTAGTGGATGGGCAGAGGGGGACATTTAATAATGTCATTGGTAAAATTAAAACTCCAGGACAACAGAAGGGGAATTCAAAGTATGGGATGCATATTTGATCATTTATAACATATAAAATATGTCATCAATATCGTTTAAAATCATTTTTCAATGTGTTTCCTGGTGCGATACGCTCGCGTCAAGCGCAAGAAATAGACTCGACGCCGAAACGATCGCTGCACGGCGCTAGGCAGCCTTGGCGCAGCGCGGCGCTTCAGCCTCCGGTGTGACCCGCACAAAGGTTTAACATGGGAGTGGATGGGAGCCAGCTGTTATTTAAGGCTTGGCGCTGCGCTTCAGCGTCCGGTGTGAACCCGGCATTAGTAAATAACTCACAATGAGTCGCTTAACATACGTCACATACTACGTTGCTCTGATTGGTTGTAGGTCTATCCAATTGAGACAAGAGGCTTTTTTTTTCTGGATCGGCTGAAACACGCCCCATAATCACAGCCCAATGGAGCGCTATCAGACTCACATTCTGACTAGAATTGTGAGTATGACAACGTCAGGCTAGGTAGACACATGAGATCTGCCTGAGAAAGTACACCTGATGTGTTGCTAAGTGAGACAGATCACAGTAATACACAATCCAAGGCATGGTTGTGTGGTCTGTCCAACGTAGTATATTATCCACAGTTAGTGGTAAGAAATACAACAATTAAATAGCTCAAAGTAAAATAATCTGTTGCTGTTGATGTTAAATTTGTAAAACAAATGAACTAACTATATTAACTGCACAGGAGCCAGTTCTGTTGCTGTAGCAAGGTCATAATGACCAGTGTGGAAACTTAACCTGCTCATAGAATTGTTTGTTTCAAAAATACGAACCCGAGCAACAAGTAAAAGATTCTGATATGAGGATTGCAGGAAGAAGAGTTTAAAAGGTGGGGCCATAGGCTACATCCATACTATTACGTTTTAGTTTGAAAAGGCAACTGAAACTGGTCCAGCAGCATTTCCAAACTTCTCTGTTTAAGTGGCTCTAAAACTCCAGAGTAGTGTGGACAAGAGGCGTATCTGGAGCAGAATTGATGTGGTAGTGTGGATGTAACTGTAGTCGGCCCCTTCTTCCGTCATAGCTCAGTCCCAAAACATTAAATTCCCAGCTTATCAATTTTAACACTTTGTTCAAGAGGATATGTTAAATTAACAATATGAAGCAGCCAAACCAAATCAAGATATGTTGATATAATCATCTGTGTGTTTACAGAGGGATGGGATGGCCAGATCCCAGAAGGAGGAAGAAGAGAAGACGCTACAGGCAATCACATTGTTTTGTTTCCCAGAAGGCATCAACTGGGCTCCTTTAACAGAATACCACAGGTTTGTCGGCTCCTTTATCACTTTGACAACCTTAATTCCTCTGTTCTTGCTTCACTCTACACTAAAGTTCATAAAAGATCCATGACTGAAAAGAGGTCAATCTGAGTCTTTCTGCTTTGAATGTTAATACTCTCTTTTTATTTCACATACTCAAATCTAAAAAAAAGAAAAAGTGATTGTGCCAAATGTCTGGATAGAATCACCCTTCGCAAACACTTTCTGTAGCAGTCTTTCTCTTTTTGACTGAAGAATGACCTTCCTGCAGATCACTTTAGGCTCCAAGATATTTTTAGGTTGTTTAAGATCTACCCACAGCGACTTTCAGCTCAGGGGACGGAGGCCTCTTTTCATCTTCACTGTTTTGACCTATGTTTTTTTTTTAATGAATCTACCTGTGCAATGTTTCCCATCCCACTGGCTGCTTCACAGCTCCACAGCACAACATTTCGGCAAATGGCTAAATTGTTTGTCTCATCAAAAGTTGCTCCAAATAGATCTTTAGAGATTTTATGGCAACATCTATCCACAGCACTTATTTCCACTCTGTCCTATCCAGATTCGTCTCTGGAGTCTTCAGAAGCTCACGTCTGTGATGATTTTTATCCCATGAGTCATGTCAGAGCTGCACTACATGTGCCAATAAATCAAATATAGCCTGATGAGTTAATGCAGTTCCCACTGTTTTACAAATAGAATTGATCAGACCTTTGCTCATGCTATCATTATGGATCTATTCAAAGTTTAGGAAATACAAGGTAACAGCAGAACATGGATGTCGGTTTGTTGCTGAGCCTTTTCTTTAACTTTTTCTCTCTCACAAAGAGTACTCAGCAAAATATTATTTGTCCTAACTTTCATGCAATGTGAAATGTCGTGTAAAGCTCTAGTTGTGAGTTTTCCTCTTCTGTCTGTAGTGAGACCTTCTCCTTTGTTCTGACTGAGGTTGATGGCAGCAGAAGAAATGGATACTGCAGGAGGTTGTTGGTCAGTGTCTTTTCAGAAATGGTCTCACTGTGTGTCATAATTTTGAACTCATGTATTGCTCATGAAGTATTCTCTATTTCCACTTACCAACCTGAAGCCCGGAGGGAAAGGAGCTCGCCCCCCGGAGGCATACTGCATCATTAGCAGTCTGGCTTGTTTCGGCCTCTTCTCCAAGGTGAGCTCAACTTTTAACATTTCTAAAAGAGGAAATAAGTGAGTGTTTTTCTATGTATTAATCCAGCCCAGTTAACTGTAAGTCTGACCTTTTAACAGGGTCTCAAACACAAAGATGTTATTGACAGGTTGACTAAATTTATATAACAATCTAATCTATATCAATCTCTAAAAAAAAACACCAGATGTGTAGAACACAGCACAAAAACACTACACCACCTCGCACCTTGCTGCCCATTTGTTCTGGGGCACAATTCTTTTCATAAATTCTTGTTTCTCACTTTAATCTCTTTGGATCTGCACTTACAGAGCGTGTGTCTCTCTGTGTCAGTGTCAGCTCTCACATGCTGCCTCCTTTAAACAGGGAAGTAATCAGCTCACAGCCATCTGCAGCACTATTCACCCCGCGGCTTAACTGGAGGTGCTGAACTGAACCATCTCCTTACCCACACAATTTTCCATTTCTCATCGTTCTCGTGTGGTATTAAACTGAATATTTTGGTTGGACAAAACAAGAGATTTTTAAATGTCACCTTGTGGTACCACATCAAGTGCTCCATATTGACGTGTGTCGTGCTCACTTAAATCTCTCTGTCTCCTCGAATTGGAAATATTTTTCCTTGAGAAGCAGTCAGCAACTTTAAGCAAATGTTTAGGGCCATAAAAGTAAGATGAAGATGCTGTCTAAAATAATAATTAAAAAAAAAGAAATATTTTTTTTAAATAATAATATTAATACAGCAAATAACTCCAGTAAACACAAATAACCTTTTTTTATATTTTCTGTGACCACTCTGCCTTTAAAGCAGCAGCAGTTCTCTGTTCACCTGCACAGTGAGTAAGGTTGTCTGCAGGAGTTTCCCCAGTTATTTAGTGGATTCAGTCTGTCACAACTGGTATGAACATGTGGTTTTTGTGATCTGATCTCAAGTGGACAGCTATAAATACTGGTGGGAATGCACTCAAATCAGACAGGGATCTGATCACAATGGGAGGTGATCTGGGCCACATGTTTCCACATTCTTTCAGCAGTGGAAACATGTGGAGGACCTCAGTTGACGTCCTCTGACCCGCTGCAGTGTCACTATATATATAGTATAATACTATAAATCAAACGTAGTTATCCTCTTCTCGTTGATTATTTTGTAACATCCGCCACAATATCAACACTTATCATCACATAATGATCGATAAATTCCTTAAATTGGTCAAATCGTTCTTCACACAAGATTCATTCAGACTCTCCTAACTCGTCTCTCTATCTCTCTTTTGCTCGCTCGTGCCGACACACACACAAACAGAGTGACATCGGACCCTCTCATGTACTCAGACTGGGTAAAAACAACAGAACTTGATCTTCATGAACAGAAAGGCTGTACGTGTTTCTTTGTATAGAGGGGGGAAGTGAGATCTGATCATGAGACGCATGTGAGGCCAGATGTTAATGCCAGGTGTGTACGGGGCCTCAGTGTTTGTGTCTTCATTTGATCACACACTGACTCGATGATGCTGAGATCAGGTCCCTGGGGGGACCACACCATCTGCTGTTTGACTCCTTGTTCTCCATGTCTCTTTAGTGTTAGGGTTCATCGTCGAGCTGCAGAATAATTCTGGGTCGAATGTCAGTCAGACACATGATGTGTCAGAATCTAAGAATCACATAAGTGCTGAAAACTTTTACCAAAGCACTATATTTTTCCAAAATGTTAACCTGTTGTCTTTGTCTACGGTCTCAGTATTGTAGTACTAAAGTTCTGCTTGATTTTGAAGTTTCCACTGTGTTTAAAGGTCAGACTTCACAATAAAACATGTCCTGTTTGGTGCTACAGCTCTTTATCTTTAAAACAGTGGTCAAACGTGAACCCTTTCAGAATGGGAATGAAACTTAGAAATATCTTTATCATCCACTTCCTGTTACTTGTTTGTTATTGTGTAACACTTCATTAAATCCGGAAGCTGGTGTTGAAATAAATTTGCTGAATTTAACACTGCCTTCTATTCAATAACTTAAAGTCAAATTAAGTTAGATCCTCTATGTTCTTGTTTCATTTGGTCCAATTAGTAAGTGGAGATATATTATTATTGCCCAATTACTGTGTTTTCTCCTGTCTGTGTCCAGATATTTGATGAGGTGGAGAAGCGGCGGCAGATCTCCATGGCTATGATCTATCCATTCATGCAGAAGCTGCGGGAGGCCCCATTCCCAGCTCCGGGAAACACTGTGGAGATTAAGAGCTTCATTCCTGAGTCGGGCACTGAGGTCAGACCTAAACCCCTCCCTCTGCTCACAACAGTCCACATAAAGTTTAACGATACATGTATCAATAGTGTTTTTTCTTTATTGACACAGTAGACTATGCAGATCCACATAGTCGTTTGTCTGTAGTTTTCGTTAGCCAAATGTTAATTAAAAAGTCAATACCTTTTTATTGACAAACTAAAGCCGTTTTCAGACATGATCTCTGGAGGATGTGCACAGAATTTGAGTCCGACTTTCTCTGGAGTTTGCCTTTACCTTACTGCCTTCACATTTTCCGTTGATAAGTTTTGACAACAGAAATCTGCGGAGTGCTCATGTGAGGGTTGGTGCTGCAGGCAGGACGTAACATATTAAGCCCAATTCATAGTTCTGCGTCCATGCTACGCCGTAGCCTAAACGTAGACGTGTATCCTTGCTTGGGTTAAATAGCTAGAACACACCGTAAATTTGATTTCGCCTAGGATACTACAACAACACCTAACAGGAACTGTTAAGCCTGGGCAAATTACTGAGTAGACACCAATTTTCATTTTTTATGAGTCATTACGCAGACCTCTCACAAAAAATACTTTAAACTACAAAAATACAAAACACTTAAGTGTTTTGATAAATATATGAATAATTTTTTTTAATACACGTATCATAAATACTTCCCATCCCTGGTTACAAGTCAGGTTGCAGAGAATCGCACAAATCCTTATAATTTCACCGCCTATTGACTGAATCAACTGTAAGTTCTATGGACGGTGAAAAGACAGTAAACATATATATATCAGAGATTTCCAGTAGGCTTCGGTGAGGAGTGCAAGTGGTTTCTTGCTGGCTGACTGGGACTTCAGCCAAGCTGCATTAAAGTAGTATGACTACATTCAGTGACACAAGAGGAAAACATTGAGCCAGTGGATAGACAGAAAGTTCTCAAGACAGGTTCCAAAAAGCTGTGTGGATAGAGAGACAGTCCCTTGCTCTGATAATCATGAGTACAGAGGCTGTTGTGTTGTCACTGATTGGCTTCTATGTCTTTGAAGGTTGTAAATGTAGAGGATAAAAACACGCCCACAAACCCCCACACACAGTGAAATCCAGTGTCACATGAGATCCTCTCGGTGGGTGTGTCAGTGTAAGGTTGTGTCTGAACCTGTCCTGCATTACCCAACCTGTAGCTCACAGCAGAAACCTAACACTTCTCACATCAGGCCACATACCATGTCTCAGCATCTCTCAGTCATCTCAAGTATTCACTGTTGCCATTGTTGCTGCAGTGCAGTTCTACTGTGACCAGCTCTCAGACTCAAAGAGGGACAGATAAATGGTTCCCTGACGACGTAAAGACTCTGACTACTTCACACCTGCTAGCATTCGTCCTGAGTGAATTGATCATAAGTGGTCAGTGCTAATTACCGGAGTGAACACACCAGATTTGCTCCGGAATACTTGAAGGTCTTCCGCATTAGTTTAGTGTTAAGTTACCAACCACTAGCAGATGTTAGCGATCACCAGGAGTATCATCAGCTGAGCATCATTGGGCATTTCCTCTTTTTAATCAAAAGACTCCCTTTGCTGAGGCAGGCCCACCAGAGGCTGATCAGACCTGGGTGTGTGTCCCTAACATCCAGGGGCCCAGTAAGGTTCTTTAATCCTGATCCATACAGTCTCCTTTATTTATTTTATATATCTGACAGTGGCCATTGCAATTAAACTCCTGTAGCCAACTTTCATTGGGCGGAACACATTTGTAAAATCTATTATGAAATGTCATCACAAGTGGTCACAGGAGACATATTCAGAATGTATATTAATGCCAGACATGAACACGTACTGAACACTGACCACTTGTGGTCAGACCTGTCAGGACAGATTTAAATACCAGTTCTTCTGAACAATGCCTCTGGTTCATGATTGGCAGTGATGCTACTGCTGTCATCATGTACATTCACGTAAAGAGGATGTAATAAATCCTGAAAAGCACTGAAAATAACCTACATTTGTCACTTTATCTCAAGGCTATAGTGACTTTAGACCGAGGTGCAGTAATGGTCTGAAAGATTGCTGCTACCACTGTTGACATATTTGTGACAGTTTCACTCTCCATCAGATCATCAGTCTGACGCGTCCACTGGATTCATGGCTGGAACATGTCAACTTTGCCAAACTTTTCGACTGCCTGACAGATGATGAGGTGTTACTGGTGTTCGCGGCCGCTGTCCTGGAGAGAAGGATAATTTTCATCGCGGATGATCTGGGGTATTGCATACTTACCTGGACACTCTTCTACTAAATAAAAGAAGTGTGGAAAAGGCTTTTCTACATGGATACCTTTTGTTTCCTTAACATTAACGTATTTAAAGGTCCAGTGCGTATGATTTAGGTGAAAGGGATCTTTTGGCTGAAATTGTATATAAAATAATCCTATTGATATATAAGTATAATCACCTAAACTGTACAAATAGTTGTTTTCTTTACCCTAGAAAAGACCCTTTGTATTTAATTACTTTATCTCAAGAGCGGGTCCCCGCTACGGAGGTGGCCAGTTTTGTTACAGTAGCCCAGACTGGACAAACTAAGCACCTTTTGAGTGTTTATGACAATTGAAGGTTACCCAAGTTTATCTTTCATTTTGGAAGGAGTGGGTGAAGTGAGGGGTATTCAGCTGCAACATGAACCTTCACCACTAGATGTCACTAAATCCTATACACTGAACCTTTAAGAAAACCTTTTTATGAATCGAATCAGTATTGGTACCATCGAAGTAAATCATCTAAGAAAGTTCCCCAAATTCTTGGAAGTGGAATCAGAGACTCCCAATTTATTGGTCTGCAGAAAATTCAGTTGTTTGAATTTTGATTTTGATATAAAACCTATGCACCTCATAAAAAGCCTAAACTCTGCAGCTGAAACTTTAGGTAATATTGAAATTTTGATTATCAATCAGATTGGTTCATCAAATTCAGTCTATTTGCTCATAATCAGCTCTGATGTTGACTCTCATCTCTCTACAGCACATTATCCCAAGTCATTCATGCAGTAGCAGCCCTCCTTTACCCCTTCACCTGGCAGCACACCTTGATCTCCATTGTTCCAAAGATCCTGATTGATGTAGTGATGGCACCCACCCCCTATCTGCTTGGAGTCCAGAAGCGCCTGCTGGACCAGGTCGACGACCAGGGTGATGTGAGTAAACATTACTTAAGCTGTACAAAGGCAGTAGTAGGATTACTTGTGAAGTCAAGAGGGACGCCCTCATTCTGTCCCTTTCTTCTTCTGTGACACAGCTGATGGTCGACTTGTCTGAGGATAAAAAGAAGACCTTCATTTTTTCGGTGAGTGCTTTGTTAACTAAACTGTAGTGAATCTTTTCGTTGAAAATTGGTTATAATTTTGGAAGGAAACAATAACTTTGTCCAAGTTCAAATTTGTGTTAATTACACTGATGGAAGTTGATGCAGAAAAGGCTTTCGAATTAACTAAATGGTTATATTTTTATAAAGCACCTGAGGTTTTTGACTTCCCAGTGAAATTTATCGTGAAAGTGATCTATAAGTCACTCAGGCCACAAGTGGAGTGCTTTCAGAACCCTCACCTAAACTAGAGCTACAGCTCAAGGTGGCCCTTTATCATGTTCCTTGTTTGCATTGGAAATGTAACCAATTGCTGAAAAAATGTGATTTTAAGGATTAATTTAAAAGGTTTATTCCTGCTATTTATTGCATTACCAAACCCTTTATTTAAACAAATGAATTCACTCCTTTCCTAATTTATCTGGTGTAACAAAGCTCCCAGATTAAAGCGGAAACTATTAAATTACCCTCCAAAGGAGAGAGGCTTCAACCTCTTCAACCTGGAGTTTTACAGTTTAGTTCAAATGTTTCAATAATTTACAATGCAAACGAGGAACAATGGATAGATTTGGAAAATCCAAAAACAATTAGCTTTCTACTAGCTCTGTTTTCCAAGAAAAAAGGTAAATCAGTAGATGTTGTAATTACCATTAAATGAAATGCTGTGCGTAGGTGCCTCATGGGGAAACAATATAACCTGTGAACATAACTGTATGCAAATTTTGATATTTTTACCTTTACCAGACTGGGGATGAAGCCTCTATTCTGCCCCCAAAGCTCCAAACAGAAATACTAGAGGCACTAAGTAAAAGACAAGAAGCATCAAGTGAGTAAACACAAAAACTAGACAGTGACGAAGAGAAACATAGCTCCAACATCACAAAAGTTTTCTGTTCTTTCTCTCAGCAGCTGAGGAGTTGAACAGAGTGGTGTCGGAAGCCTTCCTGCATTTCTTTGTGAAAACAGTCGGCCATTACTCCTCATATGTGAAATACAGTCGCGGGGCGCAGGGAGTGTTTGAAAAGAGAAGCTTCTACAAGGCCATTGAGTCCAAGACCACTCGACACTTTGTCAAGAAGTTCATCCAGACACAGATGTTTGACCTGTTTATCCAGGAGGTAGAGCAGCAGCCTGGGCCGCAGCAAGGTGAGGACTGTGAATACATCACACACAAATGAGTTGAAGATAAGCCTGTGGCTGAGGGGTAGATCGGTCTTTATCCAACCTGTAGGTCGATGGTTAGATCCCAGCCTTCCCCATCTGCATGCCGAAATGGCCTCTCATAGAAAAAAGTGCTGCCAATAGATGCACTGCATGAATGGGTGAATGGCAAAACTGTACTGTAAAGCACTTTGAGTGGTCATCAAGACTAAACATCAAGACTAAAAGTGCTATATAAATACAAACCATTTTCCATCAAACCAAACTTTATTGATCCCATACGGGGAACTTCACAGTGAGTATGAGACAGACCAGACATCCAGATTCCTTGTGGGACTGCAGTTTGATATCTATGTGAGAAGAAGACTTCAGTGAACTGACATCACATTCAGACTGCAGCTCAAAGAGCAAAGAGTGCAATATAATCAATAATTATGCAACAAAATCTATGGCAGTTTTTGGGTCGCCCATGCACATGCACGGACGTCTCAGATCTTTCAGAATCCATGTAACAGGTACACAGACTAAAGGGTTTCAGACAAGTTCTCATATGAGAGAAAGAACCGCAGCCTTGAGTCTGGAAAGATGGATTCTGGCTTGTGTTAAATCCAGCTGCCTCACATTGTTACAAAACAGCATTTCTCTTTTGACCTGCACACACTGTCACTCTCCACACCTAAACATGGGCGACAATATTTAACAGTCGGTTATCACATGTAAGTTACAAGTTAGGTCAACATAAAAAGTGCAATGATGTGATTTGATTAATGTTGATTTCTAATTGATTTCAGGTAAATTGATTAAAATTCCTACGCCATTCATATTTAATGAAAACTAATTTGAGAATTTAGAAGACTGAGATATTCTAACATACATCTATACATTTACCAAATAAACACACTGAAGCTAGGAATGTTATGTTTTATTTCCCTTGCCATATAGCCGCATGCATTTATGAATGTTAGTAATATTTATTAATGTTATAATAGTTCATAATACTGTTATCAAAATTACTTCTAATGTTGTTGTATATCGTTCCATCAATGATTTCCTACAACACACATTTGTCTTAATTCCCCTTCTGCCGTATATTGCTTTATTGTTTGATTTTATACACAGTGAATGTTAATTGGTTCATGGTGGAGATAGAATGCGACCTCACCCTTTAGAGTCTAAAGTTTAGACATTAGGTGACACAATTAAACAATGCAAATTCACTTCTTCTCCAAAAGGGATGACCACAGTGTGACTGTCCCAAGGGACATGTCCGACCCCCTTAGGAGGAAAACAGTGGTCTGAAAAAGACTCACTTCACCTTTTCACTCACACACCACTTCTTTAATTCAACCTAGTTCTTTTTTTTTACTTTTACTTAACTTTTTACTCTTTTTTGACACTTAGTTAACATAGCGTATTTTATCTTAAGTGTCTCACCGTTCATCTATAGAGTTACTTTCAATTATGTGCATTCAAGTTACTTTCCTATGCAATATTACATTTTTCTTTAAGCCATATCACAGCCAGCTGATAAGAACAACTTGTAAAATGATCTGCTGTTGAACACTTTCCAGTGCACTTATTCATGCTTTTGTCCTCTGTCCTGCAGGAATATTCCACAAAAAGATCCTAGAATACGAAGAAAAGAAGAAAAGGGACAAGGCACGGAAACACTAACTTTCAGCAGGGACTTTTGGTGTATATAATAGAGTATATAGGAAAGGATTTGAATGATGTCCTGTGTCCATTTGGTTTTAAATATGTATGCAATGTGTGAATAACTGTATGGCTAGCTTGCTGCTACTCTGTCAAACACTGGCAGAATGAGAGAGTTGAGTTCCAGGTGTTGATTCTTGGCCTGCGGCCTGTGCCAATGAGCAGGAAAATCATTTCAAATAAAGACTAGTTTTTTATGTCCACATACCTGCATTCTCTGATTTCTTAACAAGTATATTCCTCATTTGTCTTTGTTGGTTTCTATTTACATGTCTGTCCATATCTGTCTGTTATTCTTGCTTAATGCCATTTTATGTAGTTATAATGTTATGCAGGAATTAATTAACCTCAAAAAAGCTGAATGAAATACTATTGGCAACCCACTGGTTTGAAGCATAAGTACAGTCTAATAGTGAAGGTTCCTAAATGAGGGAATGACCTGAGGTAACAAACAAACAAGGCACATTCATGTTTTCTTGATCAAATAAATAATATGAAAGCACTTAAGGAAACAAAACTCCAAATAAAGTTAATAAATATTGATATTAGATCATAATTATGAAAAGTAAAAAATGGGGATAGCTGATTATTTTAATAATATCTACTAACTAATGCAGGTTAAGGGCATTCTTGCATTTGACAAGTTTAAATTATTTAAATAAAATCTTTATTAGCAAAATGGGATCTGATTGGTTTGGTTCAGGTTTCAGGGAAGTGTCATAATAGGTGGGTAAAATGTTAACTCCTCTACTGGCTTCGTTCAGTTAGCTTGTCTCAAAACGCACACAGATATCTCTATGTTTTAGTGGGCGGCAAAGTCAGTTGTTCAGCTCAGTACTTTGGTACAGACTGAAATGTCCCAACAACTATTGGATGAAGTGTCGCAGAGTTTGATACATACAATCATGTTTCCCAGAGGGACAATCCTGCTCCATGACTTTTCCCCTTGGACCACCAGAAATAGTCATTTTTACAGATTTTATGAAATCTCAGTCTGACTTAACCCTCACATACGCCTTTATGCATTAACCATCAGACAGGACTTATAGTGTCTACTCATGTTTTCTATAATTTTCTTTAATTGTATGCAGGATAAATGACACATTTACCTGATAGTTGTTGTTAGTCCCAGCACACATACTTGTTAAATACAATGAATAGGAAATATATAAGAAAATGTTATTGGTATGAGAAGGGCAATTTGTCTGTAAGAAATGGGTAACCCCTGGGACTCTATGGCCTTTTCTTTTTTGGAAATAAAACTGAAATTGTACCCAAAGAGAGAAGAATAAGCTTTGTAAAGATATCCTTTTATGTCTTAGGCAGTTAATCCAAAACACATTAATGCAATCCCAATTTTGTGATTGATAAGTGAAACCTTAATGTTAAAAATGTAACAACACATTTATAAGGGCTGTATTGAAACTCATCCTTTGTCATGATTTTAATCAAATTTGTCAAATGGGCAATTACTCCAAAGGTCAAGGAGACCCACTTTACACACAATACACAAGGTTTCTACCATGTGGCAGAATTTTAAAAAAAAAATTATAATTTTGAGGTGGACCCTTGCAATTAGACGAAACATTACAACACATGTTTTTTTAATGCCCTGTTTCTAACAAATTTCGGTCAAAGATTATTACTTATGTCAATGATATTTCAACCTGTTAACACTTCCCCGTGACCATAGATATGCCCGTGACCGTCAATGTAAAGTGCCTTGAGATAATGTATATTATGATCAGTGTTGCCATAGTTACTTTGAAAAAGTAACTTAGTTACTTTACAAGTTACTTGATTTTAAAAGTAACTAAGTTAGATTACAAGTTACTTGATTTTAAAAGTAACTAAATTAGATTACAAGTTACTTTATTAGTTACATTCAGCAGCTGCCGACAACACCCCCGCCGCCTCAACATAAAAATGACAACCGGTTTTGCCAACACTAACTTTATTAGACACCGCCGGAGGTCCCCCCCCCCCCCCAACCCCCCCGCGCGAACGGAGGGTTCCCCCAACGGGCGCTGTAGCTGAGGTGATCTGACGGGACCGACACGCGTCCAGAGTCGCTACCGCCGACCGCCGTACCCGGTCCCCTCCAACCGGTCCCCGCCTTCCGCAGCGCCGACGGACACCGCCCCGCGGCATACTAGAAGGAAAGCCCCCGCACCGCGGATGAGCACATCCCCCCCTAAAAAAACGTCGAGGCGTGCCGCACACCGAGCCTCCGGCGGCGTGGTGAGGAGGGCGACGGGGCGACTGCTCCCCCAGCCGCAGGACGTGCCCAGCGGGTTAACCACAAATAACGAAATAGTAACGCAAGGTGACTTGGACAAGTAACTTTAATCTGATTACTGGTTTGGAAATAGTAACGCGTTAGATTACTCGTTACTGAAAAAAGTGGTCAGATTAGAGTAACGCGTTACTAAGTAGCGCGTTACCGGCATCACTGATTATGATATATCGCTACACAAATAAAATTGAATTGATTTGAACCAAGGGTTAAAATTTTACAAGTGGGCAACTTTAGGCTAACCTCCAGAAGTGCATCATTATGGCCTGACGTGGCACATCTGTAGGCAATGTTTGGGTAAATATCATATTCATTGTAGTTTAAATAAATGATTTACAATTTATTTGTTATTCAAGAGGTCCCTGTGTCTCCCTTTTGGTGATTTTGAATCGTTGGTTAATGTGTGTGTGTGTGTGTGTGTGTGTGTGTCTGTGTGTGTGTGTGTGCGCGCGCGCGCGCGTGTGTGTTTGTTTGGTTTCTTTTATTTGTACAAATATCCCCCTTTCGTATGACTGTCATCTAGTCTACACCATAGATATATATCTATGGTCTACTATTTGCTCTTTGTTATTGTTTGTGTGTTTTTTAAAAAAAGGGAAAAAACATGTCCTCATTTCCGTATACAAGCCGCGGTGATCACGTGGCCAGGTCACAGGAAGTTGGCTTTTACGAACCAATGAACGACGAGTTGATGAACAGGACTTCAGTTATTGGTCAGTTTCCATATAAAAGCTAACGTCACATCCCTCCGCGCAGTGCTCCAAGTCCGATCGTACAGAGAAAAGAGTGTCGGTAAGTTACAACTCTTCTTTCATATTCAGTGAAACATCAGAATCTGTGAATTCAAGCTGATCTCTGATCAAATGACTGAATCGATACTGAACGTGTGTGAGTCTTTGGTTCATTTAACGACCTGACTCTTCTGAAGCAGCTCATGTTTAAGCTTAGCTAGCGTTAGCCATTTGCTTCCTCCATAACATGAACCTAACGGAGACTAGAGCGCATACGAAGAAACTGTCTCCGGAGACATTCACTGACTGAATGTTACGAACCTTTTCATTCTTAAAGATAAACCAGGTTCTCTGTTATCTGTTCCGCTTCGGTCTTGTTCTTAACTCAGCACAGATAGTTATCGTGTGTAAACTAGTGGTTAAACACATGTTGAGGCAGTTTAACTCACTGTAATGTCGCATGTTTTCTAAAGGTTCGTGTTGAATAATGGCGGAAAGCGACTGTGGCTATGATGAACGATACGAGTTCGATGCTCCCTCCCACGTCTGCGACTTGAAGGAGCTGGAGAATAACGACAGTGATGATCAGTGGTTCGGTGAGTCTCAGTGTGACTTCAGTTTAACATTGACCTGCTCAGACGGTAGTAAACACTTGTTGGACCTTCGTTGACCAGCTGAACGCTGAAGCTGTGTCCAGTCCTGATGAGCAACCCTGGTTCTACATGTTGCTAAAATACAATGAGGACAATCAAACACTCAACTTAATCTTAGTGCAGACAGTTTCTCTCTTGTTACTACTCACCCAGGCTCTGAAACTGAGGGTGCAAACAGTCTGTATGAAAGAATAACCAATATGTAAGTGTTTTAACCTACATGTTCACATCTACTTTCTGTGTCTCACGTGCAGAACAACAGGTCGGGGGCCTAGCTACACCTTTAACACCTGACTGGTCCATTATGAGAGGTAATGAACCCAACCTGCCCAAAACTATTGTGATTCCTCAAGTCAAGACGGATGTAGACAGTGGTTAGTTAACTTTGCATTATAGCCAAGTACAAAGGATGCACTCCTGCTTTTGTGTTAAGCTACTCTAAGGTGGTTTTAAAAGATTGCTTGGTCCTAGTGTGAGTTTCTCTGGTCTTCTGTAATTCAGTTACCTCATGACTTGGTCAATCTGAATCCATGTGGACTTATTAATGTTCCAGGTCCTGGCACATCCACATCTCCACCCCCAAACGTTGTCACATCCTGGGGAGCTGGAACTGCGACTCATGCTAATGGCCGACCAAAGAGGAGGACGGCAGATCTATATGAGTTCCATGCTACTTCCCACGTCATCGACTTGAAGGAGCTGGAGAATAACGACAGTGATGATCAGTGGTTCGGTGAGTCTCAGTGTGACTTCAGTTTAACATTGACCTGCTCAGACGGTAGTAAACACTTGTTGGACCTTCGTTGACCAGCTGAACGCTGAAGCTGTGTCCAGTCCTGATGAGCAACCCTGGTTCTACATGTTGCTAAAATACAATGAGGACAATCAAACACTCAACTTAATCTTAGTGCAGACAGTTTCTCTCTTGTTACTACTCACCCAGGCTCTGAAACTGAGGGTGCAAACAGTCTGTATGAAAGAATAACCAATATGTAAGTGTTTTAACCTACATGTTCACATCTACTTTCTCTGTGTCTCACGTGCAGAACAACAGGTCGGGGGCCTAGCTACACCTTTAAGACCTGACTGGTCCATTATGAGAGGCAATACACCCAACCTGCCCAAAGCCATCGTGATTTCTCAAATCAAGACGGATGTAGACAGTGGTTAGTTAACTTTGCATTATAACCAAGTACAAATTATGCACTCCTTATTTTCTGTTAAGCTACTTAAAGGTGGTTTTAAAAGATTGCTTGGTCCTAGTGTGAGTTCCTCTGGTCTTCTGTAATTCAGTAACCTCATGACTTGGTCAATCTGAATCCATGTGGACTTATTAATGTTCCAGGTCCTGGCACATCCACATCTCCACCCCCAAACGTTGTCACATCCTGGGGAGCTGGAACTGCGACTCATGCTAATGGCCGACCAAAGAGGAGGACGGCAGATCTATATGAGTTCCATGCTACTTCCCACGTCATCGACTTGAAGGAGCTGGAGAATAACGACAGTGATGATCAGTGGTTCGGTGAGTCTCAGTGTGACTTCAGTTTAACATTGACCTGCTCAGACGGTAGTAAACACTTGTTGGACCTTCGTTGACCAGCTGAACGCTGAAGCTGTGTCCAGTCCTGATGAGCAACCCTGGTTCTACATGTTGCTAAAATACAATGAGGACAATCAAACACTCAACTTAATCTTAGTGCAGACAGTTTCTCTCTTGTTACTACTCACCCAGGCTCTGAAACTGAGGGTGCAAACAGTCTGTATGAAAGAATAACCAATATGTAAGTGTTTTAACCTACATGTTCACATCTACTTTCTCTGTGTCTCACGTGCAGAACAACAGGTCGGGGGCCTAGCTACACCTTTAAGACCTGACTGGTCCATTATGAGAGGCAATACACCCAACCTGCCCAAAGCCATCGTGATTTCTCAAATCAAGACGGATGTAGACAGTGGTTAGTTAACTTTGCATTATAACCAAGTACAAATTATGCACTCCTTATTTTCTGTTAAGCTACTTAAAGGTGGTTTTAAAAGATTGCTTGGTCCTAGTGTGAGTTCCTCTGGTCTTCTGTAATTCAGTAACCTCATGACTTGGTCAATCTGAATCCATGTGGACTTATTAATGTTCCAGGTCCTGGCACATCCACATCTCCACCCCCAAACGTTGTCACATCCTGGGGAGCTGGAACTGCGACTCATGCTAATGGCCGACCAAAGAGGAGGACGGCGAATCAACCCCCTGCCCAGCCAAGCAGGTGCAGTTCTAGGGATGGCTACACATGCAGTACAGTGTGATCGACGTGTGCTGCCACAAGCTTCACAGTACAACAAATGAAACTGGTGCTGGAGTCTGCAGCTTTATTCGTGCACGCTCTTGAGCAAACCGATAAAACATTTGTATTAGCATCCAATGGCAAGACTGAATTAAACATGAGACAAAGTGCACAGAGGCCAAAGGTTAATGTTCTGCTTTGTTTAAAGTTGACACTCAGTCAGGGGAAACGGTAAATTTACAATCGGGTGGTTGGGGACTTCAGATTAAGTTGTTAGCAACGCTGAACTTTTGATGTAATTCAATTTATCTTTTATTTCCCCCCCCCTCATTTTAGGATTTCAAAACGTAAAGTGACAACAACCGGTTCAGCTCCTACACAGTCGGCTGCACCACCATCAAAGAAATCCAAACCGTAAGTTTCATGATTGTCCTTTCATCCCAAGACATTTATAGATTCAGTACTAGTAGTTCAAATGATTGTGATGCCTTGTCTGCTCCCCACTTTGTATCCCCTTTTTGGTTGTGTTTCATTCATGTTTTCTACTGCGGCTGTTTGTTTTAGGAGTCCTGTTGCCAGACCAGCTCCAAAATCCAGTAGTGTCCTCCACAGAAATGGACAAAGGAATTCCAGAATTGCACCTAAGACTGGGAAGACAGAGTAAGAAGAATTATATTCAGACTGTGTGATTTTAAAAAAATCCTGAAGGGACTGATGCACCTGCTATAGGTCTCAGTTACTTCAGGGCCCTTTGAACATGTTGATTTGGTCTCAAGTCAATTTATGTTTGAACTAGATTCTCGGGATACCAGGGATCGGCTGGTTGCCTTTTTATGTACATGCAGAATCTGTCGGGATGGTTTTGTCTACTCCAAAACAGAAGTCTGTAAAAAACTAGGAGATAGTGTCCTCAATCTTAAGTATCTTAATAGTATTGAATGTATAGAAGTGGAGATTTTACTTTAAATGAGACTGAGAGGTTTTTTTTAAACAGGCTGTGCAGCTCTGAAGAACAGGAGCTGGAGCGCATCGAGATCCTCCAGAAGAAAGTAGCTCTGCACCTCAGACAGAACGAGGCCAGCTACAAAGCTGCTCTGGCTGGCAGTGAGTGGATATTAGTGACTGACTTTATATGGCTGCAGTTAATTCAGTTCAATGTGCTGATTAACTAGCTGTTAGTTTGTACCATTTGAAAATGACTGTTAAATGGAATCAAGATTCACTTTGCTTCTTGACTGAAACTTGTCTCTGTTATTTCAGATCCACCCCCAAAGAAGGTGGCCCTGTCCACGACTGTGCCTAAAGAATTCAATTTCACCACAGACAACCGCATTAAGGCGACTACTTCATCCAGTACAGCAGATAAAGAAGTGGACTTCATCAGTCAGCTTCGCAAACCTTCCTCTCCAGTAAGTTCTTATAATCCAACTGATCAAGATTCTGAATATACTCAGATTTCGTTGCCTTAATTGTCTTCAGCTCATCCTGTCTCTATAGACCTAGAGTTCAGTTCTAATGTCTTTATTGAGCAGTAATATGATCGTTTAAAAGTAAACAAATGGATATAATAAAAGCTCTTCAAACCACTTTAAACTTTATTTGAAACATTTTTTTTTTTAAGGTAAAGGCCATGAAAGGTGCCACTATACCCCAACCCTTCAACCTGTCGACAGGCAACAAGAGAAAGGTGGAGGGGTCAGGTGCCTATGTTCCCATGGCTCAGCAGATTGAGCAGTACCAAAAACGAACCCCTGACCGCTACCATCTGCGTAGTCGCCAGAGTCAAGAGAGGGGGCCACATCCAGTGAAGGGCGACCAGCTGAAGCTCACCCAACCTCATACCCCACACCTGATGACCCGCCAGAGGAGCCGGCCCACTACTGTGAAGAGCAGTGCTGAGTTGGAGGCTGAAGAGGTGGACCAACTTCACAAGTAAGAGCCTGTTCTTCATCACACCATAACGTCTTTGTCACTTTCTTAAACTGGTGGTTATACCTGCTCTCTGGACCCTTCAACCAAATGTGCACTAAATGCGAGAAGTCACACTAGAGCTGCTTCCGACATGAATTCAACTCCAGAGAGTCTCCACAAGTTCTCCTGAATATGGCCGTGTTTGAACGCAAAGGTCAATCTTTCTCAACCTGGCCCCCAGATTTTAAGTCTGAGGAAAATCAGGTGAATTTAATGTGAGAACCCCTGCTGGATTCACAGCGAGTGAGTGGGGGGGGTGGTAGGTAGGTAATGTTGACTCTAACAACGAAAACAAATATGGCTCAGTGAAAAAGGGGTGTCATGAACATAGAAGACACCAATGAAAAGGTCTAGAGAGTTTGCGCCTAAATAATGTGCAGGATTTCTTGCTGTTATGAACCTCCAGCTGTGTTTTGCATATGTGAAAAAAAAACCTGCGGCTAAAGTCCGGACCCATCTCTCCCGACTAAATCCGCAGGTGATGTCTGAAAATGGCATAGGAAACGTGGCAACCTGTGAAAGCATGTAAAAAGATGCGGGAACTGTATGGAAAGATGTATTGTTTTAGATGGATCAAAGAGCCATGGCTCAGTCATTTATTACTCCCTCCACTTTCTCCTCCAGAGGGTCTTGGTCAAGTTCATATTATGAGCAAACAGTGTTAAAACTGTAAATGTTGCCTGCTGTGAATGAATCGTTGTCATCTTATTTGCCCATATCAATTTATTGCAATTCAACAATGGTTTCATTTCATGTTGGGGATAGAATACTGTTAAGATGAATATGGAATTTTAAACGAGCTTTATAACAATATGAGAACCATTTCTGTTTGAAGAGAGCTATGACTTACTAGAACTTAAGAGTCCCCATTAAAAATTAAGGGTTGTTGGCCCATATTTTCTTTTCAATAAGGAAAAGCATGAAGTTCCATTTTTCTCATGTGACTAAATCAACGTGAACAACATTCATTAATATCTGTGATGGTGCAAAAGAAAAGTGACACAGAATGACTCATTAACATAAAATACATTTTGAGCTGCTGACATAAATCCTACAACTTGTTCCAGAAAGAGAAAACTCCATCAGAACAGCAGTGAGGACAAAATGTGAAAACTAAAGTACATGAAGTGCTTAGCACCTTAACTGGTGTCTCTGGCTCTACTGGAGGTTCTTGCACTGGCTGAGCAGGCTTAACACGCTCGCAGCCTGATACTTATCATCTCAGTACATGGCTAAAAATTGATGTCGTGCTGCCTTACATGTGAGGTTGGACTCGAGGTGCAACTCTACTGGCAACTTCCCGCATTTACTACTCTTGTCACTTAAAGCACTGACTGTTCACTTGACACTGCTGCTCAGACGCTAACTATGCACGCTGAACCCTAGCTTGTATTAAAACATAGGCGCTGTTTTGTCCATGCATGATGACGACATCAAGGTTAGGCAGATAAATACAAAGCTCCTGGCAGGTAGCCACATCCTTGCAGAGATATTATGGGGTTGGGGGGGGGGGGGTTACAGAGTGATGAGCCAAACAAAAATGAATCCTTCTCCTTAACATACAAGTGTGGCTGCAATCTAATGTTAAATGGGAAATATTATGAAAATTCCACTTTTGTAGTGCTTCTACACGTTAATTTGGGTATCTGGCATGTCTATCGTCCCAAAAACTCTAGAAAAAAAACGCGATTTGTTATGGTTCCTCTATGTCAGAAACGATACGCTAGATGGTGTCGAATTCCATTACGACCGAAAAATACATCATGTTCCAACCATGCCCATGTAGGGAGTCTCGCTACATGGCCTTGGACCACCCCCCCACCATCACCACTCAAAACAGGTCAATCTGAAGAGGGCTGTTTTAGACGAGGTGAAAAGGGTGCTGTTTTTATTGATCCTTGTGGTATTTTGACCAAAATATGTTAGACATTTCATTAAGACCCCAAGGAACCATATCAACTGTGGTAAAATTGGCATACGATGGGTCCTTTTTAACTATTAAAGTTCAAGCTACAAATACTGAGCTGACACCCTGTCTTAAAGTGTCTGACGGGCTCAGGCTTTATTTAATGTCTAACGCTGATGGTGTTTCAAATTTATCAATTGGAAAATGCATCATTGAGTTTCATGGGCCATTAATTAATTAATCTTATGTTCTAATCCCAGGTTTAAATTCAAGGCTCTGGAGCTAAACAGGAAACTGCTGGAAGGTGCAGAGCATTTGAAGAAGCCAGCTGTGAAGGAACCCACAGTACCGGAAGGCTTCGAGCTGCAGATTGAAAAAAGGCTCCAGGAGAGACAGATTTCTAAGAATCCTGAGGAAGAAGAGAGGCCACATACCTTTAAATCCCAGCCTCTGCCCAAGAGGATCTTGGAAGGAGTCGTGGTGAGTTTGAAACCTGCTGCTGACACTTCAATTTCAGCTACAGGCTTCACATTAAACTTGTACTGACAACATGGAGCTTTTAAGGTTCGTCCCATAAATAAACGCAAGTCGATTTCCTCCTGTCAACAGGGAGTGCCAGAAAGGAAAGTTCTGCATCCAACTGTTCCAGAGTCTCCAGCTTTTGCTCTGAAGAAGAGGGTTCGTGTTGATCGCAAGGTCGAGGAAGTAAGGACACATTTGTTTGTCTTGTATGGAAAGCAACTTCAATATTTATTGACTTTACTGGATATTCATCAAGAATATTCACATGTCCACAATAACCAGGACAAATATCGTTCATATGTGTTGGGCATGACATCTTTCAGCATGCATGTGTCAACTATTCCAGGCCTTTCCACAAAGATATAGATGTAATTGGGAGAAGTGGTCTGAGGGGTGATAATTCTAGTTCAGATGTCTATAAAATGTAGTTTAGCTCAAGTAACCAGACACAACTGCCAATCTGGTTATCAGCTTTTGAGAAATCCCGGTCACAGAAAGAAATGGACTGAAGCTCAATCAATCAAATTTTATTTGTATAGCCCATATTCACAAATCACAATTCGTCTCATAGGGCTTTAACATGGTGTGACATCCTCTGTCCTTAACCCTCAACAAGAGTAAGGAAAAACTACTAAAAACCCTTTTAACAGGGTAAAAATACGTAGAAACCTCAGAGCCACATGTGAGGGATCCCTCTCCCAGGACGGACAGAAGTGCAATAGATGTCAAGTGTAGGAAAACATCATCAAGATAAAGGTTTTAGCAGCATTGATGAGGGTAAACATTTTTGAAGGATAACTTCAATACTATATGTCAAGCAGTCCTGCTGCAATCATAGTCTATGGTCAGCAGCCAGCAAGATAATGATCCGCCATCCTGATCAGATCCACTATAGTCCAGTCATTGTCCACTGCCGCTTATTAGGATCCATCATCAGCCGCCGACCTCGGTCGTGGTCCACCACCATTATATGATGCCAACGCGACACAGGATCCGCCATTACCACTACGATCGCGGGTGTGCGTGTGCAACAGCTGTTTTTGTGGAGCTTTGTTAGAAAATAGCACCCGAACGTGTTCCAGGAGCCCCCCCCCCCGGTCTCCGGCTGCATTGTACCCGTGCTTGGGTGCTCGCTCAGCGGACAGCCTCTCCTGCGATGCCCGGGTGGCGAGGAGCAGGAGGGGGGGGGAAGAGAGCTGCGCCTTATAACTTTTGTGGCCCGTACAGATTTGCTCCACGCACCCCGAGCTATACGAACCAGTGCCGGTCACCAGCAGCTTCTGTCGCTCGCTTTAAAATAAACTCATACTCGGGGTTTTAAGTGCATTTCACCACAAAAGGTGTGTGTCACTCAAAACAGGTCAATCTGAGGAGGGCTGTTTTAGACAGGGTAAAAAGGGTGCCGTTTTAAATGATCCTTGTGGTATTTTGACCAATTTCTTTTACAGACATTTCATTTAGGAACCATTTCAACTTGCGGTAAAATGGGCTTTAAGTAAGATAAATGGAGTGGGAGAGAGGGAGAGAACTGCTCAATGCATGATGGTCCAATATTTCTTTGTAGGTATTAAATTTGAAGATTAAGTGTTTCAACACCCGTTGGGAAAGAATCATAGCAAATCATTTTTATTAAGCGTCACTTTATTGTGACTTGATGTGACGCATCAGATAAAGAGGTCATATATTGCATTCACTCTTGCAATCAATACGAATAGAGATTAAATCTACACCTGATTTGGATTAACCAATCATTCATCATGACCCCTTGGGTCGCTGACACAATAAGGACCACTTACCCTTAACCATGGCATCAAACTGTAATCTACAGGTCTGCAGATACTATGCTGCATGTAGTAATTCCCAGCACTTGGCAATTACATTGTAGATGTTTGAATCTGTTTAGGTTCAGAAATGTGAAAGTACATATTTAATAAATGGTCTCTCCAACTGGAGAATTCTCCATCTGCTTTTTTCTTTTACTGACTTGAATTTAAAAGTGGTTGAACAAAGCGCCATCACATTCTGCTCTGTCATTTAAAACATATTTTCAGTGTTTTCTGTTCTTTATAGATGAAAATTAAAATCGAAAACTGATCAGAGTAATTGATATTAATCAATGTATGCAGCACCAACTGTAACAAACTCCTCCCCCTGCTCAGACTCCTGTAAATTACCCAAACCTGCTTTGGTATCTTGTAGGTAAAACAGCCGTCACCAATCAAGGCCCTCCCAGTGCCTTACTTTGGCCTCCCCTTCCAGCCGCGGCTCCCAGAGCACCACCATGTGGAGGTCTGTCCTTTCTCCTTTGACGAGAGGGAGCGAGAGAGGAGGGCAATGAAAGAAAAGAGGCTGGAGGAGAAGAATGAAGAGGAGATCACCAGGCTGCGGCAAGAACAGGTCACTTTCAAACACAACAGCGTTCATTGAGAGAAGATGAGAGAAAATACAATTTGAGCTATATTTCATTCTATAATCTACATAATGTGACACCGTTCTTCTTTGTTGATAAATCACTGCTGAATAAAAGTTTCATTGATGAGCCTTGGTATTGAAACCAATTAGCAGTTTGAATGTTGTATATAAAACATGGATTTCTATAAACTGAGTGTGTTACGACTGTGACTGGCTCAGATGCTGTGTGTGTGACACTCTCTCTGTATCTCCTCTGCAGGTTTGCAAGGCTCAGCCCATCAGACACTACAAACCTGTAGAAGTGAAGAAGAGTGACGTTCCTCTCACGGTCCCTCACACTCCAAAGTTTTCTGATCGGTTCCGCCTGTGATCAAACCTTATTTCTGTTGGAAATGCTGTATATAATGATCTTGCTACATTAAGTTTTTATAAAAGTCAATAAAATTTGTAACGTTTAGTGAACATGTGTATTGCCTGCATAATACCTGTCATCTTCAGCTTTCAACCAGCGGCGGTTCCTCTCCAATTTCTTGGGGTCAAATTTGTTTTGATGACAGATGAATTATTTAATATTTTTTAATCAATCGGAATCCAATGTTATTTGTATAGCCCATAGTCACAAATATATATATAGTAAGGAAAATTACCCCAAAACACCTATTGGGGCGGGGGGGGGGGCGAGACGACGTAAAATCTCATAGGGTCATATGTGAGGATCCCTCTCCCAGGACTGACAGAAGTGCAGCAGTTTTCACATGCTCTACAATGACTGAAATAGACACAATTTAATCCCTATTTGAAGTTCCTGTGTGTAAGGTTTAGGTGAAAGGGATCTATTGGCTGAAATTTAATATAAAATAATCTTAGTGATGTTTTCATTTGTGTGTTTTGCCTGTATTGTACAAATGTTTTTTTTTTTTTTTACCCTATAATGGGACCCTTATATTTCAATACTTACATCCTGAGCGGGTCCTCTATATGGAGGCACCATGTTTTTTTGCAGTTGTCCAAACTGGACAAATTAAACATCTTTTGAGTTTTTCGGACAACTGAAGGCTAACACAGGTTCCCTTTCATGTTTGGAAGGGGCGTGTGAGGGGTATTCAGCTGCAACATGCAACTTCACCACTAGATGTCACTAAATACTAAACACTGATCCTTTAAATCTCTTAAATGCAAAGTGATATATTAACCACTCTTTAAAATTTAAGAATGTTCACTAGTTCCTTGGGGAACTTGGCCAGTGCCTCACACATTCCTGTTGTATTGCATTTCACATATGTCTTGATTCTCTTGAAGCTCGCCTACGCATGATAATTTTTCTCTCTTTTTAATCTGTTATTTATATCAAGTACATGCCAGTACTCCATACTTTGCACATAATCCTGTGCTGTTTGATCAGTCTTTTTAATCATGTGTCAGACTTTTATACATTGTCTATTTCTGGATTCATCAGCCGCCCGTCCTGTTTATTCTGGGTATATGTGGGGAACCCGATCGGCATTCATCGGTCACCCCAAACTCTTGACCACTACACAAAGATTGTGAAGAGCATGACATAACTAACTTTAACTTTCAACTAACTTATAATCAAAATATCACCAAAAAAAATTATATTAACTTATAAACATCACAGGGAATTGAACAAGTCTTTGCTTAGCCTAGTATAATTATTAAGCCCAGTTGTGTTACCCATCCATGAAAAGGTTTGTGCTGTTCAAAGTCCAGTGAAGTACTCTTGTTGGTTTGTGGCTCCTGTTATTGCAGTTCAGCTGTGCAATGCAGTTCTTGAGCTGAATTTATTATGCAGCCTCTATCGTTGCTGCCTTTTGAAGGTATTAACAGTCTGCTCCAGACATGCCTGCTTGAAGGTTGGTAGAGTTTGTGGCAAGGAAGTTTCTCTGGCTTGTTGAGCTGGAAAGCTTCATTTCTCCTCCATTAAAGTTGAGCAGAAAGAGAGTTGATCCCATCTCACAGAGTTGAGTAGAAGAGAAGAGTCATAAGAGACAGAAGAAAGGGGGGACTTTGCTAATATCGGCCTGGTGACCTCATGGGTCATGGGGCCAAGAGTGACCAATAGGGGTTGAAAGTTGTGTATACGGTCAGTTTTCACACCTCGGTGTGGAGTTGAAGCACCCAGGGAGACTGAGTTCTGAAGGCCCTGCTTTGTCTCCAGAACAAATAAACATGTGGTCAGGCCTTGAGTAAACATGTAGGCCGAACTGTAGTTCACAAATACCAGGTCCCAACATACTTTAGGCATGTAAAAAGCAAGCCTCTCTGGATTCAATTAACATCTATTCCAATATCCAAAATCCAAGAATCAGCTTGTCTATGATCTGGTACTTCCTCGTGAGTTTCAAGCCCAGAGTGAGGGATGGAGAGGTGCAGGATTTCTACCTCCTGCCAACGTTATTTCCTGCGTATGCCTGCCTCTGTTGATGTGAACACGTCTGCGTGAAGAAGCTGCTACATGAAAAGGCAAAACTCTGCAGAAATTCTGACCCACTTCTGCAGATGTCCTCTGGAATCATATCTTAAAATGATTATTATTTACATGTATCTCAGCACATCGCCTTCCAGAAGCCAAGTTGTGTCCTGTTGCTGTGAGATAAAATCCATCTAGAAGTGACTGAGCCTCAGCAGGGAGGTGAGGGGTGGGGTTCTGATGAATCTGGAGACCTAGAACAAGATGAACCCATCTGCTAATTGTATTCAAGGAAGGCAAATACAGACATCAATCTGTTTCAACCATATTAAGAAATGTAAATAAATAAGTTGTTCCTCACAATAATATGCTATCTCAACATTCTCGAGTACTTACAAATGTGAATTTAATTAACATTGTTCTAATTAGAGACAAGACTCAGTACGCAAACTGTCCCTAATTATGAGAATGATCTTTGCTCTTTCAGTCAGTACAGGGGAATCTAAGCCCACCGAATTCCAATGACACATCTAATAGATTTTAAAAAACATTTTAATCCTGCTTGTAAAACTGAGAATGATAACCCATTCCCACCAACTTCTGCATATGAAATGAAAAATACTGTTTTAATTATTTGTCCATGTGTTTATTTATCTCCTGTCTCTAAGAGTTTTTACAGTCCCTACTTTTCTACAGAGCTTCAGGGGAGTCAGACAGAACAATAAATATATAAAGGCCATGTTTTACTTAATTGAGCGCTGGTACTACAGATGCATTTGTAACCACATCTTGATAAATTTGTGCATGAGATACGTGTATAAACAAAGTATTACTGCATAAACAAGTTCCAGTATGAAGGTTAAAACAATTAACCAATCAACTTGCAGAAGAGAGGCTTTTCACAGCCATAAGCTATATATGGCTGCACCAAACAATCAAATGGAAATGTGTATGATTTGATACTCAGCCTGACACATGGGGAACCTTGAAAACTTTGGGATCTCATTGGACAATTACATGATTTGTCATTACTGAAATGGTGTTAAGAGAGAAAGCACAAGACGCCTGAGGCAGAATTTGGTCATTCTCGGTTACAATTTATTTCCTTTAGAATACGTTAC
Organism: Pleuronectes platessa; assembly: GCF_947347685.1. Taxonomy (NCBI): domain Eukaryota; kingdom Metazoa; phylum Chordata; class Actinopteri; order Pleuronectiformes; family Pleuronectidae; genus Pleuronectes; species Pleuronectes platessa. The sequence continues at coordinate 27,214,820 of NC_070631.1, read as the reverse complement.
AAAAGACGACTGGAGAAATGTCAGGAAACATTTTCTTGCAAAAGAATATTACAAATGACCGATCCTTAAGGATTTGCTTGCATTTTGTATTTCATAATCTGACATCATATATTTTCCAAGTGTTTACCTCACCGACCTCCTGATTTTAGCTGGGTGTAAATAATACAACAAAAACCATTAGAATATCACAAAGTGAACATAACATAACATAATATACAACAGAGCAGAAAAACACATGAAGACATGAGTGAACTGGCAGAGTGGGGGGGGGGGAAACCCTGTCAATGTCTAACATCCAGAGAACAAAAGAAGGGTTAAACACTGAGCTGTGGAGTTACTGTATGTTGCAGATGAACATTCACTAAAGCTGACCCATGGCACTGATTCCATCAACTATCCTCTGAGCGTCACTTCTTCAACACAAACACTGTTTTCACTCACTTCCACAAGTGACTCAAGTCCTGTGAAAATGTTTCACGTTAAAAGCCAACTGGCAGCAAGCAATTCATCCTATTATCCTACTAATGTCAAATATTGATAAAGTAACTTTACAAAAAGTAACTGAAAACAGTATTTATTTTGAGGAAGAAACTACACTACACAACTGTGTAGTAAAGGATACTATGCTACAGAAATGTACATTATACTGAATTTGTCAGGGAGACTGTTCAGTTTGCATTACCAGCTAATTAAAAGTGATCACATGATAAAATTTGGAGGATGTTTACTAAATTATGAAATAGTCTCAGAAAACTGGGGAAATCAAGGAATCAAGTCTTTTCAGCTTGTTTAAAAAAAGGCTCTGCCCCCTCAAGCAGTTATAAATTAAGGGCAGTTACTATTTCATGATTTACAGTAACTGTCCAAATGGCAATAACATTTTATTAACCCTTTAATACCCACCCATATACAGCGTGTTTGACAGGACTCTTTGATTTATTTCAATCACAGTTTGTCAAATTAAGGCTAGGTTAACTCAATCAACTTGTATTAATTAAAAAGCAGGTATAAAACACTTTTAGTTGGTCTCATTATGTATTTATACTTAACTGAAATTAATCAAACTCTGTATTTGAATTGGAAATAGTGTGAAGTACAGGTTCAAAGAAAAGAAAAGCGGGTTCATCTAAAGTTCTAACTTTGGAAATTAAGGATAGTGAAAAACATACAGAATGAAAGACAAGCAGAGTCACACTGCAAGCCATGGAAGTCTTCCAACAGCTCGTGTTGAGATATCTATGTTTTTTCTGTATCTTGTGATTATATTTTACCTATATCCTGTGAACAAATATTAGCTGTATAATCCATATAATCAATAATGCTACAACAGTTACTTTTAGTTAGAATGATGTATAATCTTTTTGACTCAGACGCAGGGTCAGGCCCAGAGCATGACCACAGAAAGAGCAGGTGTCAACCTGAATGTCAATCTGACCCAAAATACAATTCGGAGAAAAGTGTGTGATGGAAATTCATCTTGAGATTTGAAATAATGAAAGCACGGATGCTCAGAAAAGAGAGGACGTGCCAGAACTAATACAATAAGGTGCTTCATGAAATATGGTGAGAAAAAGATATGAAATCCTCCGGAAAAGTATTATCTGCTGGGTCTCTCCACTGTGGCAGGCTCCCTGTTTGCCAAGGCCACAGTGGTGGGACACCTGGTCAGTTGAAAGTGATGTGCTTGCAAAAAACTGCACTTTGAGGAAACAGTATACATCTGGCCAATAACTGGCCAGATGAATTCCCTCAAAGAAAAAGAACCGCCTCTGTGCCCACCCTGTGTCTGATTATATATACTGTGGACTTAGGATTGAACGGGGCTTCTTCTCGACATGATCCACTGAACCTGGTGACGTGTCCGGCAGAACCCCAGAGACTCTCTGTAAGTATTTCAGTGAATACAATAAATGTTCAATTTCCAGAACTTCATGTATAAGTGTCTAATTATTCCTTCTCAAATCCTGGATCAACAAACACGCTTGTCCAATCGCCGGAGGCGAGTTCAAGTTTAAAAGCCTGGCGACGACAAAATTGGTGACCCCGACGTGATCCAGTGAAGGAAAAAAGGACAGATCGTATTGACGATAAAATGACATCTCGAGGATCTCGTTGTTCACAGTGAAAGACCGCGGTCAACATAAAACAGGTGAGCAGCGACCTTTTTATAACTAAAACGGCTGTGATTGGAAAAATAACTAAATTAACTGTGAGCAAAGAGAAATACGAGATGTAAGTATATTAAGAGTGGAGTGAAGGAAATTGTAAGGGTCTGGGACCCTATGGTTTGAAACCATTTACATTTATTGAAAGGATTTGGGATCCTATGGCCAGGGGCCACACTGAGAAGTGTACGGAACACTGATAAAGTGGTGCATGGAGCACGCACTATAATTTAAAGGATTTGGGATCCTATGGCCAGGAGCCACATTGAGAAGTGTATGGAACACTGATAAAGTGGTGCACGGAGCACGCACTATAATTTAAAGGATTTGGGATCCTATGGCCAGGAGCCACATTGAGAAGTGTATGGAACACTGATAAAGTGGTGCACGGAGCACGCACTATAATTTAAAGGATTTGGGATCCTATGGCCAGGGGCCACACTCATATCTGTGTCCGGAGTCAGATATGAAGTGAAAAAGGGAATCAGGGATTTCCTAGTCTGGGATTAAAGGGGAAAAGTGTGGGGTGGTTTCCTGTGACATCAAGGTAATTACGAACACAAAGAGTGTTTTGAGTCACAGTTCTGAAAGGGTATTGAGGGTTGGAATAGATATTGGCAGAATATTAATAGATTGTGGAAAAGTGTGTATTTTGGTTGTGTTAAACACCCAGAGAACAGGCGCTACTGAAACTATTTCTGTAGTAGAAGCTTCCTGTTCTGACCAAGTGCATATGGCAATGCGTCCTCCACATCTAAGTTCTGCCAACAGTATTTGATAAAAATTGTGAAAAAAGTAGTTAAAGAAACAAACAAAATGACGACTACTAATGCAACATTCCAGGAGGTGATTCATTTGGCCCTTTTGAAAGAAAATAAAATGTCGACCTGCTGTAATAAAATAGAGGCGGTCATTTTAAAAGCCATAGAACACTCTGTGGATCGTGACAAAGCCAGAAAAGAGGAACAGAGAAAATTACACAGGTGGATTAAACAGGGATGGATGATCCCAGTCATTTAAAAAAAAAAAACACACAATTCCCCCAATAACACATAGGCTGTCGGTACTAAAAGGGAAAGAATTACTAATATAATAATTATAAATTAATATTGATTATATAATATAGGGAGTTCTTTCTGAAAGAACTAGTGTGAATGAAAAAGTGTGTCTGTGAAAACGAGAGAGGAGGAGAAGAAAAAGAGTCAAGGTCAGCTTGCTGACTGAGACAGAGAGGGAAACGACTGACTGAGACACAGAAAAAACTGACTGAGACTGAGAGAAAACCGACTGACTGACAGAGGAGAGACAGAAATAATGCAAAAAACTAGACTAGAGGCTATACGCCTGCCATTTGATGTATGTTGTATGTATGGATGTGAGAGTAAACGTGTAAAGGACTTGCCAAAGAAAGTAAAAGAATGTTGACTGAAGGTTTGAGAGATGAACTAATGACGAGAAAGATAAAGCTATGTTTAGGAATAAGAAAGATCTATAGGAGTGAGATGTTTCAATTCAGTAATATCTTGCTCTGAGATGGATAATAGAATGTAAAACTTGAGTGGTAAAGAAAATAGGGGAAGAGAAGTGGGAATAGAACGTTTTTGTAAGTGCACAGGATGAAAGGAGGGAGATAAGAGTGTTTGGGAGTCGGAAAGCCATCTGGGAAAGGCCAGAATCCTTACAGGTTGCAACTGGCATTGAGACCATAAGGAGGCTTGGATGTTTGTTTGTCTGTTTGTTTGTTTTTACTATTGCTTCATTCAGAAGTAAAAAACTCCAAAAGAAATTGTTAAATTTACACTTTTGGTACCAATTTGTTATTTTGGATTTTTCCTATATATCCATCAGAGAAAAGGAGAAAAGTTTTTGGCCTCCAAATTATTGCATAAAATCCAATCATTAAATAGCTTATTCTCATTTTTTAACTGACACAGCAGGGATAATAGGATACACCAGTTTAATATTTCAGACAATTTATTATTTGATTCTTAATATAACTTCAAGGATGAGTGATTAACCAAATCACATTTTTTTTTTTTTTTTGGGGGGGGGGACTTTTCTTTCTCTGTTTTGTATTATTTTTGAGCCATTTTACATCTTTACAAAAGTGTCACCCTCAACTGTGGTTTTGTGACAATGAAGATGATAATTGTTTTTGTTTTTAGTATGGAGAACTTGTTTCTCTGATGCAATGAACCTCGTGAAGCTAGACAGAGCTGATCTTGCTTTGCTCTGCTCAGGTTTGATGAGAAGAGGAAATGCTGTTCTATTTACTTGTATTTCTTAGAGCTGAAAATCATTCATGTGCTTTCTATATGAGCAAAATCAATCATATCATGATGAGAAATTCAAACTTTACTTTAAACTTAATTCTGTGCTGCCTAGAATTAGATTTTTTTATTTTTTTGGGGGGGGGTTTCACCTGAAGTTGCTTTAATTCCACATTCAAATTATCCATTTAAGATTAAATAATCAAGACATGTTTAATCTATTTACAGTTGGCCTTTAAAATAGGAGTTTGATTCACCCTCCATGTAATTATTGTTAGACTCTTGCGACCTAAAAATAAATATGTTTCACCATTGAAAGAAGAATAAATCTTAATCCAATTAAAGGGACAGATGTCTAAAACACTTTAACTCATAGCGTGTTTCATCTTAAATGAAAAACACAAACCATAGTACAAGCCCCCTTGTTTACACACTTCATTGAATACCATATCAATAATTATATTTTAATTACTTTGCAACACTTTAACCTTTAAAGAACCAGAAGAAGGGAATTTCTTTTTGTGTGTTTTGTTTAACCAATTATCTTAACATCCAATGCTCCTAATTTGAAAGACGTTGTTAAGCTCTACTTTTTGTTTTTATTTTATCATAAAGGAAATTGTGACAGAATGACTTTTATTAATTTAGTTTTGTTTTGTTTCAGCTGTCTCACACATTTGTCCTTTGTATGTGATGCCTGTTTTACCACAGGGCTGTTTGACGTCAAAGCTTCTGAATTATGATGTAATGAAGCAGTCGATGACTTTTGGAAAATGGTTTGAACACAAATACTCAAATGCTGTTAAATTTGCTGCTTATTGAAATTCAGCTTGTTAATCATTTAATATTTCATGAAATGCCAAAGATTTCTGTCGCTTTTCTGCCACTTTTTGAATCTTTTATTTTTGAATGTCCACTTATTTGGCTCCTCAAAATTGTAAAGAAATTGTTGACCACAAAAGATGGGTCTACCTGTATGTCTTGTTTTGATTATTTGTTTATTTTCCTTTTCAAATATAGGCTTATATAATCTACTGTAAACTCAGTTGCAGCATATTAATCACTTTTCAGTTTGTTTTCCTTTCAATCTCTGGGATCTGGGCTCCATGTCTCCACAACCCACTCCCATCCGGTGTCAACTCCACCTCCTCCACCCTGACCGACCACGCCCTGCGCCTGGCTTGTACAGTGCAAGCTTAAACACCTGGCCTGTAGGCGAGTATCAATTCTACGAAAGGATCTTTACAAGGCTGAGATCCAGATCACTGACTCTTAAAATTAAAAAAGCCTCACTGACAATTCTTGACAATTTTGTTCCTGGAGCAGATCTGACAGAAGCTGATATCTGAACAGCTTGCTCCTGTACCCTGTGTGGTCACATATAAACGAATGGCCCTGGATCTGCTACTGGCAGGAGAGGGTTATGTGTGTGCACTGCTATAGGAAGTTCTTAAAATAATTTTTTTTTCCAAACTGCCCCTGGTGGCTGGGTGACCAGTGCCCTCTCCACCTCTACGCACCATGACACAACATGGATGTAGACTCTGAAATTGCTGAATAGATCGCCACGGCTCTGATGAAGGATGCTGTGGAGCTGAAGCTGAGGAAGCTGAGGACGATGGAGATGACGATGCGACGATGATGATGATGTATGAGGACGGGTTTGCACTGGATGGGATGACGGTTGAGGGGTACATGAACTCCCCAGTAAGTGGTTCACACCATTAAATGGTGTGAAAAGAGGGATTGTTAGGGTTGAATAATTCTATATAGTGGGGGTCTGACTGAAACTATTTGCAACTAAAGGGGGGGTAGAAGCATGAGCAGTTTGAGCCAGATATTAGGCCTTTATACAAATCATAAATAAATAACCTTTTCCTTCCTACTGTGTCATCTTGAAATTAGAATGTATGTGGGTCACAGTTCTGTTTCGTTGTTTTGGCTTAGTTGTTTCGAATTTCTGTACAAACAGAACATTTTAGCCGATATAGCAGGAACACAATAATACCTTTTCTCCAACAACAGTTTGGCCCTCATGGCATCAGCTGTGTCAAGGCCTTGAGAGTGTCTCCTGTTCACTTCCTTATTCCAAATGCCAAGAGGAGGGACTACACGTGCGCACTTTCGATGAGGAAGAACCAAGACCTACTGTTATAAAATCTTACAGACGCCGGCTGTTTGATGCGTTTTGATGTGCTGATGCGTTCTGCTGGGTCTCTGCCACTTCCCCCAGGCACACTACTGATACAGCCTGAAGTGCTAGTAACCTCTCAGAGCTACACCACACCCCTCTCACACACTGATAAAGCGCTCCAGTTTCCCAAGTACGCACACAGACCTTGGGACACACTATAACTGATACAGCCTGAAGTGCTAGTAACCTCTCAGAGCTACACCACACCTCCTCTCATACACTGATAAAGATCTTCTCGGCGGGACCTGTGAACCGACGCCGGAGTTTTAACTTTGATTTCCTATTTTACTATTCATTTTAATCATTTAACAGAGTCCACAGTATTAGTTTTATTTCTACCTTTTGTGTTAAATTTTTCTATTAATTTTAAATCATTTAACAGAATCGATAGTGTTAAGTTTAATTTTGTTTCTTCTGTTTAATTTTCTCTGCATGTGTTTTAATAAAATATAAGGAAAAATGGAACCAAGACAAAGACCTTGGCATCCTTTCAGACACCCTGGGTTATGTGGGTTTAGGGGGATAGTACTGTTTTTGACCATTATCACTTTAGTGATTGTATTTCCTCTGCTATGGTTCGAAAAGAAACTAAACTCAAGCTCCACCACGTCCCCCACGACTCCAACTGCCGCCTCTCATATCACCCCCACCACCCCTTTCCTGACCAATCCTACTCGGCAATATCACAAACCAGAACATCACTCTCGGAGCAAGCGCTCTGGCTCCACCGCACCAAAGGTAAAAACCTGATCTAGACCCGGCACCACATCTAAGAATGAACCCATATGTCTTACGGTAGAAGGTAATGCACGCATCACATTTCAAATAGACGTGTGTCGGCATTTCGATTGTCCCACTTACAGATACGCACAATATTATGTAAATCCAGTCTCAATGAAAGGATGGGATTACACGGTCGCATATTCTGGCACAGACTGGGAGCCAAGGCCTTCGGCCTGGTTTTGTAAAAAAATAAAAAACCTGGTGGGACTAGCTCGGGGAGTGATCCAACCCCAAGAGGAGGGGGGATCGTATCTGTTACTTACAGTCGATCTAACAAAACAAAACATCTCCCAAATCACACAACAAACTTGCTCAAGTTGGAAGTGTCGCGGGGAAAAGTACTCCTCCCTCTATCTGTCCCTAACGGCTTACGTCAAAGGTTATCCCTCAGTGGAACTCATGATAGAACAGACTTGGCCAGATGCGTCCACTCCCTCTAACACGACCTCTTTCTCACCTTTCATTGAACCCGTGCCCCAAGGAAGCGGTGTCCTGGCCTTCGTCACAGATGATCTGACCTATGATAACGTTCTTGGTTCAGAGACAGGGTATCACATGTCCAATACTTGGCTGTTGCTAGCCCAGGAAGCTGCTAGATCTTCCCCTTTTTCTGATTGTGTTGTGTGTTCCGGCCCCCGACCTGTGTTGCATATGGTTCCCACACCATTCGAATACACCAGTATAGGTACCACAGAACATGTATCTGAAGGCACTCCTGACATACACTGTCTATTGAACATAATGGGGAAACATGTTCCCTCACCCAGATGCAAACAGTATGACGACTGGTATCCCATGACCCCACTAAATGCCACACCACCATTCTTCAGTAATCGACTAGACAAAGGGGTTAATTTCACCTGTATAACCCGCTCCAAGGAAAGCCACCCAGCACGTTTAATGGGACACCTTAACCCTACTCACTGTCACACCATGCTCAATCTCACCAGCAACACCACAGCACTGTCTCTTACTGTGGCCCGCTCTGATGTCTGGTGGTATTGCGGAGGGAAGAAAGTGTTCGGCTGGCTTCCTCCGAATTGGTTCGGCACATGCGCGTTGGTTTCCTTTGTATCACCAATCTCTGTAATTCAAGCATCCAATGAAGTTCAAGCCGCGTTATCCCAAGCAGCCGACTTACACCCTAGGGCACGCAGATCAGTTGATGCTTTTTCCAGTAGTCCGGTGTATATGGATACTATAGGAATTCCCCGGGGGGTCCCAGATGAGTATAAACTGGCAGATAACATTGCAGCAGGATTTGAGAGCATGCCTATCATCAGTGCTATGTTCCCAGTTACTCCCATCAAAAATGTCGACCGAATCAACTATCTCCACTATAACATCCAACGCTTGTCCAATTTCACCAGAGACGCAGTATCAGCGGTACACGAACAGCTGTCTGCCACCTCCTTGATGTCATTTCAAAATCGTGTAGCAGTTGATTTCCTTTTAGCAGAGAGAGGGGATGTATGTGCTATGATAGGTGCCCAATGTTGTACGTTCATCCCTAACAACACAGCCCCAGACGGTACCTTATCTAAAGCACTCCATGGACTGCGTTCACTCTCTGTGGAAATGAAGGAACACTCTGGCGTGAAACCATGGGATGATTTTATGTCTAACTTCTTTGGCAAATGGTCTAAACTGGTCTCGGCCTTCATACTATCTGTCGCAGTGTTCATAGCCCTGTTCGCCATCTGCGGATGTTGTTGTGTTCCCTGCATTCGAGCCCTGTGCATCCGTGTCATAGACTCTGCGATACAAAAGAATGACACTGAACGTGCATTACAACTGCCCCTGCTAGCTCACTCTGAGGAGATGAGGGACTGCGTTTCTTATGATTTCTGCCCAGATGGTGACAACTTACCAGATATTGACCATGCCTTTGCTCTTGCGTTACAGACTGTCCCCTCAGTCGTTCTGACCCCTGCTTTCGGACTTCCCCAATAAGTTGATGCTCAATTATGATTAGTCACATAGCCCCAAATGGTGATGTATGGACCCTTACAGGACACGGTTTTGACTTTCCCGACACAATATCTCTCACAGGAGCCCTAACAGTCGTTAGAACCCCTAAACTTAATACTTCATGCAATAGCCCGATGAAATGCTAGGAGCCTTACCCTGATTTTAGTGACATGTGATTAACACATGTCAACAGAGGGATTGTTGAGATATCTATGTTTTTTCTGTATCTTGTGATTATATTTTACCTATATCCTGTGAACAAATATTAGCTGTATAATCCATATAAATAATAATGCTACAACAGTTACTTTTAGTTAGAATGATGTATAATCTTTTTGACTCAGACGCAGGGTCAGGCCCAGAGCATGACCACAGAAAGAGCAGGTGTCAACCTGAATGTCAATCTGACCCAAAATACAATTCGGAGAAAAGTGTGTGATGGAAATTCATCTTGAGATTTGAAATAATGAAAGCACGGATGCTCAGAAAAGAGAGGACGTGCCAGAACTAATACAATAAGGTGCTTCATGAAATATGGTGAGAAAAAGATATGAAATCCTCCGGAAAAGTATTATCTGCTGGGTCTCTCCACTGTGGCAGGCTCCCTGTTTGCCAAGGCCACAGTGGTGGGACACCTGGTCAGTTGAAAGTGATGTGCTTGCAAAAAACTGCACTTTGAGGAAACAGTATACATCTGGCCAATAACTGACCAGATGAATTCCCTCAAAGAAAAAGAACCGCCTCTGTGCCCACCCTGTGTCTGATTATATATACTGTGGACTTAGGATTGAACGGGGCTTCTTCTCGACATAATCCACTGAACCTGGTGACGTGTCTGGCAGAACCCCAGAGACTCTCTGTAAGTATTTCAGTGAATACAATAAATGTTCAATTTCCAGAACTTCATGTATAAGTGTCTAATTATTCCTTCTCAAATCCTGGATCAACAAACACGCTTGTCCAATCGCCGGAGGCGAGTTCAAGTTTAAAAGCCTGGCGACGACACTCGTTAGGCAGGTATAAGTCTGATTAGTGTAGTGGAGTAAGAGTATGAGTAGGAGAGATGTTCCCTTATCGTCATGTTTTCTTAATTTCAGGTTTATGGAATCCTAAACTCGAGACCTTCCTATTTCATCCCTACTACTCCCCAGTCAACTGTGCCCGCCTTGGAGAAAACAGGTACAGGGATATTTTTCTTGGATGTTTATTTCCCTCCTGATCCTGCGTTACCTGACACTATAAAAGGCAGCAGCCGCTTTTCTTGCCTCGTCTCTTTGCCTGAAGTGCTGCCCTGGTGGCCATTTCAAACACCTCCCTAACACCATCCTTCGTCTTGGCCGAGCACTCCAAGTAACCAAAGGCATTGATCCGGTTAGCCATGTCCCTTGCCTCATCTGACTTCACTGGTTCCTGCGTGGGCCGCATCAAAAAAGAAAAGGAAAATCAGCTCAACTCATAGATATCCTTTTAAAAAGTGTCAGAACATGGGATGACTTTATTGTTTGATCTCTTTACATCTTTGTATACTCTTAGCAGCTGATACATACAGTGGATACAAAAAGTCTATACACCCCTGTTAAAATGACAGGTTGTTACGATCTAAAAAAATTAGACCAAGATAAATCATGTCAGAACTTTATGGTTACACGTGTCCATTTTGAAGCTATATCAAATTTCAGAATGCATCATTCTAAAGCTTTTTCCATTTTAAATGATTTGACTATATGCTGCTTAAAGTGGAGTGAAGTAAGCCCTAGAAAAGTGCCATTTCCACATCATCTGCACACACAAAATGTGCAGTAGAGTATACAGCATGCTGCACATTGTCATCATCACATAAATCATTCATAATGAGTGACCTAGATATTTGACTTTGTTCTTCTCTTTAGGACTTGGCCTCTGGTTCTAACAATCATGACAACACTCTTTTTAGACTTAAGCTGAATATCATAGTGCACGTCTTAACTTGTACAGTTGCTGTAAACCAGCACTGTGAGGAGAAAAGACAACGACATCATCAGCACACTTCAGGTGGTTAACCGTTAGGGCTGCCTTTAAAAAAAGGTCCTTCCAGGACCTTCGTGGCCAAAATCTCATGCTGTAAAAACACTCTCGGCACCTTTGTGTACAACAATGGCCACTGCCTAAATCTGCTGTAATATTGAACGACATCAGTCCTGATCATGATGATCACAAATGTTCTTTAATTGTCATTATTTTAACCCTTTAAAAATACTGGTTTGTTTGAGTGACACCAGTTTTTATATTAAAAAGCCGAAAAATGTAAAAATGTTATGGAACTAAGATACATTTTTTAGGGTTGACAGAGCCTGCCATATGATACTTATGAGCTACAACATTTATGCAATTACACATACACAGTGAAAGCTTAGCATGCTGTAACTCACACAGATATTCGAAGCAAAGTTTGGGTTTCAGTTGTTACATCGTTTTGAGTATACATGTAGATGTGCACGTCATGTTTGTTTGTGCGAGTGTTGATGAGGTGTACGTGTGTGAGAGAGACAGAGAGGTAGAGAGATAGGGAGTAAAGAATTACAACATCGCACAATATTATCTCTCTGTTTGTGCAAATATACATTTAAACCGTCTATTTTGCATAGCTTTGATGCAGTACAAAAGTACAGAATATGGGAGACTCCTCGCTCTTACAGTTTCACAAACAGTTTTATCAAAATTTATTCGGTGCATTTTGACATCAGTAACCTTTGGGATTATCATGAAATTCAGTATGAACATAACCACGTTGGTTTAAACGTGTACAGGCCCCACTCACCTGTTTCATCTTCGCTAACTCTCGACGTGTGTGCTCATCATTTCGCAGGTCTTTCTTGTTTCCCACCAGAACGATAGGCACATTGGGACAAAAGTGTTTGACCTCAGGAGTCCACTTCTCTGGAATGTTCTCTGCATTGGGCACAAAGTGTTCATCTTGAATGTGGAGCAAATGGTACTTTTGTCAGAAAGCGTGGCAGGAACATGTTCCACTCTGCTATGGTCCAATTTAGATGCCTTAGTGTCCGGAGAAGTCAACAGCGCTTCTGGATAGGTAAACATAAGGCTTTTTTTTTACACAGTAAAGACATTTGTGGATGTAAATATTGTAATATCCAAATACAGTCCTATCCTTCTTTGAGGAACACTATATTTAAACATTTCAGTAATTTTCTCACACCTAACTGGTGATCCTCGGCCCATCTTTGCTCCTTAAGGACTGGGCTTTTCCTGGATGCTGCTTTTGTACTAAGTCATGATTACAATCACCTGTTGGCATCACCTATTTCAAATCCCATCATTTTGTAATCATTCTCCCTGATAACTAGCTCTAAATTGCCCCCGTCCCAACTTTTTCGGGAATGTATTGCAGGCCCGAATGACAGGAATGCATGTATAACCCTTTAACCATTTAATATCTAACCCTAACCCAAATGAAGAGAGAAAAGAGGAGGGGGGAGGGGAAGGGGTGACCAGGAACAGTTGTGTAACCATGACTTTTCAACTCTGTCAGAATAGTTCTTATAATGAAAACAATCAGAGTAATAATTACAGATGCAGATATGTTTCTAATGATAGCAGCAACATAATAAATAATAATAATTATAAATTGTTGTTGTTGTCTGAATCCTGCAGCTGTAGAGTAAGAGTTACCTGCAGAGAGAGGAAGAGACTATGTGAAGGAAAAAACACAAAGTTAGTGACATGTATTTAAATATATAAATGTGAAGCAGAGAGACAGAAAGAAGGGGAGAAGTGCTCAGTGCATGATGGGAGTTCCCCCAGCAGTATGGACCAGAGGTCTTCAACAGGGGGTCTGCGACCACTAGGGGCTTCACGGAGGTACTGCAGAAATCTTTGGTTGATTAGACAATTTTTGGTTATTTATTTTTTTAACCAATTTCCCCCCCCCCCATATATTTAATGTCTTTAAATACACATTAACATAAATCCAACATATTGTAGTGAATAGATAAATGGAGGCAGAATACGTCATCTTATAGTTTGCAATGCACACACTGCAGCTTCTAAACCTTGCACACGGATAAAATAAAAACATGAAATGTTGAACCTGTGTATTATTTGAATGGCTTAGTATTGAAAGCACAATAACAGGGTAGCTATGTTTTTACATGACAATAGGACCATTTTAATATAAAACACAATTGTATACAATACAGTAGGGAGTCCCTGCTTCATCTCTCCATCAGTTTGGGGGTCCTTGGCCTGACAAAACGTTGAAGTCCCCTGGTGTCGACCTACAGCAGCATAACTAAAGGATGGTTCAAGACTCACCTTTATCAAAAAGGAACGTTTTACATCTAACCTTAAATGTAGAGATGGTGTCTGTCTCCTCAAACCATCAATCAATTAATCAATCAATCAAATTGTATTAGTATAGCCCATATTCACAAATCACAATTTGTCTCATAGGGCTTTAACAAGGTTTGACATCCTCTTCCCTTAACCCTCAACAAGAGTAAGGACAAACAAAAAGAGACAGGGTAAAAAAAACGTAGAAACCTCAGTGAGAGCCACATGTTGGGGGTCCCAATCCCAGGATGGACATAAGTCCAAAAGATGCCATGTATAATGGAGAACATCAGAAAGATAAGGGTATTTGCAGCATTGATTAGAATAAACACTTACTGTTAATACTGTAGCATTATGAAAGGTAAATTAATTGATGGATTATTGTCGGTAATGGTCGAGTATCTGAGTGGACATATATCAAGCAGTCTTGTTGTAATTATACAATACGATCATACGATTATACGATCAGCAGCCACCACAATTGGTGGCCCCCCGAAAAAAAATATCAATGCACACAATTCTGCACAACACATTATAAGTTACAAATGCCCAAAAAAATTAGAAATAAAAGTGAATGCAATACGCTTCCGTATTCTTCTGTTGATTCTTTTTTTTACTTTGCCATTGAAATAGGCCATCACTTCTCAAAATGACTTTAATGCTGTATCTAGACCCACATACATAAATCGATTTTGTCCTGTATTGTTAAATGTTAAAATATCTAATTTATTCAAAAGGCTGTTATGTGAGGTGGAACTTCTAGCTCTAGGTCCAACCCTCCTCCTTTGATGTGCGCCGCAGGATGATGTGCTGCAGGATGATGTGCGCGGCAGGATGATGTGCGGTGATGATGTACGCCGCATGATAACTGCCGCACGATGATGTGCGCCGCAGGACGATGTGCGCCGCACGATGATGTGCGGTGATGATGATGTGCGGTGATGATGGTGTGCGGTGATGATGTGCGATGTGCGCCGCAGGATGATGTGCGCTGCAAGATGATGTGCTCTGCACAATGATGTGCAGCGCACTTGCAGGACAATGTGCACTGCAGGATGATGTGCGCCGTGCCGCATGACGATGTGCGCCGTAGGACGATGTGCGCAGCAGGACGATGTGGCCACAAGATGATGTGCTCTGCACGATGATGTGCAGCGCACTTGGAGGATGATGTGCGCTGCACGATGATGTGCGCTGCTGGATGATGTGCGCAGCACCATGATGTGCGGTGATGATGAGCGCCTCACGACGATATGCGCCACAGGACAATGTGCACTGCAGGACGATGTGTGCTGCAGGATGATGTGCGCCGTAGGATGATTTGCTCCGCAGGATGATGTTTGCTGCAGGATGATGTGCACAGCAGGATGATGTGCGCCACAGGATGATGTGCACCGCAGGATGAAGTGCGCCGCATGACGATGTGCGGTGATGATGTGCGCCGCAGGATGAAGTACGCCACAGGACAATGTGCGCCGCAGGATGAAGTACGCCACAGGACAATGTGCGCCGCAGGACGATGTGCGCCCCTGGATGATGTGGCCCGCAGGCTGATGTGCGCCACAGGATGAAGTGCGCCACAGGACGATGTGCGCCGCACAATGATGTGTGCCCACGATGATGTGCGCCGCAAGACGATGTGCACCGATGTGCGCCCCAGGATGATGTCCACCGCAGGATGATGTGCGCCGCACGATGATGTGCAGTGATGAAAGGGTTCAGTTTCACCACGTTCCACACTAGAGGTCTGGAAATGTCTCGATTCTTAGATGCATCACGATGTGGACTCTGCATCGATGAAGAGACTGAACTCAATGACTCATGAGGTGCTGTCATTTGCCAGCACCTCGGCACACAAAACACACTGAGGACGTTGCACAGTCTGCCAGTGATGGTGAAACCAAACTGCAAATAGCTCTCGTCATATTTGCAAAGCTTTGGCTTCTTCACAACTGTCGCATCGGTTGCCTGAAGGCCTAATTATAGTCCTGCGACTGCAACCGCGGAAGGCCACGCAGCTGCATCGACGGACTCGTTTTGGTTTATACTTCTCTAACGTGCTGCGCGTGTTGCAACGCAATTCACCGCCAGAACCATAGGCGGAGTAACGTTTGTTTTCAAAGACAAAACACACAAAGAAGAGACGTCTTCTTCTTCGTCGACTGTTTATTTACATCGCCACTCCGGCTCCTCATAGCCTATTTCTGGCGGACAAATCGGCCAGTCAGTGACGGGTTATACAAGTGGTCATACTTTCGGATCTCTTCTGCCAAGTGCTCTTCTATTTGGTCCATATTCGTTCTTCTAAATCTTCCGTGATTTCCGCGTATTGTGGGGCATGAAACCGGAAACTAGACCCCGGACGGGATGTAGTAAGCAGACCAATCACAAGCCTTGCGGGCTGCGTGAGGCTCGCGTCGCTTTGTCGTTTAGTTAGAAAAATTGGCGGACACACGCAAGCCCGCAGAGGGGACGAAAGGGGCGTGTTGCGTGTCTTGCGTGCATGCAACCCGACTATAATTTGGCCTGGGTTAGGGTTAGGAAACTTTTAATAAGCTTCCAAATATGTTACATTATGAATCCATTCGTCCTTTTTCACAGATTTTCCCTTTAATTTTCTCAGTTATTCTACAGTAAAAGTACCCAAAAATTTGTATGAGCAAAGTCAGAGACACCGTGAACAGGAATCCACGCGAAGTAGCTTATAACCTCTCAAGGAATATTTTTTATGAGCTTCCAAATATGGTAACATTATGAATGCATTGGGCCACTTCCCAGATTTGCCCTTTCATTTTCTCAGTTATTCTACAGTAAAAATACACAAAAAATTGTATGAGCATAGTCAGAGACACCATGAACAGGAATTCACTCGATGTCACTTATAACCTCTCAAGGAATATTTTTAATCAGCATCCAAATATTGTTACATTATGTACACATTTTTTTTTTTTTTTACAGACTTGCCCTTTAATTTGCACTAAAAATACATGATACTTGACATGAGCAGATACGCCATGAAGATTTAAAAAATAAAAAAATAAAAAATAAAGTTATATTTGTAGTAATTTTAGGCCGTTTCAGCCAACCATGCTGTTTTACCGTAAAGCCACAAGTAGACGCGCAAAAAAAAACCCGGTGGCGGCTGGCTTCCCAGATGACGGCTCACTTTACTGCAGTCCCAAAACCGCCACGGCGGGGAAGGGGTCCAGTCAGTAACATGTATTGATGAGATATTATTTGAACAACACAGTGTTCTGAGCTATTTCATACATGAAGGGACTTGATTGTTAAGGGCTTTGTGTGTGAGGAGCAGGATCTCTATTCTGAATTTAATAGGGAGTCAATGCAGAGAAGCTGCAGGAGTAATATGATGGGAATCACTGATAAGAATGAATATCTGACTAGATGAACTTTAATCTGCCAGTGTATCTAATTTTAACATAATCAGCTTCATCATAAAAACTTGAAGCAAAAAAAAGTATGTTAAGATACACGATATGCTTAATAATTTTTATTGACACACAATCATATTTCATTATTTTGAATACACCCTCAACATCTTTTGCATTTTGCATTTCATGGAAAAAATAGGATCTGATTCGTTTGGTTCAGGTTTCACGGAAGTATAATCATAGGTTGTGAAATTCAACTAATAGGAAATCTATAAGTAAGTGTGAGAAGGTTAATTTGTCTTTTTTCATAAAACTTAAACTGGACCCAAAGAGAGAAGAATAAGCTTTGTAAAGATATCCCCTTATCTCTTATTCAGTTAATCCAAAACAATTGAATGCAATCTAATGTAAATCTGGATTGCCCAATTTAGTGATTGATAAGTGTAACCTAAATGTTAAAACTTTAACAACACATTTATAAGGGCTGTCTTGAAACTCATCCTTTGTCATGATTTTAATCAAATATGTCAAATGGGCGATTTCTCCAAAGATCAAGGAGACCAACTTTACACACAATACACAAGGTTCCTACCATGTGGCAGAATTTCTTTAAAAAATGTGTTTAATTTTGGTTTATGTGTGTGTGTGTGTATGCGCGCGTGTGTGCGTGCGTGTGTGTTTGTTTGGTTTCTTATATTTGTCCAAATATCCCCTTTCATAAACCTGTTATCTAGTCTAAACTTTATGGTCTTTGTCATTGTTTATGTGTATTTCAATAAAAAGAGGAAAAAATGTCCTCATTTCTGTGTACAAGCCGCGGCAATCACGTGACCAGGTCACCGGAAGTTGGCTTTTATGAACCAATGAGCGACGAGTTGATGAACAGGACGTCAGTTATTGGTCAGTTTCAATTTAAAAGCTAACGTCACATCCCTCCGCGCAGTGCTCCAAGTCCGATCGTACAGAGAAAAGAGTGTCGGTAAGTTACAACTCTTCTTTCATATTCAGTGAAACATCAGAATCTGTGAATTCAAGCTGATCTCTGATCAAATGACTGAATCGATACTGAACGTGTGTGAGTCTTTGGTTCATTTAACGACCTGACTCTTCTGAAGCAGCTCATGTTTAAGCTTAGCTAGCGTTAGCCATTTGCTTCCTCCATAACATGAACCTAACGGAGACTAGAGCGCATACGAAGAAACTGTCTCCGGAGACATTCACTGACTGAATGTTACGAACCTTTTCATTCTTAAAGATAAACCAGGTTCTCTGTTATCTGTTCCGCTTCGGTCCTGTTCTTAACTCAGCACAGATAGTTATCGTGTGTAAACTAGTGGTTAAACACATGTTGAGGCAGTTTAACTCACTGTAATGTCGCATGTTTTCTAAAGGTTCGTGTTGAATAATGGCGGAAAGCGACTGTGGCTATGATGAACGATACGAGTTCGATGCTCCCTCCCACGTCGTCGACTTGAAGGAGCTGGAGAATAACGACAGTGATGATCAGTGGTTCGGTGAGTCTCAGTGTGACTTCAGTTTAACATTGACCTGCTCAGACGGTAGTAAACACTTGTTGGACCTTCGTTGACCAGCTGAACGCTGAAGCTGTGTCCAGTCCTGATGAGCAACCCTGGTTCTACATGTTGCTAAAATACAATGAGGACAATCAAACACTCAACTTAATCTTAGTGCAGACAGTTTCTCTCTTGTTACTACTCACCCAGGCTCTGAAACTGAGGGTGCAAACAGTCTGTATGAAAGAATAACCAATATGTAAGTGTTTTAACCTACATGTTCACATCTACTTTCTCTGTCTCTCATGCAGAACAACAGGTCGGGGGCCTAACTACACCTTTAAGACCTGACTGGTCCATTATGAGAGGCAATACACCCAACCTGCCCAAAGCCATCGTGATTTCTCAAATCAAGACGGATGTAGACAGTGGTTAGTTAACTTTGCATTATAACCAAGTACAAATTATGCACTCCTTATTTTCTGTTAAGCTACTTAAAGGTGGTTTTAAAAGATTGCTTGGTCCTAGTGTGAGTTCCTCTGGTCTTCTGTAATTCAGTAACCTCATGACTTGGTCAATGTGAATCCATGTGGACTGATTAATGTTCCAGGTCCTGGCACATCCACATCTCCACCCCCAAACGTTGTCACATCCTGGGGAGCTGGAACTGCGACTCATGCTAATGGCCGACCAAAGAGGAGGACGGCGAATCAACCCCCTGCCCAGCCAAGCAGGTGCAGTTCTAGGGATGGCTACACATGCAGTACAGTGTGATCGACGTGTGCTGCCACAAGCTTCACAGTACAACAAATGAAACTGGTGCTGGAGTCTGCAGCTTTATTCGTGCACGCTCTTGAGCAAACCGATAAAACATTTGTATTAGCATCCAATGGCAAGACTGAATTAAACATGAGACAAAGTGCACAGAGGCCAAAGGTTAATGTTCTGCTTGTTTCTGCTTTGTTTAAAGTTGACACTCAGTCAGGGGAAACGGTAAATTTACAATCGGGTGGTTGGGGACTTCAGATTAAGATGTTAGCAACGCTGAACTTTTGATGTAATTCAATTTATCTTTTATTTCCCCCCCCCTCATTTTAGGATTTCAAAACGTAAAGTGACAACAACCGGTTCAGCTCCTACACAGTCGGCTGCACCACCATCAAAGAAATCCAAACCGTAAGTTTCATGATTGTCCTTTCATCCCAAGACATTTATAGATTCAGTACTAGTAGTTCAAATGATTGTGATGCCTTGTCTGCTCCCCACTTTGTATCCCCTTTTTGGTTGTGTTTCATTCATGTTTTCTACTGCGGCTGTTTGTTTTAGGAGTCCTGTTGCCAGACCAGCTCGAAAATCCAGTAGTGTCCTCCACAGAAATGGACAAAGGAATTCCAGAATTGCACCTAAGACTGGGAAGACAGAGTAAGAAGAATTATATTCAGACTGTGTGATTTTAAAAAAATCCTGAAGGGACTGATGCACCTGCTATAGGTCTCAGTTACTTCAGGGCCCTTTGAACATGTTGATTTGGTCTCAAGTCAATTTATGTTTGAACTAGATTCTCGGGATACCAGGGATCGGCTGGTTGCCTTTTTATGTACATGCAGAATCTGTCGGGATGGTTTTGTCTACTCCAAAACAGAAGTCTGTAAAAAACTAGGAGATAGTGTCCTCAATCTTAAGTATCTTAATAGTATTGAATGTATAGAAGTGGAGATTTTACTTTAAATGAGACTGAGAGGTTTTTTTTAAACAGGCTGTGCAGCTCTGAAGAACAGGAGCTGGAGCGCATCGAGATCCTCCAGAAGAAAGTAGCTCTGCACCTCAGACAGAACGAGGCCAGCTACAAAGCTGCTCTGGCTGGCAGTGAGTGGATATTAGTGACTGACTTTATATGGCTGCAGTTAATTTAGTTCAATGTGCTGATTAACTAGCTGTTAGTTTGTACCATTTGAAAATGACTGTTAAATGGAATCAAGATTCACTTTGCTTCTTGACTGAAACTTGTCTCTGTTATTTCAGATCCACCCCCAAAGAAGGTGGCCCTGTCCACGACTGTGCCTAAAGAATTCAATTTCACCACAGACAACCGCATTAAGGCGACTACTTCATCCAGTACAGCAGATAAAGAAGTGGACTTCATCAGTCAGCTTCGCAAACCTTCCTCTCCAGTAAGTTCTTATAATCCAACTGATCAAGATTCTGAATATACTCAGATTTCGTTGCCTTAATTGTCTTCAGCTCATCCTGTCTCTATAGACCTAGAGTTCAGTTCTAATGTCTTTATTGAGCAGTAATATGATCGTTTAAAAGTAAACAAATGGATATAATAAAAGCTCTTCAAACCACTTTAAACTTTATTTGAAACATTTTTTTTTTTAAGGTAAAGGCCATGAAAGGTGCCACTATACCCCAACCCTTCAACCTGTCGACAGGCAACAAGAGAAAGGTGGAGGGGTCAGGTGCCTATGTTCCCATGGCTCAGCAGATTGAGCAGTACCAAAAACGAACCCCTGACCGCTACCATCTGCGTAGTCGCCAGAGTCAAGAGAGGGGGCCACATCCAGTGAAGGGCGACCAGCTGAAGCTCACCCAACCTCATACCCCACACCTGATGACCCGCCAGAGGAGCCGGCCCACTACTGTGAAGAGCAGTGCTGAGTTGGAGGCTGAAGAGGTGGACCAACTTCACAAGTAAGAGCCTGTTCTTCATCACACCATAACGTCTTTGTCACTTTCTTAAACTGGTGGTTATACCTGCTCTCTGGACCCTTCAACCAAATGTGCACTAAATGCGAGAAGTCACACTAGAGCTGCTTCCGACATGAATTCAACTCCAGAGAGTCTCCACAAGTTCTCCTGAATATGGCCGTGTTTGAACGCAAAGGTCAATCTTTCTCAACCTGGCCCCCAGATTTTAAGTCTGAGGAAAATCAGGTGAATTTAATGTGAGAACCCCTGCTGGATTCACAGCGAGTGAGTGGGGGGGGTGGTAGGTAGGTAATGTTGACTCTAACAACGAAAACAAATATGGCTCAGTGAAAAAGGGGTGTCATGAACATAGAAGACACCAATGAAAAGGTCTAGAGAGTTTGCGCCTAAATAATGTGCAGGATTTCTTGCTGTTATGAACCTCCAGCTGTGTTTTGCATATGTGAAAAAAAAACCTGCGGCTAAAGTCCGGACCCATCTCTCCCGACTAAATCCGCAGGTGATGTCTGAAAATGGCATAGGAAACGTGGCAACCTGTGAAAGCATGTAAAAAGATGCGGGAACTGTATGGAAAGATGTATTGTTTTAGATGGATCAAAGAGCCATGGCTCAGTCATTTATTACTCCCTCCACTTTCTCCTCCAGAGGGTCTTGGTCAAGTTCATATTATGAGCAAACAGTGTTAAAACTGTAAATGTTGCCTGCTGTGAATGAATCGTTGTCATCTTATTTGCCCATATCAATTTATTGCAATTCAACAATGGTTTCATTTCATGTTGGGGATAGAATACTGTTAAGATGCATATGGAATTTTAAACGAGCTTTATAACAATATGAGAACCATTTCTGTTTGAAGAGAGCTATGACTTACTAGAACTTAAGAGTCCCCATTAAAAATTAAGGGTTGTTGGCCCATATTTTCTTTTCAATAAGGAAAAGCATGAAGTTCCATTTTTCTCATGTGACTAAATCAACGTGAACAACATTCATTAATATCTGTGATGGTGCAAAAGAAAAGTGACACAGAATGACTCATTAACATAAAATACATTTTGAGCTGCTGACATAAATCCTACAACTTGTTCCAGAAAGAGAAAACTCCATCAGAACAGCAGTGAGGACAAAATGTGAAAACTAAAGTACATGAAGTGCTTAGCACCTTAACTGGTGTCTCTGGCTCTACTGGAGGTTCTTGCACTGGCTGAGCAGGCTTAACACGCTCGCAGCCTGATACTTATCATCTCAGTACATGGCTAAAAATTGATGTCGTGCTGCCTTACATGTGAGGTTGGACTCGAGGTGCAACTCTACTGGCAACTTCCCGCATTTACTACTCTTGTCACTTAAAGCACTGACTGTTCACTTGACACTGCTGCTCAGACGCTAACTATGCACGCTGAACCCTAGCTTGTATTAAAACATAGGCGCTGTTTTGTCCATGCATGATGACGACATCAAGGTTAGGCAGATAAATACAAAGCTCCTGGCAGGTAGCCACATCCTTGCAGAGATATTATGGGGTTGGGGGGGGGGGGTTACAGAGTGATGAGCCAAACAAAAATGAATCTTTCTCCTTAACATACAAGTGTGGCTGCAATCTAATGTTAAATGGGAAATATTATGAAAATTCCACTTTTGTAGTGCTTCTACACGTTAATTTGGGTATCTGGCATGTCTATCGTCCCAAAAACTCTAGAAAAAAAACGCGATTTGTTATGGTTCCTCTATGTCAGAAACGATACGCTAGATGGTGTCGAATTCCATTACGACCGAAAAATACATCATGTTCCAACCATGCCCATGTAGGGAGTCTCGCTACATGGCCTTGGACCACCCCCCCACCATCACCACTCAAAACAGGTCAATCTGAAGAGGGCTGTTTTAGACGAGGTGAAAAGGGTGCTGTTTTTATTGATCCTTGTGGTATTTTGACCAAAATATGTTAGACATTTCATTAAGACCCTAAGGAACCATATCAACTGTGGTAAAATTGGCATACGATGGGTCCTTTTTAACTATTAAAGTTCAAGCTACAAATACTGAGCTGACACCCTGTCTTAAAGTGTCTGACGGGCTCAGGCTTTATTTAATGTCTAACGCTGATGGTGTTTCAAATTTATCAATTGGAAAATGCATCATTGAGTTTCATGGGCCATTAATTAATTAATCTTATGTTCTAATCCCAGGTTTAAATTCAAGGCTCTGGAGCTAAACAGGAAACTGCTGGAAGGTGCAGAGCATTTGAAGAAGCCAGCCGTGAAGGAACCCACAGTACCGGAAGGCTTCGAGCTGCAGATTGAAAAAAGGCTCCAGGAGAGACAGATTTCTAAGAATCCTGAGGAAGAAGAGAGGCCACATACCTTTAAATCCCAGCCTCTGCCCAAGAGGATCTTGGAAGGAGTCGTGGTGAGTTTGAAACCTGCTGCTGACACTTCAATTTCAGCTACAGGCTTCACATTAAACTTGTACTGACAACATGGAGCTTTTAAGGTTCGTCCCATAAATAAACGCAAGTCGATTTCCTCCTGTCAACAGGGAGTGCCAGAAAGGAAAGTTCTGCATCCAACTGTTCCAGAGTCTCCAGCTTTTGCTCTGAAGAAGAGGGTTCGTGTTGATCGCAAGGTCGAGGAAGTAAGGACACATTTGTTTGTCTTGTATGGAAAGCAACTTCAATATTTATTGACTTTACTGGATATTCATCAAGAATATTCACATGTCCACAATAACCAGGACAAATATCGTTCATATGTGTTGGGCATGACATCTTTCAGCATGCATGTGTCAACTATTCCAGGCCTTTCCACAAAGATATAGATGTAATTGGGAGAAGTGGTCTGAGGGGTGATAATTCTAGTTCAGATGTCTATAAAATGTAGTTTAGCTCAAGTAACCAGACACAACTGCCAATCTGGTTATCAGCTTTTGAGAAATCCCGGTCACAGAAAGAAATGGACTGAAGCTCAATCAATCAAATTTTATTTGTATAGCCCATATTCACAAATCACAATTCGTCTCATAGGGCTTTAACATGGTGTGACATCCTCTGTCCTTAACCCTCAACAAGAGTAAGGAAAAACTACTAAAAACCCTTTTAACAGGGTAAAAATACGTAGAAACCTCAGAGCCACATGTGAGGGATCCCTCTCCCAGGACGGACAGAAGTGCAATAGATGTCAAGTGTAGGAAAACATCATCAAGATAAAGGTTTTAGCAGCATTGATGAGGGTAAACATTTTTGAAGGATAACTTCAATACTATATGTCAAGCAGTCCTGCTGCAATCATAGTCTATGGTCAGCAGCCAGCAAGATAATGATCCGCCATCCTGATCAGATCCACTATAGTCCAGTCATTGTCCACTGCCGCTTATTAGGATCCATCATCAGCCGCCGACCTCGGTCGTGGTCCACCACCATTATATGATGCCAACGCGACACAGGATCCGCCATTACCACTACGATCGCGGGTGTGCGTGTGCAACAGCTGTTTTTGTGGAGCTTTGTTAGAAAATAGCACCCGAACGTGTTCCAGGAGCCCCCCCCCCCCCGGTCTCCGGCTGCATTGTACCCGTGCTTGGGTGCTCGCTCAGCGGACAGCCTCTCCTGCGATGCCCGGGTGGCGAGGAGCAGGAGGGGGGGGGAAGAGAGCTGCGCCTTATAACTTTTGTGGCCCGTACAGATTTGCTCCACGCACCCCGAGCTATACGAACCAGTGCCGGTCACCAGCAGCTTCTGTCGCTCGCTTTAAAATAAACTCATACTCGGGGTTTTAAGTGCATTTCACCGCAAAAGGTGTGTGTCACTCAAAACAGGTCAATCTGAGGAGGGCTGTTTTAGACAGGGTAAAAAGGGTGCCGTTTTAAATGATCCTTGTGGTATTTTGACCAATTTCTTTTACAGACATTTCATTTAGGAACCATTTCAACTTGCGGTAAAATGGGCTTTAAGTAAGATAAATGGAGTGGGAGAGAGGGAGAGAACTGCTCAATGCATGATGGTCCAATATTTCTTTGTAGGTATTAAATTTGAAGATTAAGTGTTTCAACACCCGTTGGGAAAGAATCATAGCAAATCATTTTTATTAAGCGTCACTTTATTGTGACTTGATGTGACGCATCAGATAAAGAGGTCATATATTGCATTCACTCTTGCAATCAATACGAATAGAGATTAAATCTACACCTGATTTGGATTAACCAATCATTCATCATGACCCCTTGGGTCGCTGACACAATAAGGACCACTTACCCTTAACCATGGCATCAAACTGTAATCTACAGGTCTGCAGATACTATGCTGCATGTAGTAATTCCCAGCACTTGGCAATTACATTGTAGATGTTTGAATCTGTTTAGGTTCAGAAATGTGAAAGTACATATTTAATAAATGGTCTCTCCAACTGGAGAATTCTCCATCTGCTTTTTTCTTTTACTGACTTGAATTTAAAAGTGGTTGAACAAAGCGCCATCACATTCTGCTCTGTCATTTAAAACATATTTTCAGTGTTTTCTGTTCTTTATAGATGAAAATTAAAATCGAAAACTGATCAGAGTAATTGATATTAATCAATGTATGCAGCACCAACTGTAACAAACTCCTCCCCCTGCTCAGACTCCTGTAAATTACCCAAACCTGCTTTGGTATCTTGTAGGTAAAACAGCCGTCACCAATCAAGGCCCTCCCAGTGCCTTACTTTGGCCTCCCCTTCCAGCCGCGGCTCCCAGAGCACCACCATGTGGAGGTCTGTCCTTTCTCCTTTGACGAGAGGGAGCGAGAGAGGAGGGCAATGAAAGAAAAGAGGCTGGAGAAGAAGAATGAAGAGGTGAGTCTCACTTCCTCAGCCACTGTGTCTTTATACTGGATGTTTTATAGGAAGTTTTCAATTACTTTCCTCTGAACCTTTCAGGTCCCCCAGTTCAAGGCCCAGCCGCTGCCAGATTTTGAGTCTGTGATTCTCCCTGAAAAGAAGAAGCTGGAGGCCACAAAGCCGGAACCCTTCAGACTTCTCCTCGATGAACGTGGTTCTGTGAAGAACAGTCGCTGGGAGCTGATGGTATGATGGATCTGCCTCTGAACGCACACAAGCACCTTTTATTCTTCACACATTTACACATGATTTCTGTGCCTCGTAGGTGAAAGGAGAGCAGAAGCAACAGGAGGAAGCAGCAACATTCAAAGCCAGGCCCAACACTGTCATTCATAAAGAACCTTTCCAGCCCAAAAAGCCAGAGCGAGCTACAGCAGGTAGGACTGACATTTAATTTTCTCCTCTTCATGAGAGCCTGATGAAGCTACATGTAGAGTTTCCACTGGACTCTGTTCCCATCAGGTAGAGTGATGGTCTCACAGGAGCTGAGTCAGTTCTTTACTGAAGACACAGCCTCTTCAGTCCTAACTCTTCATCAGTGTCTTCATCACAATCAGTATTTTTTTACTCCAACTGATCAGTGTGAGTTTTATTTTCTGATCAGTGGAAACATTAAAAGTTATATACTATAATCCAAATGAATTTGACGTTTTCAACAGTTTTTCTATGAAAATATTGTTGATCGCAGATTCATGCTCAAGGCCTGATTTATAATTTGATCACATGATCAGGTATTGAACATTGTATGTGACGGTGAAGCAGCAGCAGCCTCCTGCTCCGAGCCTCCTACACTATTGTGAGCTCACTGTGCTCCTGTCGTCTTGACTATCGGTCACTTCTCTCTTAAGTCCCCCTCTCTTCCACAGCTGTGGTGAATTTTGAGCTGTCGACAGAGCGACGTGCCAGGGAGCGCCAGGAGTACGAGCGACTGGTCAGCGAGAAGGAGGCTCTCAGGGAGCTCATGGAGGAGGAGCAGAGACAAGAGGAGGAGCAGCGACAAAAAGAGGAGATCACCAGGCTGCGGCAAGAACAGGTCACTTTCAAACACAACAGCGTTCATTGAGAGAAGATGAGAGAAAATACAATTTGAGCTATATTTCATTCTATAATCTACATAATGTGACACCGTTCTTCTTTGTTGATAAATCACTGCTGAATAAAAGTTTTATTGATGAGCCTTGGTATTGAAACCAATTAGCAGTTTGAATGTTGTATATAAAACATGGATTTCTATAAACTGAGTGTGTTACGACTGTGACTGGCTCAGATGCTGTTTGTGTGACACTCTCTCTGTATCTCCTCTGCAGGTTTGCAAGGCTCAGCCCATCAGACACTACAAACCTGTAGAAGTGAAGAAGAGTGACGTTCCTCTCACGGTCCC
This sequence comes from Pleuronectes platessa, assembly GCF_947347685.1. Taxonomy (NCBI): domain Eukaryota; kingdom Metazoa; phylum Chordata; class Actinopteri; order Pleuronectiformes; family Pleuronectidae; genus Pleuronectes; species Pleuronectes platessa. Next base: position 27,187,244 of record NC_070631.1, on the reverse strand, counting down.
TCACACTCCAAAGTTTTCTGATCGGTTCCGCCTGTGATCAAACCTTATTTCTGTTGGAAATGTTTGAAAAACCGTTGAAACGTATTTTGTTTTTTTATCTTCTTCCTGTTGAGCTTTAGATTTTAACCACACACTGTATATAATGTTCTTGCTACATTAAGTCTTTATAAAAGTCAATAAAATTTGTAACGTTTAGTGAACATGTGTATTGCCTGCATAATACCTGTCATCTTCAGCTTTCAACCAGCGGCGGTTCCTCTCCAATTTCTTGGGGTCAAATTTGTTTTGATGACAGATGAATTATTTAATATTTTTTAATCAATCGGAATCCAATGTTATTTGTATAGCCCATAGTCACAAATATATATAGTAAGGAAAATTACCCCAAAACACCTATTGGGGCGGGGGGGGGGGGGCGAGACGACGTAAAATCTCATAGGGTCATATGTGAGGATCCCTCTCCCAGGACTGACAGAAGTGCAGCAGTTTTCACATGCTCTACAATGACTGAAATAGACACAATTTAATCCCTATTTGAAGTTCCTGTGTGTAAGGTTTAGGTGAAAGGGATCTATTGGCTGAAATTTAATATAAAATAATCTTAGTGATGTTTTCATTTGTGTGTTTTGCCTGTATTGTACAAATGTTTTTTGTTTTTTTTTACCCTATAATGGGACCCTTATATTTCAATACTTACATCCTGAGCGGGTCCTCTATATGGAGGCACCATGTTTTTTTGCAGTTGTCCAAACTGGACAAATTAAACATCTTTTGAGTTTTTCGGACAACTGAAGGCTAACAAGGTTCCCTTTCATGTTTGGAAGGGGCGTGTGAGGGGTATTCAGCTGCAACATGCAACTTCACCACTAGATGTCACTAAATACTAAACACTGATCCTTTAAATCTCTTAAATGCAAAGTGATATATTAACCACTAAAATTCAAGAATGTTCACTAGTTCCTTGGGGAACTTGGCCAGTGCCTCACACATTCCTGTTGTATTGCATTTCACATACAGTGCCTTGCATACGTATTCACCCCCCTTGGACTTTTTCCCATTATGTACTGTTACTAACTGGAATTCAAATAGACTTAAATAAACTTTTTCCCGTTTGATCAACAAAACATGCATAGTACTTTGGAGGTGCAAAATAAATGTTATTGTGACACAAACAATAATGAGAACAAAAAAGTTGACATCTGTTGGGTGCATAAGTATTCACCCCCCTGTGTCAATACTTGGTATAACCCCCTTTCGCTGCAATTACAGCTGCAAGTCTTTTGGGGTATGTCTCTACCAGCTTTGCACATCTAGAGATGGAAAGGTTTGTCCATTCTTCTTGGCAAAAAAGATGAAGCTCAGTCAGATTGGATGGAGACCGTCTGTGAACCGCAATCTTCAAGTCTGGCCATAGATTCTCTATTGGATTGAGGTCTGGGCTTTGACTGGGCCATTTTAAGACATTAACATTCTTTAATCCAAACCATTCCTTTGTAGCTCTGGCTGTATGTTTAGGGTCATTGTCCTGCTGGAAGATGAACCTCCGCCCCAGTCTCAAGTCTTTTGCAGACTGCATCAGATATTCTTCAAGGATTTCCCTCTATTTGGCTCCATCCATCTTTCCCTCTATTCTGACCAGTTTCCCTGTACCTGCTGAAGAGAAGCATCCCCACAGCATGATGCTACCACCACCATGTTTCACTGTTGGGATGGTGTGCTCAGGGTGATGGGCAGTGTTGGGTTTTCGCCACACATAGCGTTTTGCATTGAGGCCAAAAAGTTCAATTTTGGTCTCATCTGACCAGAGCACCTTCTTCCACATGTTTGCTGTGTCTCCCACATGGCTTCTGGCAAACTCCAAACGGGATTTTTTATGGATCCCTTTCAACAATGGCTTTCTTCTTGCCACTCTTCCATAAAGGCCAGATTTGTGGAGTAGACGACTAATAGTTGTCCTGTGGACAGATTCTCCCACCTCAGCTGTGGATCTCTGCAACTCCTCCAGAGTAACCATGGGCCTCCTGGTTGCTTCTCTGATTAATTTTCTCCTTGTCCGACTCTTCAGTTTGGGTGGACGGCCTCCTCTTGGTAGGTTTGCGGTTGTGCCATATTCTTTCCATTTTCTTATGATGGATTTTATGGTGCTCAGAGAGATGTTCAAAGCTCTGGATATTTTTTTATAACCTAACCCTGCTTCATATTTCTCCACAACTTTATCCCTGACCTGTTTGGTGAGCTCCTTGGTCTTCATGATGCTGTTTAGGTTAGGTTAGGTTAGGTTAGTTTATTGGTCTCCACCAGGGAGAAATTTGTCGTGAAGACAGGGAACATGTTGCATACATAAAAACACATACAGTACAAAAAGAACATCAAGTTAAAAGTCTGGTGGAGTAAACAGACCACTAGACAATCCTGCACATGCGGCAAGCCGACGTGAACGCATTCTTTGTTCAGTAATGATCTCCAACAAACTCTGAGTCTGTCACAGAACAGGTGTATTTATACTGAGATTAAATTGCAGACAGGTGGACCCTATTTACTAATTATGTGACTTGCAAATGTGACTTGTGAATGCGATTGGTCGCACCAGATCTTTGTTAGGGGTTTCACAGTAAAGGGGGTGAATACATATGCACTCAACAGTTTTCAGATTTTTATTTGTAAATAATTGTGAAATCCATGTAATATTTCCCCCCACTTCCAAATGATGCACTATTTTGTGTTGGTCCATTACATAAACTCACGATGAAATAAATTTTAATCTGTGGTTATACCATGACAAAATGTAGAAAAGTCCAAAGGGGGTGAATACTTATGCAAGGCACTATATGTCTTGATTCTCTTGAAGCTCGCCTACGCATGATAATTTTTCTCTCTTTTTAATCTGTTATTTATATCAAGTACATGCCAGTACTCCATACTTTGCACATAATCCTGTGCTGTTTGATCAGTCTTTTTAATCATGTGTCAGACTTTTATACATTGTCTATTTCTGGATTCATCAGCCGCCCGTCCTGTTTATTCTGGGTATATGTGGGGAACCCGATCGGCATTCATCGGTCACCCCAAACTCTTGACCACTACACAAAGATTGTGAAGAGCATGACATAACTAACTTTAACTTTCAACTAACTTATAATCAAAATATCACCAAAAACAATTATATTAACTTATAAACATCACAGGGAATTGAACAAGTCTTTGCTTAGCCTAGTATAATTATTAAGCCCAGTTGTGTTACCCATCCATGAAAAGGTTTGTGCTGTTCAAAGTCCAGTGAAGTACTCTTGTTGGTTTGTGGCTCCTGTTATTGCAGTTCAGCTGTGCAATGCAGTTCTTGAGCTGAATTTATTATGCAGCCTCTATCGTTGCTGCCTTTTGAAGGTATTAACAGTCTGCTCCAGACATGCCTGCTTGAAGGTTGGTAGAGTTTGTGGCAAGGAAGTTTCTCTGGCTTGTTGAGCTGGAAAGCTTCATTTCTCCTCCATTAAAGTTGAGCAGAAAGAGAGTTGATCCCATCTCACAGAGTTGAGTAGAAGAGAAGAGTCATAAGAGACAGAAGAAAGGGGGGACTTTGCTAATATCGGCCTGGTGACCTCATGGGTCATGGGGCCAAGAGTGACCAATAGGGGTTGAAAGTTGTGTATACGGTCAGTTTTCACACCTCGGTGTGGAGTTGAAGCACCCAGGGAGACTGAGTTCTGAAGGCCCTGCTTTGTCTCCAGAACAAATAAACATGTGGTCAGGCCTTGAGTAAACATGTAGGCCGAACTGTAGTTCACAAATACCAGGTCCCAACATACTTTAGGCATGTAAAAAGCAAGCCTCTCTGGATTCAATTAACATCTATTCCAATATCCAAAATCCAAGAATCAGCTTGTCTATGATCTGGTACTTCCTCGTGAGTTTCAAGCCCAGAGTGAGGGATGGAGAGGTGCAGGATTTCTACCTCCTGCCAACGTTATTTCCTGCGTATGCCTGCCTCTGTTGATGTGAACACGTCTGCGTGAAGAAGCTGCTACATGAAAAGGCAAAACTCTGCAGAAATTCTGACCCACTTCTGCAGATGTCCTCTGGAATCATATCTTAAAATGATTATTATTTACATGTATCTCAGCACATCGCCTTCCAGAAGCCAAGTTGTGTCCTGTTGCTGTGAGATAAAATCCATCTAGAAGTGACTGAGCCTCAGCAGGGAGGTGAGGGGTGGGGTTCTGATGAATCTGGAGACCTAGAACTAGATGAACCCATCTGCTAATTGTATTCAAGGAAGGCAAATACAGACATCAATCTGTTTCAACCATATTAAGAAATGTAAATAAATAAGTTGTTCCTCACAATAATATGCTATCTCAACATTCTCGAGTACTTACAAATGTGAATTTAATTAACATTGTTCTAATTAGAGACAAGACTCAGTACGCAAACTGTCCCTAATTATGAGAATGATCTTTGCTCTTTCAGTCAGTACAGGGGAATCTAAGCCCACCGAATTCCAATGACACATCTAATAGATTTTAAAAAACATTTTAATCCTGCTTGTAAAACTGAGAATGATAACCCATTCCCACCAACTTCTGCATATGAAATGAAAAATACTGTTTTAATTATTTGTCCATGTGTTTATTTATCTCCTGTCTCTAAGAGTTTTTACAGTCCCTACTTTTCTACAGAGCTTCAGGGGAGTCAGACAGAACAATAAATATATAAAGGCCATGTTTTACTTAATTGAGCGCTGGTACTACAGATGCATTTGTAACCACATCTTGATAAATTTGTGCATGAGATACGTGTATAAACAAAGTATTACTGCATAAACAAGTTCCAGTATGAAGGTTAAAACAATTAACCAATCAACTTGCAGAAGAGAGGCTTTTCACAGCCATAAGCTATATATGGCTGCACCAAACAATCAAATGGAAATGTGTATGATTTGATACTCAGCCTGACACATGGGGAACCTTGAAAACTTTGGGATCTCATTGGACAATTACATGATTTGTCATTACTGAAATGGTGTTAAGAGAGAAAGCACAAGACGCCTGAGGCAGAATTTGGTCATTCTCGGTTACAATTTATTTCCTTTAGAATACGTTACAAAAGACGACTGGAGAAATGTCAGGAAACATTTTCTTGCAAAAGAATATTACAAATGACCGATCCTTAAGGATTTGCTTGCATTTTGTATTTCATAATCTGACATCATATATTCTCCAAGTGTTTACCTCACCGACCTCCTGATTTTAGCTGTGTGTAAATAATACAACAAAAACCATTAGAATATCACAAAGTGAACATAACATAACATAATATACAACAGAGCAGAAAAACACATGAAGACATGAGTGAACTGGCAGAGTGGGGGGGGGGGAACCCTGTCAATGTCTAACATCCAGAGAACAAAAGAAGGGTTAAACACTGAGCTGTGGAGTTACTGTATGTTGCAGATGAACATTCACTAAAGCTGACCCATGGCACTGATTCCATCAACTATCCTCTGAGCGTCACTTCTTCAACACAAACACTGTTTTCACTCACTTCCACAAGTGACTCAAGTCCTGTGAAAATGTTTCACGTTAAAAGCCAACTGGCAGCAAGCAATTCATCCTATTATCCTACTAATGTCAAATATTGATAAAGTAACTTTACAAAAAGTAACTGAAAACAGTATTTATTTTGAGGAAGAAACTACACTACACAACTGTGTAGTAAAGGATACTATGCTACAGAAATGTACATTATACTGAATTTGTCAGGGAGACTGTTCAGTTTGCATTACCAGCTAATTAAAAGTGATCACATGATAAAATTTGGAGGATGTTTACTAAATTATGAAATAGTCTCAGAAAACTGGGGAAATCAAGGAATCAAGTCTTTTCAGCTTGTTTAAAAAAAGGCTCTGCCCCCTCAAGCAGTTATAAATTAAGGGCAGTTACTATTTCATGATTTACAGTAACTGTCCAAATGGCAATAACATTTTATTAACCCTTTAATACCCACCCATATACAGCGTGTTTGACAGGACTCTTTGATTTATTTCAATCACAGTTTGTCAAATTAAGGCTAGGTTAACTCAATCAACTTGTATTAATTAAAAAGCAGGTATAAAACACTTTTAGTTGGTCTCATTATGTATTTATACTTAACTGAAATTAATCAAACTCTGTATTTGAATTGGAAATAGTGTGAAGTACAGGTTCAAAGAAAAGAAAAGCGGGTTCATATAAAGTTCTAACTTTGGAAATTAAGGAGAGTGAAAAACATACAGAATGAAAGACAAGCAGAGTCACACTGCAAGCCATGGAAGTCTTCCAACAGCTCGTTAGGCAGGTATAAGTCTGATTAGTGTAGTGGAGTAAGAGTATGAGTAGGAGAGATGTTCCCTTATCGTCATGTTCTCTTAATTTCAGGTTTATGGAATCCTAAACTCGAGACCTTCCTATTTCATCCCTACTACTCCCCAGTCAACTGTGCCCGCCTTGGAGAAAACAGGTTCAGGGATATTTTTCTTGGATGTTTATTTCCCTCCTGATCCTGCGTTACCTGACACTATAAAAGGCAGCAGCCGCTTTTCTTGCCTCGTCTCTTTGCCTGAAGTGCTGCCCTGGTGGCCATTTCAAACACCTCCCTAACACCATCCTTCGTCTTGGCCGAGCACTCCAAGTAACCAAAGGCATTGATCCGGTTAGCCATGTCCCTTGCCTCATCTGACTTCACTGGTTCCTGCGTGGGCCGCATCAAAAAAGAAAAGGAAAATCAGCTCAACTCATAGATATCCTTTTAAAAAGTGTCAGAACATGGGATGACTTTATTTTTTGATCTCTTTACATCTTTGTATACTCTTAGCAGCTGATACATACAGTGGATACAAAAAGTCTACACACCCCTGTTAAAATGACAGGTTGTTACGATCTAAAAAAATTAGACCAAGATAAATCATGTCAGAACTTTATGGTTACACGTGTCCATTTTGAAGCTTGATCAAATTTTAGAATGCATCATTCTAAAGCTTTTTCCATTTTAAATGATTTGACTATATGCTGCTTAAAGTGGAGTGAAGTAAGCCCTAGAAAAGTGCCATTTCCAAATCATCTGCACACACAAAATGTGCAGTAGAGTATACAGCATGCTGCACATTGTCATCATCACATAAATCATTCATAATGAGTGACCTAGATATTTGACTTTGTTCTTCTCTTTAGGACTTGGCCTCTGGTTCTAACAATCATGACAACACTCTTTTTAGACTTAAGCTGAATATCATAGTGCACGTCTTAACTTGTACAGTAGCTGTAAACCAGCACTGTGAGGAGAAAAGACAACGACATCATCAGCACACTTCAGGTGGTTAACCGTTAGGGCTGCCTTAAAAAAAAGGTCCTTCCAGGACCTTCGTGGCCAAAATCTCACGCTGTAAAAACACTCTCGGCACCTTTGTGTACAACAATGGCCACTGCCTAAATCTGCTGTAATATTGAACGACATCAGTCCTGATCATGATGATCACAAATGTTCTTTAATTGTCATTATTTTAACCCTTTAAAAATACTGGTTTGTTTGAGTGACACCAGTTTTTATATTAAAAAGCCGAAAAATGTAAAAATGTTATGGAACTGAGATACATTTTTTAGGGTTGACAGAGCCTGCCATATGATACTTATGAGCTACAACATTTATGCAATTACACAGTGAAAGCTTAGCATGCTGTAACTCATACAGATATTCACAGCAAAGTTTGGGTTTCAGTTGTTACATCGTTTTGAGTATACATGTAGATGTGCACGTCATGTTTGTTTGTGCGAGTGTTGATGAGGTGTACGTGTGTGAGAGAGACAGAGAGGTAGAGAGATAGGGAGTAAAGAATTACAACATCGCACAATATTATCTCTCTGTTTGTGCAAATATACATTTAAACCGTCTATTTTGCATAGCTTTGATGCAGTACAAAAGTACAGAATATGGGAGACTCCTCGCTCTTACAGTTTCACAAACAGTTTTATCAAAATTTATTCGGTGTATTTTGACATCAGTAACCCTTGGGATTATCATGAAATTCAGTATGAACATAACCACGTTGGTTTAAACGTGTACAGGCCCCACTCACCTGTTTCATCTTCGCTAACTCTCGACGTGTGTGCTCATCATTTCGCAGGTCTTTCTTGTTTCCCACCAGAACGATAGGCACATTGGGACAAAAGTGTTTGACCTCAGGAGTCCACTTCTCTGGAATGTTCTCTGCATTGGGCACAAAGTGTTCATCTTGAATGTGGAGCAAATGGTACTTTTGTCAGAAAGCGTGGCAGGAACATGTTCCACTCTGCTATGGTCCAATTTAGATGCCTTAGTGTCCGGAGAAGTCAACAGCGCTTCTGGATAGGTAAACATAAGGCTTTTTTTTTACACAGTAAAGACATTTGTGGATGTAAATATTGTAATATCCAAATACAGTCCTATCCTTCTTTGAGGAACACTATATTTAAACATTTCAGTAATTTTCTCACACCTAACTGGTGATCCTCGGCCCATCTTTGCTCCTTAAGGACTGGGCTTTTCCTGGATGCTGCTTTTGTACTAAGTCATGATTACAATCACCTGTTGTCATCACCTATTTCAAATCCCATCATTTTGTAATCATTCTCCCTGATAACTAGCTCTAAATTGCCCCCGTCCCAACTTTTTCGGGAATGTATTGCAGGCCCGAATGACAGGAATGCATGTATAACCCTTTAACCATTTAATATCTAACCCTAACCCAAATGAAGAGAGAAAAGAGGAGGGGGGAGGGGAAGGGGTGACCAGGAACAGTTGTGTAACCATGACTTTTCAACTCTGTCAGAATAGTTCTTATAATGAAAACAATCAGAGTAATAATTACAGATGCAGATATGTTTCTAATGATAGCAGCAACATAATAAATAATAATAATTATAAATTGTTGTTGTTGTCTGAATCCTGCAGCTGTAGAGTAAGAGTTACCTGCAGAGAGAGGAAGAGACTATGTGAAGGAAAAAACACAAAGTTAGTGACATGTATTTAAATATATAAATGTGAAGCAGAGAGACAGAAAGAAGGGGAGAAGTGCTCAGTGCATGATGGGAGTTCCCCCAGCAGTATGGACCAGAGGTCTTCAACAGGGGGTCTGCGACCACTAGGGGCTTCACGGAGGTACTGCAGAAATCTTTGGTTGATTAGACAATTTTTGGTTATTTATTTTTTTAACCAATTTCCCCCCCCCCCATATATTTAATGTCTTTAAATACACATTAACATAAATCCAACATATTGTAGTGAATAGATAAATGGAGGCAGAATACGTCATCTTATAGTTTGCAATGCACACACTGCAGCTTCTAAACCTTGCACACGGATAAAATAAAAACATGAAATGTTGAACCTGTGTATTATTTGAATGGCTTAGTATTGAAAGCACAATAACAGGGTAGCTATGTTTTTACATGACAATAGGACCATTTTAATATAAAACACAATTGTATACAATACAGTAGGGAGTCCCTGCTTCATCTCTCCATCAGTTTGGGGGTCCTTGGCCTGACAAAACGTTGAAGTCCCCTGGTGTCGACCTACAGCAGCATAACTAAAGGATGGTTCAAGACTCACCTTTATCAAAAAGGAACGTTTTACATCTAACCTTAAATGTAGAGATGGTGTCTGTCTCCTCAAACCATCAATCAATTAATCAATCAATCAAATTGTATTAGTATAGCCCATATTCACAAATCACAATTTGTCTCATAGGGCTTTAACAAGGTTTGACATCCTCTTCCCTTAACCCTCAACAAGAGTAAGGACAAACAAAAAGAGACAGGGTAAAAAAAACGTAGAAACCTCAGTGAGAGCCACATGTTGGGGGTCCCAATCCCAGGATGGACATAAGTCCAAAAGATGCCATGTATAATGGAGAACATCAGAAAGATAAGGGTATTTGCAGCATTGATTAGAATAAACACTTACTGTTAATACTGTAGCATTATGAAAGGTAAATTAATTGATGGATTATTGTCGGTAATGGTCGAGTATCTGAGTGGACATATATCAAGCAGTCTTGTTGTAATTATACAATACGATCATACGATTATACGATCAGCAGCCACCACAATTGGTGGCCCCCCGAAAAAAAATATCAATGCACACAATTCTGCACAACACATTATAAGTTACAAATGCCCAAAAAAATTAGAAATAAAAGTGAATGCAATACGCTTCCGTATTCTTCTGTTGATTCTTTTTTTTACTTTGCCATTGAAATAGGCCATCACTTCTCAAAATGACTTTAATGCTGTATCTAGACCCACATACATAAATCGATTTTGTCCTGTATTGTTAAATGTTAAAATATCTAATTTATTCAAAAGGCTGTTATGTGAGGTGGAACTTCTAGCTCTAGGTCCAACCCTCCTCCTTTGATGTGCGCCGCAGGATGATGTGCTGCAGGATGATGTGCGCGGCAGGATGATGTGCGGTGATGATGTACGCCGCATGATAACTGCCGCACGATGATGTGCGCCGCAGGACGATGTGCGCCGCACGATGATGTGCGGTGATGATGATGTGCGGTGATGATGGTGTGCGGTGATGATGTGCGATGTGCGCCGCAGGATGATGTGCGCTGCAAGATGATGTGCTCTGCACAATGATGTGCAGCGCACTTGCAGGACAATGTGCACTGCAGGATGATGTGCGCCGTGCCGCATGACGATGTGCGCCGTAGGACGATGTGCGCAGCAGGACGATGTGGCCACAAGATGATGTGCTCTGCACGATGATGTGCAGCGCACTTGGAGGATGATGTGCGCTGCACGATGATGTGCGCTGCTGGATGATGTGCGCAGCACCATGATGTGCGGTGATGATGAGCGCCTCACGACGATATGCGCCACAGGACAATGTGCACTGCAGGACGATGTGTGCTGCAGGATGATGTGCGCCGTAGGATGATTTGCTCCGCAGGATGATGTTTGCTGCAGGATGATGTGCACAGCAGGATGATGTGCGCCACAGGATGATGTGCACCGCAGGATGAAGTGCGCCGCATGACGATGTGCGGTGATGATGTGCGCCGCAGGATGAAGTACGCCACAGGACAATGTGCGCCGCAGGATGAAGTACGCCACAGGACAATGTGCGCCCCTGGATGATGTGGCCCGCAGGCTGATGTGCGCCACAGGATGAAGTGCGCCACAGGACGATGTGCGCCGCACAATGATGTGTGCCCACGATGATGTGCGCCGCAAGACGATGTGCACCGATGTGCGCCCCAGGATGATGTCCACCGCAGGATGATGTGCGCCGCACGATGATGTGCAGTGATGAAAGGGTTCAGTTTCACCACGTTCCACACTAGAGGTCTGGAAATGTCTCGATTCTTAGATGCATCACGATGTGGACTCTGCATCGATGAAGAGACTGAACTCAATGACTCATGAGGTGCTGTCATTTGCCAGCACCTCGGCACACAAAACACACTGAGGACGTTGCACAGTCTGCCAGTGATGGTGAAACCAAACTGCAAATAGCTCTCGTCATATTTGCAAAGCTTTGGCTTCTTCACAACTGTCGCATCGGTTGCCTGAAGGCCTAATTATAGTCCTGCGACTGCAACCGCGGAAGGCCACGCAGCTGCATCGACGGACTCGTTTTGGTTTATACTTCTCTAACGTGCTGCGCGTGTTGCAACGCAATTCACCGCCAGAACCATAGGCGGAGTAACGTTTGTTTTCAAAGACAAAACACACAAAGAAGAGACGTCTTCTTCTTCGTCGACTGTTTATTTACATCGCCACTCCGGCTCCTCATAGCCTATTTCTGGCGGACAAATCGGCCAGTCAGTGACGGGTTATACAAGTGGTCATACTTTCGGATCTCTTCTGCCAAGTGCTCTTCTATTTGGTCCATATTCGTTCTTCTAAATCTTCCGTGATTTCCGCGTATTGTGGGGCATGAAACCGGAAACTAGACCCCGGACGGGATGTAGTAAGCAGACCAATCACAAGCCTTGCGGGCTGCGTGAGGCTCGCGTCGCTTTGTCGTTTAGTTAGAAAAATTGGCGGACACACGCAAGCCCGCAGAGGGGACGAAAGGGGCGTGTTGCGTGTCTTGCGTGCATGCAACCCGACTATAATTTGGCCTGGGTTAGGGTTAGGAAATTTTTAATAAGCTTCCAAATATGTTACATTATGAATCCATTCGTCCTTTTTCACAGATTTTCCCTTTAATTTTCTCAGTTATTCTACAGTAAAAGTACCCAAAAATTTGTATGAGCAAAGTCAGAGACACCGTGAACAGGAATCCACGCGAAGTAGCTTATAACCTCTCAAGGAATATTTTTTATGAGCTTCCAAATATGGTAACATTATGAATGCATTGGGCCACTTCCCAGATTTGCCCTTTCATTTTCTCAGTTATTCTACAGTAAAAATACACAAAAAATTGTATGAGCATAGTCAGAGACACCATGAACAGGAATTCACTCGATGTCACTTATAACCTCTCAAGGAATATTTTTAATCAGCATCCAAATATTGTTACATTATGTACACATTTTTTTTTTTTTTTACAGACTTGCCCTTTAATTTGCACTAAAAATACATGATACTTGACATGAGCAGATACGCCATGAAGATTTAAAAAATAAAAAAATAAAAAATAAAGTTATATTTGTAGTAATTTTAGGCCGTTTCAGCCAAACATGCTGTTTTACCGTAAAGCCACAAGTAGACGCGCAAAAAAAACCCGGTGGCGGCTGGCTTCCCAGATGACGGCTCACTTTACTGCAGTCCCAAAACCGCCACGGCGGGGAAGGGGTCCAGTCAGTAACATGTATTGATGAGATATTATTTGAACAACACAGTGTTCTGAGCTCTTTCATACATGAAGGGACTTGATTGTTAAGGGCTTTGTGTGTGAGGAGCAGGATCTCTATTCTGAATTTAATAGGGAGTCAATGCAGAGAAGCTGCAGGAGTAATATGATGGGAATCACTGATAAGAATGAATATCTGACTAGATGAACTTTAATCTGCCAGTGTATCTAATTTTAACATAATCAGCTTCATCATAAAAACTTGAAGCAAAAAAAAGTATGTTAAGATACACGATATGCTTAATAATTTTTATTGACACACAATCATATTTCATTATTTTGAATACACCCTCAACATCTTTTGCATTTTGCATTTCATGGAAAAAATAGGATCTGATTCGTTTGGTTCAGGTTTCACGGAAGTATAATCATAGGTTGTGAAATTCAACTAATAGGAAATCTATAAGTAAGTGTGAGAAGGTTAATTTGTCTTTTTTCATAAAACTTAAACTGGACCCAAAGAGAGAAGAATAAGCTTTGTAAAGATATCCCCTTATCTCTTATTCAGTTAATCCAAAACAATTGAATGCAATCTAATGTAAATCTGGATTGCCCAATTTAGTGATTGATAAGTGTAACCTAAATGTTAAAACTTTAACAACACATTTATAAGGGCTGTCTTGAAACTCATCCTTTGTCATGATTTTAATCAAATATGTCAAATGGGCGATTTCTCCAAAGATCAAGGAGACCAACTTTACACACAATACACAAGGTTCCTACCATGTGGCAGAATTTCTTTAAAAAATGTGTTTAATTTTGGTTTATGTGTGTGTGTGTGTATGCGCGCGTGTGTGCGTGCGTGTGTGTTTGTTTGGTTTCTTATATTTGTCCAAATATCCCCTTTCATAAACCTGTTATCTAGTCTAAACTTTATGGTCTTTGTCATTGTTTATGTGTATTTCAATAAAAAGAGGAAAAAATGTCCTCATTTCTGTGTACAAGCCGCGGCAATCACGTGACCAGGTCACCGGAAGTTGGCTTTTATGAACCAATGAGCGACGAGTTGATGAACAGGACGTCAGTTATTGGTCAGTTTCAATTTAAAAGCTAACGTCACATCCCTCCGCGCAGTGCTCCAAGTCCGATCGTACAGAGAAAAGAGTGTCGGTAAGTTACAACTCTTCTTTCATATTCAGTGAAACATCAGAATCTGTGAATTCAAGCTGATCTCTGATCAAATGACTGAATCGATACTGAACGTGTGTGAGTCTTTGGTTCATTTAACGACCTGACTCTTCTGAAGCAGCTCATGTTTAAGCTTAGCTAGCGTTAGCCATTTGCTTCCTCCATAACATGAACCTAACGGAGACTAGAGCGCATACGAAGAAACTGTCTCCGGAGACATTCACTGACTGAATGTTACGAACCTTTTCATTCTTAAAGATAAACCAGGTTCTCTGTTATCTGTTCCGCTTCGGTCCTGTTCTTAACTCAGCACAGATAGTTATCGTGTGTAAACTAGTGGTTAAACACATGTTGAGGCAGTTTAACTCACTGTAATGTCGCATGTTTTCTAAAGGTTCGTGTTGAATAATGGCGGAAAGCGACTGTGGCTATGATGAACGATACGAGTTCGATGCTCCCTCCCACGTCGTCGACTTGAAGGAGCTGGAGAATAACGACAGTGATGATCAGTGGTTCGGTGAGTCTCAGTGTGACTTCAGTTTAACATTGACCTGCTCAGACGGTAGTAAACACTTGTTGGACCTTCGTTGACCAGCTGAACGCTGAAGCTGTGTCCAGTCCTGATGAGCAACCCTGGTTCTACATGTTGCTAAAATACAATGAGGACAATCAAACACTCAACTTAATCTTAGTGCAGACAGTTTCTCTCTTGTTACTACTCACCCAGGCTCTGAAACTGAGGGTGCAAACAGTCTGTATGAAAGAATAACCAATATGTAAGTGTTTTAACCTACATGTTCACATCTACTTTCTCTGTCTCTCATGCAGAACAACAGGTCGGGGGCCTAACTACACCTTTAAGACCTGACTGGTCCATTATGAGAGGCAATACACCCAACCTGCCCAAAGCCATCGTGATTTCTCAAATCAAGACGGATGTAGACAGTGGTTAGTTAACTTTGCATTATAACCAAGTACAAATTATGCACTCCTTATTTTCTGTTAAGCTACTTAAAGGTGGTTTTAAAAGATTGCTTGGTCCTAGTGTGAGTTCCTCTGGTCTTCTGTAATTCAGTAACCTCATGACTTGGTCAATGTGAATCCATGTGGACTGATTAATGTTCCAGGTCCTGGCACATCCACATCTCCACCCCCAAACGTTGTCACATCCTGGGGAGCTGGAACTGCGACTCATGCTAATGGCCGACCAAAGAGGAGGACGGCGAATCAACCCCCTGCCCAGCCAAGCAGGTGCAGTTCTAGGGATGGCTACACATGCAGTACAGTGTGATCGACGTGTGCTGCCACAAGCTTCACAGTACAACAAATGAAACTGGTGCTGGAGTCTGCAGCTTTATTCGTGCACGCTCTTGAGCAAACCGATAAAACATTTGTATTAGCATCCAATGGCAAGACTGAATTAAACATGAGACAAAGTGCACAGAGGCCAAAGGTTAATGTTCTGCTTGTTTCTACTTTGTTTAAAGTTGACACTCAGTCAGGGGAAACGGTAAATTTACAATCGGGTGGTTGGGGACTTCAGATTAAGTTGTTAGCAACGCTGAACTTTTGATGTAATTCAATTTATCTTTTATTCCCCCCCCCTCATTTTAGGATTTCAAAACGTAAAGTGACAACAACCGGTTCAGCTCCTACACAGTCGGCTGCACCACCATCAAAGAAATCCAAACCGTAAGTTTCATGATTGTCCTTTCATCCCAAGACATTTATAGATTCAGTACTAGTAGTTCAAATGATTGTGATGCCTTGTCTGCTCCCCACTTTGTATCCCCTTTTTGGTTGTGTTTCATTCATGTTTTCTACTGCGGCTGTTTGTTTTAGGAGTCCTGTTGCCAGACCAGCTCGAAAATCCAGTAGTGTCCTCCACAGAAATGGACAAAGGAATTCCAGAATTGCACCTAAGACTGGGAAGACAGAGTAAGAAGAATTATATTCAGACTGTGTGATTTTAAAAAAATCCTGAAGGGACTGATGCACCTGCTATAGGTCTCAGTTACTTCAGGGCCCTTTGAACATGTTGATTTGGTCTCAAGTCAATTTATGTTTGAACTAGATTCTCGGGATACCAGGGATCGGCTGGTTGCCTTTTTATGTACATGCAGAATCTGTCGGGATGGTTTTGTCTACTCCAAAACAGAAGTCTGTAAAAAACTAGGAGATAGTGTCCTCAATCTTAAGTATCTTAATAGTATTGAATGTATAGAAGTGGAGATTTTACTTTAAATGAGACTGAGAGGTTTTTTTTAAACAGGCTGTGCAGCTCTGAAGAACAGGAGCTGGAGCGCATCGAGATCCTCCAGAAGAAAGTAGCTCTGCACCTCAGACAGAACGAGGCCAGCTACAAAGCTGCTCTGGCTGGCAGTGAGTGGATATTAGTGACTGACTTTATATGGCTGCAGTTAATTCAGTTCAATGTGCTGATTAACTAGCTGTTAGTTTGTACCATTTGAAAATGACTGTTAAATGGAATCAAGATTCACTTTGCTTCTTGACTGAAACTTGTCTCTGTTATTTCAGATCCACCCCCAAAGAAGGTGGCCCTGTCCACGACTGTGCCTAAAGAATTCAATTTCACCACAGACAACCGCATTAAGGCGACTACTTCATCCAGTACAGCAGATAAAGAAGTGGACTTCATCAGTCAGCTTCGCAAACCTTCCTCTCCAGTAAGTTCTTATAATCCAACTGATCAAGATTCTGAATATACTCAGATTTCGTTGCCTTAATTGTCTTCAGCTCATCCTGTCTCTATAGACCTAGAGTTCAGTTCTAATGTCTTTATTGAGCAGTAATATGATCGTTTAAAAGTAAACAAATGGATATAATAAAAGCTCTTCAAACCACTTTAAACTTTATTTGAAACATTTTTTTTTTTAAGGTAAAGGCCATGAAAGGTGCCACTATACCCCAACCCTTCAACCTGTCGACAGGCAACAAGAGAAAGGTGGAGGGGTCAGGTGCCTATGTTCCCATGGCTCAGCAGATTGAGCAGTACCAAAAACGAACCCCTGACCGCTACCATCTGCGTAGTCGCCAGAGTCAAGAGAGGGGGCCACATCCAGTGAAGGGCGACCAGCTGAAGCTCACCCAACCTCATACCCCACACCTGATGACCCGCCAGAGGAGCCGGCCCACTACTGTGAAGAGCAGTGCTGAGTTGGAGGCTGAAGAGGTGGACCAACTTCACAAGTAAGAGCCTGTTCTTCATCACACCATAACGTCTTTGTCACTTTCTTAAACTGGTGGTTATACCTGCTCTCTGGACCCTTCAACCAAATGTGCACTAAATGCGAGAAGTCACACTAGAGCTGCTTCCGACATGAATTCAACTCCAGAGAGTCTCCACAAGTTCTCCTGAATATGGCCGTGTTTGAACGCAAAGGTCAATCTTTCTCAACCTGGCCCCCAGATTTTAAGTCTGAGGAAAATCAGGTGAATTTAATGTGAGAACCCCTGCTGGATTCACAGCGAGTGAGTGGGGGGGGTGGTAGGTAGGTAATGTTGACTCTAACAACGAAAACAAATATGGCTCAGTGAAAAAGGGGTGTCATGAACATAGAAGACACCAATGAAAAGGTCTAGAGAGTTTGCGCCTAAATAATGTGCAGGATTTCTTGCTGTTATGAACCTCCAGCTGTGTTTTGCATATGTGAAAAAAAAACCTGCGGCTAAAGTCCGGACCCATCTCTCCCGACTAAATCCGCAGGTGATGTCTGAAAATGGCATAGGAAACGTGGCAACCTGTGAAAGCATGTAAAAAGATGCGGGAACTGTATGGAAAGATGTATTGTTTTAGATGGATCAAAGAGCCATGGCTCAGTCATTTATTACTCCCTCCACTTTCTCCTCCAGAGGGTCTTGGTCAAGTTCATATTATGAGCAAACAGTGTTAAAACTGTAAATGTTGCCTGCTGTGAATGAATCGTTGTCATCTTATTTGCCCATATCAATTTATTGCAATTCAACAATGGTTTCATTTCATGTTGGGGATAGAATACTGTTAAGATGAATATGGAATTTTAAACGAGCTTTATAACAATATGAGAACCATTTCTGTTTGAAGAGAGCTATGACTTACTAGAACTTAAGAGTCCCCATTAAAAATTAAGGGTTGTTGGCCCATATTTTCTTTTCAATAAGGAAAAGCATGAAGTTCCATTTTTCTCATGTGACTAAATCAACGTGAACAACATTCATTAATATCTGTGATGGTGCAAAAGAAAAGTGACACAGAATGACTCATTAACATAAAATACATTTTGAGCTGCTGACATAAATCCTACAACTTGTTCCAGAAAGAGAAAACTCCATCAGAACAGCAGTGAGGACAAAATGTGAAAACTAAAGTACATGAAGTGCTTAGCACCTTAACTGGTGTCTCTGGCTCTACTGGAGGTTCTTGCACTGGCTGAGCAGGCTTAACACGCTCGCAGCCTGATACTTATCATCTCAGTACATGGCTAAAAATTGATGTCGTGCTGCCTTACATGTGAGGTTGGACTCGAGGTGCAACTCTACTGGCAACTTCCCGCATTTACTACTCTTGTCACTTAAAGCACTGACTGTTCACTTGACACTGCTGCTCAGACGCTAACTATGCACGCTGAACCCTAGCTTGTATTAAAACATAGGCGCTGTTTTGTCCATGCATGATGACGACATCAAGGTTAGGCAGATAAATACAAAGCTCCTGGCAGGTAGCCACATCCTTGCAGAGATATTATGGGGTTGGGGGGGGGGGGGTTACAGAGTGATGAGCCAAACAAAAATGAATCTTTCTCCTTAACATACAAGTGTGGCTGCAATCTAATGTTAAATGGGAAATATTATGAAAATTCCACTTTTGTAGTGCTTCTACACGTTAATTTGGGTATCTGGCATGTCTATCGTCCCAAAAACTCTAGAAAAAAAACGCGATTTGTTATGGTTCCTCTATGTCAGAAACGATACGCTAGATGGTGTCGAATTCCATTACGACCGAAAAATACATCATGTTCCAACCATGCCCATGTAGGGAGTCTCGCTACATGGCCTTGGACCACCCCCCCACCATCACCACTCAAAACAGGTCAATCTGAAGAGGGCTGTTTTAGACGAGGTGAAAAGGGTGCTGTTTTTATTGATCCTTGTGGTATTTTGACCAAAATATGTTAGACATTTCATTAAGACCCTAAGGAACCATATCAACTGTGGTAAAATTGGCATACGATGGGTCCTTTTTAACTATTAAAGTTCAAGCTACAAATACTGAGCTGACACCCTGTCTTAAAGTGTCTGACGGGCTCAGGCTTTATTTAATGTCTAACGCTGATGGTGTTTCAAATTTATCAATTGGAAAATGCATCATTGAGTTTCATGGGCCATTAATTAATTAATCTTATGTTCTAATCCCAGGTTTAAATTCAAGGCTCTGGAGCTAAACAGGAAACTGCTGGAAGGTGCAGAGCATTTGAAGAAGCCAGCTGTGAAGGAACCCACAGTACCGGAAGGCTTCGAGCTGCAGATTGAAAAAAGGCTCCAGGAGAGACAGATTTCTAAGAATCCTGAGGAAGAAGAGAGGCCACATACCTTTAAATCCCAGCCTCTGCCCAAGAGGATCTTGGAAGGAGTCGTGGTGAGTTTGAAACCTGCTGCTGACACTTCAATTTCAGCTACAGGCTTCACATTAAACTTGTACTGACAACATGGAGCTTTTAAGGTTCGTCCCATAAATAAACGCAAGTCGATTTCCTCCTGTCAACAGGGAGTGCCAGAAAGGAAAGTTCTGCATCCAACTGTTCCAGAGTCTCCAGCTTTTGCTCTGAAGAAGAGGGTTCGTGTTGATCGCAAGGTCGAGGAAGTAAGGACACATTTGTTTGTCTTGTATGGAAAGCAACTTCAATATTTATTGACTTTACTGGATATTCATCAAGAATATTCACATGTCCACAATAACCAGGACAAATATCGTTCATATGTGTTGGGCATGACATCTTTCAGCATGCATGTGTCAACTATTCCAGGCCTTTCCACAAAGATATAGATGTAATTGGGAGAAGTGATCTGAGGGGTGATAATTCTAGTTCAGATGTCTATAAAATGTAGTTTAGCTCAAGTAACCAGACACAACTGCCAATCTGGTTATCAGCTTTTGAGAAATCCCGGTCACAGAAAGAAATGGACTGAAGCTCAATCAATCAAATTTTATTTGTATAGCCCATATTCACAAATCACAATTCGTCTCATAGGGCTTTAACATGGTGTGACATCCTCTGTCCTTAACCCTCAACAAGAGTAAGGAAAAACTACTAAAAACCCTTTTAACAGGGTAAAAATACGTAGAAACCTCAGAGCCACATGTGAGGGATCCCTCTCCCAGGACGGACAGAAGTGCAATAGATGTCAAGTGTAGGAAAACATCATCAAGATAAAGGTTTTAGCAGCATTGATGAGGGTAAACATTTTTGAAGGATAACTTCAATACTATATGTCAAGCAGTCCTGCTGCAATCATAGTCTATGGTCAGCAGCCAGCAAGATAATGATCCGCCATCCTGATCAGATCCACTATAGTCCAGTCATTGTCCACTGCCGCTTATTAGGATCCATCATCAGCCGCCGACCTCGGTCGTGGTCCACCACCATTATATGATGCCAACGCGACACAGGATCCGCCATTACCACTAAGATCGCGGGTGTGCGTGTGTAACAGCTGTTTTTGTGGAGCTTTGTTAGAAAATAGCACCCGAACGTGTTCCAGGAGCCCCCCCCCCCCCCCGGTCTCCGGCTGCATTGTACCCGTGCTTGGGTGCTCGCTCAGCGGACAGCCTCTCCTGCGATGCCCGGGTGGCGAGGAGCAGGAGGGGGGGGGAAGAGAGCTGCGCCTTATAACTTTTGTGGCCCGTACAGATTTGCTCCACGCACCCCGAGCTATACGAACCAGTGCCGGTCACCAGCAGCTTCTGTCGCTCGCTTTAAAATAAACTCATACTCGGGGTTTTAAGTGCATTTCACCACAAAAGGTGTGTGTCACTCAAAACAGGTCAATCTGAGGAGGGCTGTTTTAGACAGGGTAAAAAGGGTGCCGTTTTAAATGATCCTTGTGGTATTTTGACCAATTTCTTTTACAGACATTTCATTTAGGAACCATTTCAACTTGCGGTAAAATGGGCTTTAAGTAAGATAAATGGAGTGGGAGGGAGGGAGAGAACTGCTCAATGCATGATGGTCCAATATTTCTTTGTAGGTATTAAATTTGAAGATTAAGTGTTTCAACACCCGTTGGGAAAGAATCATAGCAAATCATTTTTATTAAGCGTCACTTTATTGTGACTTGATGTGACGCATCAGATAAAGAGGTCATATATTGCATTCACTCTTGCAATCAATACGAATAGAGATTAAATCTACACCTGATTTGGATTAACCAATCATTCATCATGACCCCTTGGGTCGCTGACACAATAAGGACCACTTACCCTTAACCATGGCATCAAACTGTAATCTACAGGTCTGCAGATACTATGCTGCATGTAGTAATTCCCAGCACTTGGCAATTACATTGTAGATGTTTGAATCTGTTTAGGTTCAGAAATGTGAAAGTACATATTTAATAAATGGTCTCTCCAACTGGAGAATTCTCCATCTGCTTTTTTCTTTTACTGACTTGAATTTAAAAGTGGTTGAACAAAGCGCCATCACATTCTGCTCTGTCATTTAAAACATATTTTCAGTGTTTTCTGTTCTTTATAGATGAAAATTAAAATCGAAAACTGATCAGAGTAATTGATATTAATCAATGTATGCAGCACCAACTGTAACAAACTCCTCCCCCTGCTCAGACTCCTGTAAATTACCCAAACCTGCTTTGGTATCTTGTAGGTAAAACAGCCGTCACCAATCAAGGCCCTCCCAGTGCCTTACTTTGGCCTCCCCTTCCAGCCGCGGCTCCCAGAGCACCACCATGTGGAGGTCTGTCCTTTCTCCTTTGACGAGAGGGAGCGAGAGAGGAGGGCAATGAAAGAAAAGAGGCTGGAGAAGAAGAATGAAGAGGTGAGTCTCACTTCCTCAGCCACTGTGTCTTTATACTGGATGTTTTATAGGAAGTTTTCAATTACTTTCCTCTGAACCTTTCAGGTCCCCCAGTTCAAGGCCCAGCCGCTGCCAGATTTTGAGTCTGTGATTCTCCCTGAAAAGAAGAAGCTGGAGGCCACAAAGCCGGAACCCTTCAGACTTCTCCTCGATGAACGTGGTTCTGTGAAGAACAGTCGCTGGGAGCTGATGGTATGATGGATCTGCCTCTGAACGCACACAAGCACCTTTTATTCTTCACACATTTACACATGATTTCTGTGCCTCGTAGGTGAAAGGAGAGCAGAAGCAACAGGAGGAAGCAGCAACATTCAAAGCCAGGCCCAACACTGTCATTCATAAAGAACCTTTCCAGCCCAAAAAGCCAGAGCGAGCTACAGCAGGTAGGACTGACATTTAATTTTCTCCTCTTCATGAGAGCCTGATGAAGCTACATGTAGAGTTTCCACTGGACTCTGTTCCCATCAGGTAGAGTGATGGTCTCACAGGAGCTGAGTCAGTTCTTTACTGAAGACACAGCCTCTTCAGTCCTAACTCTTCATCAGTGTCTTCATCACAATCAGTATTTTTTTACTCCAACTGATCAGTGTGAGTTTTATTTTCTGATCAGTGGAAACATTAAAAGTTATATACTATAATCCAAATGAATTTGACGTTTTCAACAGTTTTTCTATGAAAATATTGTTGATCGCAGATTCATGCTCAAGGCCTGATTTATAATTTGATCACATGATCAGGTATTGAACATTGTATGTGACGGTGAAGCAGCAGCAGCCTCCTGCTCCGAGCCTCCTACACTATTGTGAGCTCACTGTGCTCCTGTCGTCTTGACTATCGGTCACTTCTCTCTTAAGTCCCCCTCTCTTCCACAGCTGTGGTGAATTTTGAGCTGTCGACAGAGCGACGTGCCAGGGAGCGCCAGGAGTACGAGCGACTGGTCAGCGAGAAGGAGGCTCTCAGGGAGCTCATGGAGGAGGAGCAGAGACAAGAGGAGGAGCAGCGACAAAAAGAGGAGATCACCAGGCTGCGGCAAGAACAGGTCACTTTCAAACACAACAGCGTTCATTGAGAGAAGATGAGAGAAAATACAATTTGAGCTATATTTCATTCTATAATCTACATAATGTGACACCGTTCTTCTTTGTTGATAAATCACTGCTGAATAAAAGTTTTATTGATGAGCCTTGGTATTGAAACCAATTAGCAGTTTGAATGTTGTATATAAAACATGGATTTCTATAAACTGAGTGTGTTACGACTGTGACTGGCTCAGATGCTGTTTGTGTGACA
The DNA here is from genome assembly GCF_947347685.1 of Pleuronectes platessa. Classification (NCBI taxonomy): domain Eukaryota; kingdom Metazoa; phylum Chordata; class Actinopteri; order Pleuronectiformes; family Pleuronectidae; genus Pleuronectes; species Pleuronectes platessa. The sequence goes on along the minus strand of NC_070631.1, from coordinate 27,163,857 downwards.
CTCTCTCTGTATCTCCTCTGCAGGTTTGCAAGGCTCAGCCCATCAGACACTACAAACCTGTAGAAGTGAAGAAGAGTGACGTTCCTCTCACGGTCCCTCACACTCCAAAGTTTTCTGATCGGTTCCGCCTGTGATCAAACCTTATTTCTGTTGGAAATGTTTGAAAAACCGTTGAAACGTATTTTGTTTTTTTATCTTCTTCCTGTTGAGCTTTAGATTTTAACCACACGCTGTATATAATGTTCTTGCTACATTAAGTCTTTATAAAAGTCAATAAAATTTGTAACGTTTAGTGAACATGTGTATTGCCTGCATAATACCTGTCATCTTCAGCTTTCAACCAGCGGCGGTTCCTCTCCAATTTCTTGGGGTCAAATTTGTTTTGATGACAGATGAATTATTTAATATTTTTTAATCAATCGGAATCCAATGTTATTTGTATAGCCCATAGTCACAAATATATATAGTAAGGAAAATTACCCCAAAACACCTATTGGGGCGGGGGGGGGGGGCGAGACGACGTAAAATCTCATAGGGTCATATGTGAGGATCCCTCTCCCAGGACTGACAGAAGTGCAGCAGTTTTCACATGCTCTACAATGACTGAAATAGACACAATTTAATCCCTATTTGAAGTTCCTGTGTGTAAGGTTTAGGTGAAAGGGATCTATTGGCTGAAATTTAATATAAAATAATCTTAGTGATGTTTTCATTTGTGTGTTTTGCCTGTATTGTACAAATGTTTTTTTTTTTTTTTACCCTATAATGGGACCCTTATATTTCAATACTTACATCCTGAGCGGGTCCTCTATATGGAGGCACCATGTTTTTTTGCAGTTGTCCAAACTGGACAAATTAAACATCTTTTGAGTTTTTCGGACAACTGAAGGCTAACACAGGTTCCCTTTCATGTTTGGAAGGGGCGTGTGAGGGGTATTCAGCTGCAACATGCAACTTCACCACTAGATGTCACTAAATACTAAACACTGATCCTTTAAATCTCTTAAATGCAAAGTGATATATTAACCACTCTTTAAAATTCAAGAATGTTCACTAGTTCCTTGGGGAACTTGGCAAGTGCCTCACACATTCCTGTTGTATTGCATTTCACATACAGTGCCTTGCATAAGTATTCACCCCCCTTGGACTTTTTCCCATTATGTACTGTTACTAACTGGAATTCAAATAGACTTAAATAAACTTTTTCCCGTTTGATCAACAAAACATGCATAGTACTTTGGAGGTGCAAAATAAATGTTATTGTGACACAAACAATAATGAGAACAAAAAAGTTGACATCTGTTGGGTGCATAAGTATTCACCCCCCTGTGTCAATACTTGGTAGAACCCCCTTTCGCTGCAATTACAGCTGCAAGTCTTTTGGGGTATGTCTCTACCAGCTTTGCACATCTAGAGATGGAAAGGTTTGTCCATTCTTCTTGGCAAAAAAGATGAAGCTCAGTCAGATTGGATGGAGACCATCTGTGAACCGCAATCTTCAAGTCTGGCCATAGATTCTCTATTGGATTGAGGTCTGGGCTTTGACTGGGCCATTTTAAGACATTAACATTCTTTAATCCAAACCATTCCTTTGTAGCTCTGGCTGTATGTTTAGGGTCATTGTCCTGCTGGAAGATGAACCTCCGCCCCAGTCTCAAGTCTTTTGCAGACTGCATCAGATATTCTTCAAGGATTTCCCTCTATTTGGCTCCATCCATCTTTCCCTCTATTCTGACCAGTTTCCCTGTACCTGCTGAAGAGAAGCATCCCCACAGCATGATGCTACCACCACCATGTTTCACTGTTGGGATGGTGTGCTCAGGGTGATGGGCAGTGTTGGGTTTTCGCCACACATAGCGTTTTGCATTGAGGCCAAAAAGTTCAATTTTGGTCTCATCTGACCAGAGCACCTTCTTCCACATGTTTGCTGTGTCTCCCACATGGCTTCTGGCAAACTCCAAACGGGATTTTTTATGGATCCCTTTCAACAATGGCTTTCTTCTTGCCACTCTTCCATAAAGGCCAGATTTGTGGAGTAGACGACTAATAGTTGTCCTGTGGACAGATTCTCCCACCTCAGCTGTGGATCTCTGCAACTCCTCCAGAGTAACCATGGGCCTCCTGGTTGCTTCTCTGATTAATTTTCTCCTTGTCCGACTCTTCAGTTTGGGTGGACGGCCTCCTCTTGGTAGGTTTGCGGTTGTGCCATATTCTTTCCATTTTCTTATGATGGATTTTAAGGTGCTCAGAGAGATGTTCAAAGCTCTGGATATTTTTTTATAACCTAACCCTGCTTCATATTTCTCCACAACTTTATCCCTGACCTGTTTGGTGAGCTCCTTGGTCTTCATGATGCTGTTTGTTCAGTATTGATCTCCAACAAACTCTGAGTCCGTCACAGAACAGGTGTATTTATACTGAGATTAAATTGCAGACAGGTGGACCCTATTCACTAATTATGTGACTTGCAAATGTGACTTGTGAATGCAATTGGTCGCACCACATCTTTGTTAGGGGTTTCACAGTAAAGGGGGTGAATACATATGCACTCAACACTTTTCAGATTTTTATTTGTAAATAATTGTGTAATATTTCCCCCCACTTCCAAATGATGCACTATTTTGTGTTGGTCCATTACATAAACTCACGATGAAATAAATTTTAATCTGTGGTTATACCATGACAAAATGTAGAAAAGTCCAAAGGGGGTGAATACTTATGCAAGGCACTGTAAGACAAGAGTCACAACCTGATGACATTTACACAGAAATCATGACTTATTATCACAGCGCCCCCTGGTGGAAACAGGAAATGTCTTGTGTTTGGAACTTCTTACACCTGGATGTATTCCTCCTCATCCACTTTTCGCAACCATGTCAAACTGTCTAATGGCTCAAGACATTGATAATGTAGGCATAAGATTACTGGGACTTTCTTTCAAACGCCATATTAGTGCCGTGGCATCAAAGTTCAGCAACTCGCCGTGACACACGAAATCTCTGTAACTACCATGTTCATGAGTCTATCTCCCTAAAACTACATTTATGTGACAACAGCCCCCCGCTGCAGACATTCAGATAGTTTTCAGAAATGGGTGTGGCAAAATAAATGACTAGCGCCCCCGAAAAGGCAGCCCCAGCACTACGATTGGCCGACATCTACAAAAATCGATAGGGACATGTCTCTTTTCATGACAAAGAAATACATCTATTGGATATATATGCTGGACCAAACCGGAAGCCCACCATTTTTGGATTTGATGGCCATTTTGGCCATTTTCTACAAGTTTACTCTTAACTTGTCCTTGGGCTTTCATCAGATCAACTTCAACCTCTGTGAATGTCATCTCAACAAGATGGAGAAATAAACTGACTGGGTATATTTGATTTAGCCACACGGTGTGACCGTGGCGTAGCATTTTGATGACGCGCCATCAAAACACCTCTCCTGGAACCGTCACCTTATCGTGGTGGAGAGGTTTGCGTGTCCCTGTGAACCTGAGGGCTGTGTTGTCTGGAGCCTTGTGCTCCTGGTAGGGTCTCTCATGGCAGAGTGGTCTCAGGTGAGGGGCCAGACTAAGAATGGTTCAAAAAAGGTTCAAAAAAGCCTCAATGAATATCGACGGAAGAGGAGATGTGACCCGGCCCGGAGGAAGCCCGGGGCCCCCGTCTGGAGCTAGGCCCAGACGGAGGGCTCGATGGCGAGCGCCTGGTGGCCGGGTTTGCCACGGAGCCCGGTCGGGCACAGCCCGAAGAAACTACGTGGCACCCCCCCTCTCTTCATCTCATGGGCCCACCACCTGTGGGAAGACCCGTTGGGGTCGGGTGCGCAGCCACATGGGTGGCAGCGAAGGTCAGGGGTCTCGACGGACCAGACCCGGGCGGCAGAAGCTGGCTCTGGGGACGTGGAACGTCACCTCGCTGTGGGGAAAGGAGCCGGAGCTTGTGAGGGAGGTGGAGCGCTACCAGTTAGATCTGGTGGGGCTTACCTCCACGCACAGTCTCGGCTCTGGTACCGTACTCCTGGATAAGGGTTGGACTCTATTCTTCTCCGGAGTTGCCAGGGGCGTGAGGCGCCGGGCGGGTGTGGGGATACTCATAAATCCCCGGCTGAGCGCCGCGGTGTTGGAGTTTACCCCGGTAGACGAGAGGGTCGCCTCCCTGCGCCTAAGGGTTGTAGGGGGGAAAACTCTGACTGTTGTTTGTGCGTATGCACCAAACAGCAGCTCAGAGTACTCGGCTTTCTTGGAGACCCTGAATGGAGTCCTGCATGGGGCTCCAGTAGGGGACTCCGTAGTTCTGCTGGGTGACTTCAACGCCCACGTGGGCAACGATGGAGATACCTGGAGAGGCGTGGTGGGGAGGAACGGCCTCCCTGATCTGAACCCGAGCGGTCGTTTGTTATTGGACTTCTGTGCTAGTCATGGATTATCCATAACAAACACCATGTTCGAACATAAGGGTGCTCATAAGTGTACCTGGTACCAGAGTACCCTAGGCCGAAGATCAATGATCGATTTTGTGATCGTGTCATCTGATCTGAGGCCGCATGTTTTGGACACTCGGGTAAAGAGAGGGGCGGAACTGTCAACCGACCACCATCTGGTTGTGAGTTGGATCAGGGAATGGGGGAAATTTCCGGATAGACCTGGTAAGCCCAAACGAGTAGTGCGGGTGAACTGGGAACGTCTGGAGGAGGCCCCCGTCCTAGGTATCTTCAACTCACACCTCCGGCGGAGTTTTTCTGGCATTCCTGTGGAGGTTGGGGACATTGAGCCGGAGTGGGCAGTGTTCAAAGCCTCCATTGCTGAAGCTGCGGCGGCTAGCTGTGGCCTCAGGGTCTTAGGTTCCTCAAGGGGCGGTAACCCTCGGACACCGTGGTGGACACCGGTGGTCAGGGAAGCCGTCCGATTGAAGAAGGAGGCCTTCCGGGATATGATATCCTGGAGGACTCCTGACTCGGTTGCAGGGTACCGACAGGCCCGAAGGGCTGCAGCTGCTGCCGTGTCGGAGGCTAAGCAGCGGGTGTGGGAGAAGTTCGGAGAGGTCATGGAGAAGGACTTTCGGTCGGCACCAAAGTGTTTCTGGAAGACTATCCGGCACCTCAGGAGGGGGAAACGGGGAACCATCCAAGCTGTGTACAGTAAGGATGGGACTCTGTTGACCTCAACTGAGGAGGTCGTCGGACGTTGGAAGGAACACTTTGAGGAACTCCTGAATCCGAATAACACGCCCTCTATGTTGGAGGCAGAGCTCGAGGTTGATGGTGTTTCGTCGTCAATTTCCCTGGTGGAGGTCACTGAGGTAGTCAAACATCTCCGCAGTGGCAAAGCCCCAGGGATTGATGAGATCCAGCCAGAAATGCTAAAGGCTCTGGGTGTTGAGGGGCTGTCATGGTTGACACGCCTATTCAACATCGCGTGGGAGTCGGGTACAGTGCCAAAGGAGTGGCAAACCGGGGTGGTGGTTCCCCTGTTCAAAAAGGGGGACCAGAGAGTGTGTACCAATTATCGGGGTATCACACTCCTCAGCCTCCCTGGTAAAGTCTACTCCAAGGTGCTGGAAAGGAGGGTTCGGCCGATCGTCGAACCTCAGATTGAAGAGGAACAATGCGGTTTTCGCCCCGGACGTGGAACTACGGACCAGCTCTTCACTCTCGCAAGGATCCTGGAGGGGGCCTGGGAGTATGCCCATCCGGTCCACTTGTGTTTTGTGGATCTGGAGAAGGCGTATGACCGGGTCCCCCGGGAGAAACTGTGGGAGGTGCTGCGGGAGTATGGGGTAAGGGGGTCTCTCCTCAGGGCCATCCAATCTCTGTACTCCCAAAGCGAGAGCTGTGTTCGGGTCCTCGGCAGCCAGTCAGTTTCGTTCTCAGTGGGTGCTGGTCTCCGCCAGGGCTGCGCCTTGTCACCAATCCTGTTTGTGATATACATGGACAGGATATCGAGGCGTAGTCGTGGTGGGGAGGGGTTGCAGTTCGGTGGTCTGAGGATCTCGTCACTGCTTTTTGCGGATGATGTGGTCCTCATTGGATCATCGGCTTGTGACCTTCAGCACTCACTGGATCGGCTGGCGGCCGAGTGTGAAGCGGCTGGGATGAGGATCAGCACCGCTAAATCTGAGGCCATGACTCTTAGCAGGAAACCGATGGATTGCTTACTCCGGGTAGGAAATGAGTCCTTAGCCCAAGTGAAGGAGTTCAAGTACCTCGGGGTCTTGTTCGCGAGTGAGGGTACTATGGAGCGTGAGATTGGCCGGAGAATCGGAGCAGCGGGGGCGGTATTGCGTTCGCTTTACCGCACCGTTGTAACGAAAAGAGAGCTGAGCCGCAAGGCAAAGCTCTCGATCTACCGGTCGATCTTCGTTCCTATCCTCACCTATGGTCATGAGGGCTGGGTGATGACCGAAAGGACGAGATCGCGGGTACAAGCGGCCGAGATGAGTTTTCTCAGAAGGGTGGCTGGCGTCTCCCTTAGGGATAGGGTGAGAAGCTCAGTCATCCGTGAGGGACTCGGATTAGAGCCGCTGCTCCTTTACTTAGAAAGGAGTCAGCTGAGGTGGTTCGGGCATCTGGTAAGGATGCCCACTGGGCGCCTCCCTTGGGAGGTGTTTCAGGCACGTCCAGTGGGGAGGAGACCTCGGGGAAGACCCAGGACTAGGTGGAGAGATTATATCTCAACACTGGCCTGGGAACGCCTCGGGATCCCCCCGTCAGAGCTGGTCAATGTGGCCCGGGAAAGGGAAGTCTGGGGCCCCCTGCTTGAGCTGCTCCCCCCGCGACCCGACCCCGGATAAGCGGATGACGATGAGATGAGATGAGAGGCCATCAAAACAGGAGCTTCTGTATCTCAGGCATATTTGGTTCAATCAAGTCCAAACTGTAACATGACATGACACGACATGTAAGACAAGAGTTGCGACCTGATGACATCTACAAAGACATCATGACTTACAATTACAGTGCCACCTGCTGGCTACAGGAAGGGAAGCGTTTATCCTTGCCGAAGTATGCAAAACGCATGCAACGCGGAGACGAGCGCTTGGTCATCGATCACTCTTCACTAACCGCAACAGGCTTGAAATTGCCTGTGCTCTGGCCCGTAACTGCTACAACGTAGCCCTAGTTTGTTTATAGATTCAACATGTTTTAAAAATCAGTTGCATGGATGAGCCTCGGCATTAAAACGATTAGCAGTTTGAATGATGTGTTTTTACAAAATAACTTCTATGGGCTGTATCAAATGATCTGTGTGTGTGTGACACTCTTCCTCTGCAGGTTCACAAGGCTCAGCCCGTCAAACACTTCAAACCTCTTCTGGTTAAGAAGAGTGACGTTCCTCTCACGGTCCCACACAGTCCAAACTTCTCTGATCGCTTCCGCCTGTGATCCAGACAGTGTCTCTGTACTTGTACATTGATTGTATATTTGAAACAATCAAAGCTTTATGTATTTTCTGGAGCTTTATATTTCAATGAAGTGTTTACATTTCAACGCTGTGTTTTACACTTTACGTTTCTCTTAATAAAGTTGATGAATCAATCATGATTCTGGTCATTTAATTAGAATTTCTGATGGATTCAACATTACATGGTAACCTGTAATGTTTTTGCTCGTCCAATTTGTTTTTTTTCCAACTCAGGATCATTATCCAATCCATTTCGGAGATTCAGAAAGGAATATACATGCTTTTATTACATCACGCCCTGAGGTAATACATGGTTGCATTTTGTACAAAAATCACTTCAGACTTCATGGCCTGGTCCAAGCTGCATCTCAGATTTATTTGTAGTATTCTCTGTTTACCTTTGGATAGCTTGTGATCTTCAGACGAGGTTGTAATGTGACTTCCTGAATCTGGACTGAAAACTCAAGAGGCAAAGTGTTATACATCAGGGCCTCAAGGATCTGGACTGAATTGTCTGGGACATCTCAGACATTACTTTTCTCAGTAAGAGTCTTAATGAGTTACTTAGGGTGCCAGCTATTATTTGTCTTATCTATTTATGTACCTCAGTATTTTAACCAATTCATTCTGTTGTAAGTTCTCTATAAATAAAGTTATTATTTAAAGGTCAATGTGTACATTTCAGTGATATCTAGTGGTGAAGTTACATATTGCAGCTGAATACCCCTCACCCTTTCCAAACATGAAAGAGAACCTGTAAAACATGGCGATCTCTGCAGAGAGGACCTACTCTTGATAAAGTATTAAATATAAAGGTCCTTTTCTAGGGTAACGAAAACTGTTTGTACAATTTAGGTGAAAGACACTAATGAAAACATCACTAAGATTATTTTATATTACATTTTTGCCAATACATATCTTACACACTGAACTTTTTAAGGGAACAGGATGACATGCAGATTTCAGAGATGAGCAGAATGTGAAGCAGACCTCAGTGCTGTTATGACATCACTGAGTGAAAGTGACCTGTCTGCATGAAGCCACTCTTTTGAAGAGTTTTTAAAGTGAACCATCACATTTGAGTTGATCCTTATAACAATTATGCTATCACATCACCTGCTGCCTGTGTATCTACAGTTTGATGTGAAGCGGCTCTGAGCAGAGAAAGCTAGTCTGTTCTTTGTTTTCTCATCACATCTGTGAGAAGCTTCAGTCAGGGACAGAACCGTTTGATCACAGCTCAGAATCACTTCAGTTTGTTAAACCGTTTTATTCAAGTTGTGTTTAAAGCACAGCGAGTGTGTGAATGTTACTCAGACCAGAAACTCAGCTGACTGACCTCAGTGAAAGCAGAGGAATACAGAATCTGTCAAGCAGCAGTGAAAAAGCAAATACACAAAATAGTGGATTGGGTTTTATCAAATGAATTAAAATAAAAATAAATTAAGAGGCATACCAGTTTTTGGAGTATCACTTCAATAAAAAATCTAAAAAGAACACGAGTATAGAAAGGCACTTTATGTAACTTATAGAAGTAAATTCAACAACACAAGGTGTTTACAAAAGCATGTTTAAAAAGTCTGAGCTGAAAGGGCGCGAGTGGCCAAGGGGGTAGAGCGGGCATACTCCAACATGAAGGTTGCCGGTTCAATCCCCACTCTTCCACATCTGCATGCCGAAGTGTCCTTGGCAAGATACTGAACCCCTAAATTGCCCCTCATAAATGTTGAGTGTACTAAAAATGTAAGTCGCTTTGGACAAAAAGCGTCAGCTAAATGACATGTAATGTAATGTAACTGGTGATTTCCTGAGAAATGTGGAGCTAGAGGCGAAGCAGGCTCCATACCAAACTCCAGACCAGTCTTTAGATCGATTAAAAAAAGAAACTGTTTTATTTTAATGACCTACATGTTATTGTTCCAATGGGTGTCTCAGTACATTATAGATCTCTGAAACTCCACATCTGATAAAGGTTGATTAGAGCCATAAGTTGTGTATGATTCTATAAGTAAGAAAGAAATGCATCCACCACCCTGCAGTCAGAGCATGACACACGTTAATGTCTGACAGCGGAACAAGGTTCAAGTGCTGGTTGAGCTTGTTCCACCAATATTTTTTAATGTGCTATTGTATAGATATGATATACAGGTGTATCTCAATAAATTAGAATATCATGGAAAAGTTCCTTTTATTTTGATATTTCAAATCAAAAAGTGAAACTCTTATATAATATAGATTAATTACACACAGGGTGAAATGTTTCAAAAGTTTATTTTAATTTTGATGTTTATGACTTACAGTTAATGAAAACCCAAAATTCAGTATCCTAGAAAATTTGAATATTACATAAGACCAATAAAACAAAGGATTTTTAATACAGAAATGTCAGCCCACTGAAAAGTATGTTCATATATATATATATATATATATATATATATATATATATATATATATATGCACTCAATACCTGGTCGGGGCTCCTTTTGCATGAATTACTGCATCAATGCGGCGTGGCATGGAGGCGATCAGCCTGTTGCACTGCTGAGGTGTTATGGAAGCCCAGGTTGCTTTGATAGTGGCCTTCAGCTCATCTGCATTGTTGGGTCTGGTGTCGCTCATCTTCCTCTTGACAATACCCCATAGATTCTCTATGGGATTCAGGTCAGGTGAGTTTGCTCGCCAATCAAGCACTGTGATAGCCCAGGTAAGATGCTCCTGATGTTGTCTCTGGTTCAGGAGTGGCCTGACACGAGGAATACGACAGTTGTAGCCCATGTCCTGGATACGTCTGTGCGTGGTGGCTCTTGATGCACTGACTCCAGCCTCAGTCCACTCCTTGTGAATCTCCCCCAAATTCTTGAATGGCCGTTGCTTCACCATCCTCTCAAGGCTGCGGTTATTCCTGATGCTTGAGGCAGGCAAGATTAACTGGAGAGACTCCTATCCCCACTTTGAGCGGAAGACTTGGCGGAGAAGAACCCCATTTTTCTCCACTAGGCGGTCCAATTGGCGCAAAATCGCCATGAGCGGCTTGGACAATTGTTGCCAGTCGGCATATATATGGAAGGGGGACGAGACCAACTTTGACTTCGAGGCCTCAAAGCTCACCTCACACTGAGGTGTCCATGCAGCCCCCAAAGTTTGGCCTTTTTCCAGCCTCTGAAGATGTAATATCCTTAAGATAAAGTAGCAAGGACTGAACCTGCTCGTTACCAAACATCCGCTGCATCAAACAAGCATTAAACAAGCCAAAAGGCATGCGTTTGAACTCGGAAAGGCCAAAAGGTGTACAGAATGCAGTTTGGGTCGGTCCTGTTCTGCCATGGGAACATGGTTGTAACCACAGGCCAGATCGATGGTAGAAAACCAGCAAGCCCCAGAGAGTGCATCAAAGCTCTCCTCGATGCAAGGCAGAGGGAATGCATCCTTTCTGGTCTTACTGTTAAGGAGGTGATAGTCCACGCACAACCGCAGGTTCCTATCCTTTTTACCTACCAATACTTTAGGTGATGCATATGGACTACAGCTCTCCCTAATGACCCGGGACTCCAGCAGCTGATTAATTTGAACCTTCACTGCTTCGTACTCTGAGGGGGGGATATGCCGGTACCTCTGCGAGACAGGGACCTCATAGAGCAGAGGTATGTCATGGGAGAGGAGGTTGGTGCAGCCCAAGTTGCCTTCATGGGTTGAAAAGACGGACTGATACTTGCATATCAGTGTCAGGGTTGTGTGAAGTTAAATGGACCCAGGAGCAGAGATATTTAACAAAAGAGAATTTAATGTAAAAGAGGCTTTAACTACAAACACAAAACAAACACTAAAGGAATTGAAACACTGAAAATCATGAACTAGAACAAGAGGACAAAAACACAAGGAAGCTTACAGTAGACTCAGGAGAACAGGACATGGCAGGAACGTAGGACAGGACCAAAAAACACAGCAAGAAAAACAGCAACATGGCACACAGCGAGAACCGCAACATGGAACAAAGCTTGAAAAACAGACAACCCGACAGCGGACAAGGGGAAGGACAGAGGCTTAAATACACACAGGGAAGGCAGGGGTAATTGGCCACAGGTGCAACACATGAGGAGTTAGAGAGACAATCACCAAGACAGGAAGTGAAGACAGAAACAACCCACAAGGAACAGAGACTACAAAATAAAACAGGAAACAGAAAACACAGAGGCAGAAATACACAATCTAAACTGACAGAACATGACAATCAGAGTTTACACTGGCTTGCTCATGCTCAGTCAATTCAGACAGATCTAGTGACTCTAACCTATCTGACACTGAGGGGGCAACTGTATGGGAGCTTCGGACAAAAGTCAAACGGAGAGCAAGGCTATCTGCTTGAGAGTGCAAAGAGCCTCTAAAGAAGTGCCAGTTAAGAAGCCCCCCCGAGTTCCGCAAAACAGTAGGAGGAACTTCAGAAGACACATGTGCTGCACACGTGGGGCAGGCAGATCATCTGATCAGCACAATAGCAGCATAGAAAAACAGAGGCGCAATCTTAGACAAATGTCTAGACATAGTCTCCAACAATAGATTTTCCCATTACACTAGCAACCAGTTTCATCAGAAGACACAAGACCAGGTTTTTTTTTTGACAACAAGAATCCCACAACGGGGCATCACCTTGCCACATAGCTCCACATCAAGCTCCAAGTAGCCTACATATGGAATTGCTAGACCATTCGTTGCTCGCAGCTGTAGCCAGTGACAAGACCGAAGGCCATCGTGGCCCCAAGGTGCAAACTGCTCCAGAAAGAAGCTTTCAGTAACTGTGGACACCATGAGCCAGTTTCCACCAAGCATAGAGTAGCGACTCCTCCAAGCAAGAAATTAATGTTTGGACAAACAGCAATTGAGTCAGCGGTTACACCCTCCTGTGAGCCTGTAGACTCCCCAACTGTGCAGCTCAGTGGGCTTCAGTTTTCCGATTGGCAGGAGAAGTGGGATGGTGCGGTGGGGCGTGGGTTTGACACAGCAGCTGAATTAGCACAGCGTTGAAACGGAGCCGCATATCCATCACACGCCCGAGCAAAATGTCAAGGCTGCTCGCACCTTCTACAGATTAAAGGACCACCACGAAAAGTCTGACCTTGGGGGCAAGGGGCCTGCAGAGAGGCTATCGTCTTGCTGAGCTGGTTAAACTGCTCCTGTTGACACTTCATAAGGTCCATCAACTCACTTAAACCTGGCCCCAGTGGAGTAACATGAGTGGTGGGTTGAAAGCGATCCTGCACTCTATATTGGAGATCATAGGCTGATGGCAAGGAGGAGCTATGCCCCCTATCACCTCTTGGAAGACCTTCCCTCTCCCCCCTAATTGCCTCACCACGAAGCTCCAACAAGATGACAGTAGGCTGGCATCTGACCAGTTGCTTGAGGTCCCGGTGAAGAGAGCTGTCAAGAACATGCTCCACAAACTGATCCCTGACGAGGCCATCTGAATAAGGCATCCCATCAGGTGCACAATGCTTAACCCGTGCCATTCAAGCCATGAGAGCTATGGAAAACTCTTGCAACATCTCTCCTTCGAGTTGGTGCAGAGAAAAGAAAGCCTGCTGTAAGGTCACATACGATTGAGCACAACCATATAGCTCCTTTAAGATGGAAAGAACCTGGACTGGGTTTCACCGCTCCAAAGTAGGGTGAAACTTAATCTCCTCCTTGGCCTCTCCCCCCAAATGATCAAACATAAAAAGGGACTGGTCAACAGCAAAAAGATAGCGAGCATGCACACATGCCTGTATCTCTTCTATCCACTCAGCTATTCCTATGCCTGCCCTGCCATTAAACATGGGACACTTACGGTCTCTGGGAACCATAACCAGTCTCTCTGTGACAGCAGTGGCTATACTTGCAGTCGGGGCCTGACTAGCTGCAGCAGAGGGAAAGAAAATAGCCCCACCGGGGTCCAACAGATATGTAGCACGTGCCTGCCTAAGTTGTTCGTTATCTTCCTTAAGCTGTAACACAAGCTCCCTGAGCTGCTGAATCTCCTCCTCCATGCTGACTAGGTGTTGTTCTGGCTTTATATACAACACTCAAACCACAGAGAAGACGCCCATTAATAAATAGTTAAGAATATAACAGAAAAAAAACTAAAACACGTCTCTGCCCCTTCAAATGTGATACCATGCCAACAGCGCCAGAATGTAGCGTGAGGGAAAGCTGGGAAGGTGAGAGGTTGCTAAAACGCCATGTTTTTGTTATCTTTTTATTGTTGGTCAGGTGCTGGGGGCCTGAGGCGACAACCCAATCCCTAGTGGTGGCGTTTTCTTCAAAACCCATTTTATTGGTTTGCAGTGTCATGGGTGGTTAGTTTATTAATCCATAGCCTTTTCCTTTGGTTCTCGTTGCAGTGATAAGTCCCAGCCCTGTCCCTGTGTGATCTTATCTAAAGTGTTCTATTTCATATGTTAATTTGTATTCTGTTGATTGTTTGTTTCATTTTGTTTCTTGTTGGTTTATGCATTTGAGTTAATAAAGTTCTGTTCTATTAGTGTAGTGATGAGAAAGCACTTAGAGTGACACTGAAAGTCAATTTGGTTCAACACATATCCAGAATAAAACAGGACGGGAGGCTGATATCAGAAATATGCAATTTATTTAATTCGTGCAAATGATTTAGAAGACTGATCAAACAGCACAGTGACAGGGCAAAGGTTGAAGTACTGGCCTGGACTTGATACAATTAGAGAGTAAAAGAGAGAAATTAAAGGCTCCAGACCCAATTTTACAACGATAAAATATTATGCATTAAAACAAAACACAGCACACTTTAAGAATCACTGCAAGTGATATAAAAAATAAAAGGGCAGAAGAGGGCCTATAGTTTTTGGAGCAAATAACTCATCAATATTCAAGTCCTTAAAGCCGGATGCACAGTACCAGTTGACCACATTGCACATTGCCATAGAACCAAATAAAATAAAACAAAACAAAGAAACCAATTAATCAGCTAGAAACTAGGTCTAAAAACAAGGCCAAATAAACTATATGAAATCTAAATGTGGGAAAAAACAGTGACCGTAAATATTCTGCTGGAGGCATCCCTAAAAAACAAACATGTTTTATTTAGGTCACACAATTTAAACCAGTTTAGCAAAATGTTTAAAAACATTTACCAAACAAAACAGATCATAATGTCATACCTTTAATTTATTAAAATAAGGCAGGGACCCACGCCTATCCTTATTGTCCTGACGACAATTACTAAAACAGGAAAAGACAACTTAACTTAATGTCGTGGACACAATAGTGAAAACTCTGGTAATTGTTCCGGCGCATTACTTACAAGTATTATTCTTATGACTGAAGATTACAGTGTGCATTTATGCCAACGCTGATACCGTCTCACCCACACGCACACACACACAGCTGTACGCTGGCTCTATGGACAGAATAAAGGTTAATATTTGCGGAACGTTTTCTGCGTGATCTCTGTTAACATTAAAGTTACTTTCAGCAAACTTACCGCAACAAACAATTTGCGTCCGCAGCTGCTGCGGCCACGCTGCACTTAAGCTACACAGTGATGAGCCTCAGTTTTGAAACCAATTAACAGTTTGAATGTTGTATATAAAACATGGATTTCTAGACTGAGTCTGTTGATAATGTAACTGGCTCAGATGCTGTTTGTGTGACGCTCTTTCTCTGTGTCTCCTCTGCAGGTTTGCAAGTCTCAGTCGCTACAACCCTGTAGAAGTGAAGAAGAGTGACGTTCCCCTTATGGTCCCTCACACTCTATAGTTATCTGATCGGTTCCGCCTGTGATCATCAAACCTTATTTCGGTTTGAAATGTTTGAAAAACCGTTGAAGCAGGGTTTTTTTTAACTCCTTCCTGTGAGTTTTAGATTTGAATGACATGCTGTATATAATCTTCTTTTAGCAATTAGTTTGATGACAGATGAGGTTTATTTTACGTTTTTTAATCAATCCAATTTTATATGTATAGCCCATATTCACAAATATATAATAAGGAAAAATACCCCCCAAAAATATTAACAGAGGTCCTCTCCTAGGACGGACAGAAGTGCAGCAGTTTCCACATGCTCTACAATGACTGATATGGACACAATTTAATCTCTATTTGAAGGTCCTGTGTGTAAGATTTAGTTGAAAGGGATCTATTGGCTGAAAGTTAATATAAAATAATCTTAGTGATGTTTTCATTTGTGCGTTTTACCTATATTGTACAAATGGTTGTTTTCTTTATGCTATAATAGGACCCTTACATTTCAATACTTTATCTTTACATCCTGAGCGTGTCCTCTCTATGGAGGCGCCATGTTTTTTTACAGTTGTCCAAACTGGACATATTATACACCTGTTGAGTTTTTAGGACACTGAAGGCCAAGACAGGTTCTCTTTCATGTTTGGAAGGGGAGTGTGAGGTGAGGGGTATCCAGCTGCAACATGCAACTCCACCACTAGATGTCACTAAATACTACACACTGAACCTTTAAATTGTATTACTCGTTTTTACTTAAAATGGGCTAATCTCTTACATGCAGTGATATATTACCCACACTTTAAAATTCATGCAGGTTCACTAGCTCCTTATCTATGGGGAGCGTGGCCAGTGCTTTCACACATTCCTGTTGTATTGCATTTCACAGAAATGTCTAGATTCTCTTGAAGGTCTGGACACAGCTCTCTGCTTCAGTCATGTCATAAGAGCAGTTATCAGAATGATCAGAGTCAAAAGTAGGATCACCAGTCACTATGCCAATGAACTGTGTTTGAGTCAACAAAACACTTTTGGAGTCTCAGGGGTAAACAACATTGAAGCCAAATCCATAAAATTGAATAACTGGTGACCCCTTCTACAAAAGTAAAAAAAATAACATACAATTCCTTAGGTGTTAAGTTCAGAACAAAAACTCCATCTTTTCCTATCTCTTATTATGAAACCTTAGATATTGTGTAGATGGTTTTACTGACGTCAGTTTGTTATTGTATCACTTTAACCCTAACCCCAAACCCTCAATTCTAGAATTATGCTACAGTCTCAGTTTAAAGCCCTCACTGCTGTTTTCCTGTACCTGATAAGACCTCTGCTCAGGAACATGTGCATGTAGAACCCATTTTGATGTCTCTCACTTATAACTGTATCGTGTTGGCATCTGATAATGGTGGTGGACCATGATTGAGGTGGCAGCTGATGGTGGATCCTGATGTCGGCAGTGGACAATGACTGTGGACTATAGTGGCATCCGATCTTTATGGTGGATCATGATCATGTAGGCTGCTGACAATGAACTATGATTAAAACAAGACTGCTTGGTATACAATATGTCTGCTCAGATACTCAACCATTACTGAAAATCAATTCATTGACCTTAAATTATGCTACAAAGTGTTTATTCTAATCAATGCTGCAAATACCCTTATCCTTCTGATGTTCTCCATTACACGTGTCATCTATTGCACTTCTTTCCGTCCTAGGAGAGGGACCCCGCCCACATGCGGCCCGCTCTGAGGTTTCTACATTCTTTTTACCCTGTTTTTTAAGTAGCTTTTCCTTACTCTTGTTGAGGGTTAAGGGCAGAGGATGCCAAACCTTGTTAAAGTCTTATGAGACAAATTGTGATCTGTGAATATGGGCTATACAAATGTAATTTGATTGATAGATTGAATGTATAATATCGCACCACTGGTGCAATCACAAAGTGTTCTTAGAGTGTGCTGTACTCATCTACGCATGCTAATTTTGCTTAGTTAAATTGGGTCTTGAGTCTTTAAATTCTCTCTTTTTAATCTGTTATTTATATCAAGTACATGGCAGTACTCCATACTTTACACATGATCCTGTGCTGTTTGATCAGTCTTTTTTAATCATGTGTCAGACTTGAATACATTGTCTATTTCTGGAATCATCAGCCTCCCGTCCTGTTTATTCTGGATATATGTGGTGAACCCGAACGGCATTCAACTGTCACCCCAAACTTTTGACCACTACCCAAAGAGACTGTGAAGAGCATGACATAACTAACATTAACTTTCAACTAACTTATAATCACAATATCACAGCAACAAAAAATCGCATTAGAGAAGAGCATTAGTTTAAAACACATTACTAACATATTATATATTGTTATCTTTTTTTTTACTTTCCAATATGAATATCAGTATCACCCTTAAAAACCAAGTGCTGCTCAGGTTATATTGTAAAACAAACCTTCAGGGTCAGGGGCTCAGTCTACACCCCCTATTGTGTTAATTGACTCCTGACAAAAAGAACGGAGCATCAAAGTGTGACATTATAATAAACAGCTTACCTGTTTACCATCCACCTCAATATCTGCCACATAGTTTTCAAACACAGTGGGCACATAGACCTCAGGGAACTGTTCTTTGCTGAACACTATGAGGGAACAGGTTTTGCCGCAGGCTCCATCACCAACTATCACTAGTTTCTTTCTGATTGCAGCCATCTGAAAGAATAAAGAAAGACATGTACTCTGTTAGTGATTCGGTGCATTCAGAGCAAAAACAACCCTGCAAGTGAGGAGCCAGATATTTACAGTGTTTCACTTAGGGCTTAAGCAGTTAACTGACCAACTATGATTTTCAAATTAGGTTCTGGCCTAAAACAGATGAAACACTACATGTATAACATAACAGAGTTGTGTAAATACTATCCGTCACCCCTCTTGTGTTGCAGCCAACAACTCAAACTGGGCACATCACTACCAACAATGTGGCTGTGAATGCAAACATGTGGGATGAGGCATCATTTCTGATTAGAGCAGGTTGTTGCCAAAAGTCAATAACAACTGTCAATAAGAGTTATTGATAAAAGTCGATA